>NC_058130.1:630223960-630337452 GCF_016433145.1 Gracilinanus agilis
AAACCTCCCCTCCTCTCTCTCTCTCTCTCTCTCTCTCTCTCTCTCTCTCTCTCTCTCTCTCTCTCTCTCTCTCTCTCTCTCTCTCTCTCTCTCTCTCTCCCTCCCCCCCTAGACAACAGATAGGCAATTTTAGTGATGCCTGATTCAAACTCCATGGCAACCTGTCAGATGAATTCTATCGGATGAACTTTTGCATGTGAAAGCACTTTAAAATTATAAAGTGATATGTGTGTTTCCATAGATATGTGTACATTTGTATGCCTATACATACATGCATGTAAAGAAGCAGCTTTGGATCTGAAGCTTCTCCCCTCCAATGCTGAGTATCATCCCTTCTGCATCTTAGAATCTTAGAGTTGCCTGAGACCCCAAGAGGCTAAGGGATGTAGCTGGGGTCACACAGCTAGCATGTGGGAGAGGTAAGACCTGAATCTAGTTTACACCCTCCAGAGCTGGCTTCCTACCCATTAAGCCATGCTCCAATAATAACAATAAAATTTAAAATAGCTTACATTTTTATTGCATTTTGAGGAGCACTGAGGAACCTAGATTCAAGTCCTGTCTCTTCTATGTATTAATTTGTGCTGTAGGCAAAATTAAGAAGATTCTGAAATAGAGATAAATTGCTGCCCTACATTAGTTGAAAGAATTCCTACATCAGGGAAGTTCCTATACAATTGGAAACACAAGTCCAAAAAAGAGAAAAAGAAGGGGTTGGGGAATTGAGAGAGAAAAAAAAAGATGCAGAGTAAGGGGGAAAAGCTCATGTGAGTAAGCTGGGGTGGAACAGAAGAAGGAAAGAGAACACTTTAGGACTAGTGAAGTATTTTCCTTGAAATAACTTAATGAAATAGGCAGTATATCATTTTTTTATAGACAGATAGGGAAATTGAGGCTGTGTTGTCCTGTGATCACTAACATCGAGACTTTTTGATTGTTTTCATAGTTCTCCATATTCCCAAACTACATGTTCAGATCTTGCTCAAAATGCTTTACTACTGCTCTTAGATTTCCACATTCATGAGAAACTATTTTCAAAGTTTATGGAACAATTCTTTGTTTATCAGACATTTTAAAAGAGTATAACATATCTTTTCCCTTTTTTCTAACTCCAGAAAGAGGAAATGAGAGCATACTGATGAAATTAACACATTAAATACCTAAAATTCAATCGTAAATTAAAAAAATTTTTCATATATTTATTCAGGATCATGCACAGCATTCTTTTTTCAGAATATTGATCTTTTTAATTAAAATATTTAAGTAACAAGTATTTGTCATTCCTTTTTTCCCCCACCAAGTATTAAAAACAAAGAAAAAATTTCCTCAATGCATATTCACATAGTTCAGTAAAACAAATTCTCATGTTACTCATGGCCAGAAATGTCTCTTTCTTTTTTGTTTTTTAAGTTTACTATATCTTTGTCAGATGGTAAATGGTATGTTTTATCTTCATTCTTCTGGACTCGTGGTTTATCATTGTGTTGATGAAAGTTCTAAAGTTTTTCAAAGTTGTTTTTCTGGATAATGTTATTTTGGTACAAATTCTTCTTCTACTTCTATTCACTTCCCTCTGGGTCAGTTCATAAAAGTCTTTCAAGTTTACCCTGAAACTGTCCATCTCATCTATGGAAATCATGTTCCATTACATTAATATGCCACAAGTTGTTTGGCCATTCCTCAATAAGAGGGCAGTCTAAGTTTTTAATCTTTGGCTACCATAAAAAGGAGCTACTATTTTTATTTTTGTACACATTGATTCTTTTCTTCTTTCTTCAATTTCTTTGAAGTATAGCTGTGTCAAGGAGAATGGACAGTTTGGTAACTTTAGGGGCATATATATTAAAAATGAGGCCTTTATCAGAGAAATTTGTTGCAAAGATATTTTTGCTTCCTATTTCCCTTCCATTTTTTACTATAATTTGTGAAAAAAGTCTTAACTTTTACAAATAAAAAGTCTCCATTTTTATCTTGTGTGATCTCTGTAACCCATTTAGTTATTTCTTCTTTCCCTATCAGTAGTTCCAAAAGGTAATTTCTTCTTTGTTCCTCTAATTCAGTGGTTCCCAAATTTTTTTGGCCTATTGCCCCTTTCCAGAAAAAATATTACTTAGCACCCCCTGGAAATTATGAAACTATTTATTGAACTCAGAATAGAATATAAATCAAAAAAAGTGTGGCCATCACCACCTCCCTGGATTGCTGTAGGACCCACCAGGGGGTGGTGGCGCCCACTTTGGGAATCACTGCTCTAATTTATTTATAATATCACTATTTGCATCTAAGCTATATATCCATTTGGAGTTTGTTTTGGTATATATATATATATATATATATATTGTGAGGTGTTGGCCTAAAGATAATTCCTGAAATACTGCTATCCATTTTCCCAGTAGTTTTTGTTGAATAAGGAATATTTACCCAGTAACTGGGGACAAATACTATGCTAATGTGTTAATCAACTTTTTATCTATTGTATATCCTAATCTGTTCCAATTGTGGATCATTCTCTTTTTTTTAACCAATAGCAAATAGTTTTTAATGATTATTACTTTGAGATTTCATCCTGAAAACTCCTTTCTTTCCTATTTTTACTTTCCCTTAGCCTCGGAATTATTGACCTTTTGTTCTTCCATGTGGATTTTTTATTGTTTTTTCAAGCTCTATAAAATATTATTTGTGAAATTTGATGCAGCACTGAATAAGCAAATTATTTTAGGAAGTATTATCATTTTTTCTATTTGGCTTGACCTATCAATGAACAATTAATGTTTCTCCAATTATATTTTTTTATAATTTTTTCACCCCAAAATTTGTTTATTTATTTTTGCCAATAATAATTTCTAGATTGGTATAGTCTGTGGGAGAATCTTGGAAATTTTACTTCCAAGTGTTTTGTAACTTAGGCAGTTTTTTTTTTTTAATTTTAAAAAGCTCCTATCCCTGGTGTGAAGCCTATCTCATACATACAGATATCATTATTATATGCATATGCATGTATTGATTGAAATAAAAAAGATCTAGATTCAAGTTTTCCCTTTCACACATACCAGATATGCAATCCTAGTCCAGTCCTTTAATGTCCTGAGTGCCCCGGATAACTCTCTAAGATTCTAAATAACCAAGTTCTCCTGGTAGACAAGTTTCCTTACAGCAATGATTTATACATACACATTAATTATTATATGGATAGATATAGATATAAATAGACATGTTTATATAGATATAATATAAAATATATACAATATATATGTAGGAATAAGTTAGGGAAAGCCTTTGTTTTCTTCTATGGGCCCTATTTAATCCTCCCTATGCTGTCTAAGAAACTCCCCCAATGCTATGTGACTTAATCTATACTTACTACCAATAATTAATAAGAAAGAAAAGGAAAAAATTCTGGGTTTGGCTGCTGTATTATCTTTAATACTTTAATACTACAGTATGACTTTTGGAACACCATATATTATAAAAATACATGTGTCCTTCATATGAATTATTTCGTACATATTTATATTTCTATACTTATTATTCTGAATTTATCTACATATGCACTTCTTTTCTCTTCTATTCAAATGTGAGTTCTTTGTGCATATTGTTACATTTTATGCACTTGTATATCTAGGGCTTAGCAGCTAACCTGGCATGTGATATTAATATACCATTTGACTGACCATTGATTGATATTAAAATATTGCATCACCAGGGCTGATGCCATATTATGGTTACTTGAAAAAATAAAGCTAGCTGCCATTTCCTAGTTTTAATAGCTCCATTGTAGCTATCAATTCTATCAATTGGCATTATTTATTGGCATGTTAAGCAGTTTCTTTGTTCAATCTGTAGCCAGGCCAGGACAACTTGAGCTTTGTCTTATAGCAGCAAAATTTAAAGTGTATGGTGAACATTTGAACTCTTTAACATAGAACACTGGACTCCTTAACAAACAAAAACACTGAGCTTAGTACATAGTTATCAAGGAAAAGTAGTTTAAAAAGGCGACCGTTAGATGGTGTGTATTTCTCATGGATGCCCCTACTTCCATTATGGCTCTTCTTCCTTTCTCCTCGCCCAGCATGGTGGTTTCTTCTTTGGTGGCCTTGCCAAATCCCAGGATCTCCATATTCTTCCCATAAGAATATCCCAGGGTATCTCTCTCCTTCCCTTGATAAATTAAATTTGTCTTAAAAGTTGACTTTAGGGGGGCAGCTGGGTAGCTCAGTGAGTTGAGAGCTAGACTTAGAGAAGGGAGGTCCTGGGTTCAAATCTGGCCTCAGACACTTCTTAGTTGTGTGACCCTGGGCAAGTCACTTGACCCCCATTGCCTAGCCCTTACCGCTCTTCTGTCTTGGAGCTAATATGCAGTATTGACTCCAAGACGGAAGGTAAAGGTTTAAAAAATGGTTGACTTTAGGGCGGCTCCTTTTGGGGGGTTTTGTTTGTTATGCTTCTATGTAATGAGATCTCTTATAAACTTGAAAAATACAATAATCCATCATCACCTCTAAAGTGCTAAAGCATGGTCTTGGCACCAGACTTAAAACAATGAATATTCACTGAAGAATGGTATCTACCCACAGAGTCAAGTGAACTAAACTAACCTGGTTTAGACCATCTGATGAGATGGTTTTACTGCACATGCTTTGGCTTCTTGGGACCACAGGGGAGAGTTGGGAGAAGGGAGGGCACCAAAGATGGAGGAGCAGCCCTAAAAGGGCTTACCACACTCGTACCAGAGAGGCTAGTACTCCCCGAACACCCCATTCACTCTATCAAAACATAGTTTAACTGAAAGATATTTAATTAGCATTAGAATATATTTATATAGATATTGCTTTAAGGTTTGTAAAGCACTTTACACATTAATTCATCTGATCCACAAAACAACCCTATGAGGTAGGTAATTTAATCATCTCTATTTTACAGATACAATAACTGAAGCACAGAACCTAAAAATGGTTTGTCCAGGGAAAATGAGACAAAATGACAAAATTTTTCTCTCATTTGCCTGATATCAATGTTTAGCCTCAAACTACCACAGTTAATTGCAACAAATGTGAACACAGGATAAAAAAAGTTCCAATTTCTTTTTTTTTTTAAACCCATATCATTCATCTTAGAATCAATACTGTGTATTCTGTGTATTGGTTCCTTGGTGGAAGAGTGGTAAGGGTGGGCAGTGGGGGTTAAAGTGACTTGCCTAGGGTCACACTGCTAGGAAGTGTCTGATGTCACATTTGAACCCAGGACCTCCCATCTCTAGGCCTGGCTTTCAATCTACCAAGTCACCTAGCTGCCTACAAAGGCACAATTTCTAAAAGATTTAAAGCTGGAAGAAGTCTTGAGATAACTTCTTATACAATGCTTTTTTAAATTTATTTTAAATCTTTTTATTTATTTAATTAATTTTGACCATTTTGCCATGGTTATAGGATTCATGTTCTATCCCTCCCCTCTTCCTACCCACCTACCATAGCCAATGTACAATTCCACTGGGTTTTACATGTTATACAATGCTTTTATCTCACAGATGGAGGAAAGAACGGTAATGGCCTTCCTGGAGTTGCCCAGGTAAAGGGTAGTGGAAGTAGAATTCAATCCCACTTCCTGTCCTGTGATTCTAAATCTAGGAGTATTTATAATATAACACCCTGATGTGTGGGGCAGAGCCTTCTTGGAGCTTTCAGCATTATAATAAAGGTTATAAAATGTCAAAGAATACATCTTTACTAGCTATTTGTCTTAGGTATGAAAACAGATAAAAAGACATACAAGACATTGTATGCTAAAAGACATAATATATGAATTTGTGTTTTGAGCTCCCTATATGCTCCATTAAATCTACTTGGCCTCTTTTTTGAGTTCTTAGTGCCATCATTCTTGTGTGCTTCTTTATGTACACAAAACCCTATAAAAACAGACTGGATTTGGAATCAAGACAGACCTGGGCCTAATTGGCTGATAAGGGATAAATCGTTTTACCATTCTAAACATTAGATTCTTCCACAATAACATAGGAATTAAAAAAAAAAAGAAAGCCTTTACACAGAATTATTGTAAACCTTTAAGGGGACCAATCTATGTGCTGGAGAAACAGAGCCAAAAATGAAACAGTTCTTGCCATTTTAGGGTTCACATTCTAAACAAGGAGACAATAACCTTTATAAATAAATCTAGGATGCATAGAACAGAATTTGTAAATTGTAAAGTAACACATTAGTAAGGGCTGTTCCTATTAGGAAGATTCATTTGAAGTAAGATATAATTGAAATGACAACAAAACTCATATGCAGATTGTACTTTACAAAGTGTTTTACATACCTTATCTCACATAATTCTATGTCGATTATAATGATAAGTAATTAAAAATGTATTTTTATTTCTTTCAAGACTACCCCATCTTCCAAATAGAGTATGCCTCCCTGAGATTGCTTCCTTGGTGTCTTTGTATCCTCAGCTCTGAGTACAGGGCTTACATATGTGACTTAGAAATGCCTATTGATTGATTGATTGATTGATTAAAACACTGGTTCCACCAGCTTCATACCAATTGCTGTACTTGCTGGTAGTGAGCAAGGCAGAATAGGTAAATCAAGTCATGACTCAAATTCTGTCTCACACATTCATCAGCTATGTGTGACCCTAAACAAGTCACTTAACTTTTCAGCCTCAGTTTTCTCATCTGTTAAATATCTATAATAATAGCTAGGCATTGTGGAGTTCAATCAGTTAGTAAGAATTTGATATGCACTCGCTCTGTGCCAAGATACTATGCTAAGCACTAAGGATACAATGACAAAAGTAAAGGAGACCCTGTCTTCAAAGAGCCTGTACCCTCACAGAGGAGACAAAATGTAGGAATATAGTTTTATATATGACACTGATAAACATAAGATCAAATAAGAGAATGTATTTAATCTTTTTTTATTTTGTTTTTTTTTTAAAGGCTATTTGTTTTGAAGATAGTTGCTGTTATTCTGTTGTATCCAACTTTTTGTGATCCCATTTGAGATTTTCTTGGCAAAGATACTGAAGTGGTTTGCTATTCTTTCTCTAGCTTATTTTATGTATGAGGAAACTGAGGCAAATGGTGTTAAGTGACTTGGTTAGGGTCATATAGTTGATAAATGCCTGGGGCCAAATTTGAACTCAAGTCTTCCTGACTCTTGAGTCTGTAGCTCTACCCACTTCACCCCCTTGCTGAGTTTGATAGAACAAGAACCAAAGTATGATATCATCCACATGCATACAAGTACTCCAGAGCATACATCCAACATGTCAAGTACATTCTTTTCTTTACCCTACCTCAGTTTCTAGGGAGAGTGGTCTCAGACTTAGCTCCTTTCCATTCAATTAACACTAATCCCACCAAGTTCATGTTGTTGCATGACTGCTAGACTAATCTTGGTGTCATCTGCCTCTAGGCTGAGTCCCCAAAGTCATTTCCACAATTTACTCCTGGCTCCTCTGAGCAATGATGCCAGCTGGGTTGGTTATAAAACCTGCATGCTAAGATACCTAGAGGCTCACTCTCCTGAGCTCTGGGAACTTCCAAGGTCTGAATCTCTCATTTCTTCACCTAAAATGTAAAAGAGAAAATATAAAGGTTATGTCTGGTGTAAGGTCTGTTATAGGAGACTACATGTGGGCCTGAGTAGGGAAAAGCCTCTCCCTTTATAACTTTGTCAGTGATGTAGTCATACTACAATCAAGAAGCTAAAGAGCATTGTTGAAGAGCAAAATTCCAAGACAATGTATGCAGAGCATTTTACAAACCCGAAAGCTCTATCAGAGAGATAAATAGACAGAGAGACCCAGTGCAGATCTGCAGATGTGCCTGAGGTGCCTAGAAAAGCCATGGGAAGCCTTCCCCTGTGGAAGGGCCAGATGAGAACAATTTGTTCCAAAGGCCATGAAGGCAGTGGAAGCGGGTGGTGTGGAATACTTAGAGCTTGGTTAGAAGTCAAAGAAACCAAAATTATCCATGACCGATTCTCATGACTTTTGTTTGCCATTGGACTTCGATGACTCTGGAAAAGATATTGAGCCTGAAGACTTTGTGCAACTCTGCCTCCCTTAAATCCAATTTATGGATGAGTCACATATGCCGTCAGCTGGATTACTCCAAGATGGAAACCTAGGAAGAAGGGAATTTTTAAGGAGATAGCTGTGGGATGTTTGTCTGCTGGGAAGTGACAGGAGATGGAGGGGAGGGGTCACCTTAAGCATGGTTTTATTGGAGGGAAGGAAACAAATTGGCTGGATTCCTATTTAAAAACATGTAAGGTCATTTTGGTCCTCTTTAGGTAGGAAAGACAACCGCCAACCAACCTATACATGCCTCTGTGTACGGATATGGATATTTGGATCAGACCTTCGGTTTTTTATTGATTAAAGTAATTCATAATAAGGAATTCCTTTCCATCCAATCTGATTGTCATCTTCTCCGCAACTCTGTCTTTGAGATTTAGGGGATGCGCTCTGTTGCTCAAGGTAACAGCCAGTATATGTCAGTCACAAGATCTGAAAGCAGCTGCTTGATTTTAAAGGTGACTCTCTACCTATTTTACGCCATAGAGTTCTGTATCGGTGCCCTTCCCACCCCCCTCACCCCTGCCACCTCCCCCTTAGAATGTGAGCTCCTTGAAAGCAGGGGCTCTTTCTGTTTATGTTGGTAGCACAGCATCCCGCCCACAGGGAGCACTTAGTAAATGCCTGTTGTTTGCCCACCAGCCTGCCTGTTATGGAGACGCCAGTTATTACGGGTGAAAATACATACAGCGCTATCTTGCCTCAGCTGTCAGACCTGGCCTGCGCCTACATCCACTGAGAAATCACAACAGAAAAGTGCCTCTCTGGGAACCCGGTTGTTTGTTTGATTGTCGCGGGTGGGCAGCACTTGGGGAGAGGGATGGGTAAAGAGGGGGCGGGAAATCTACATATCACTGTCACACCGCAGCTCGGAAGATGTCAGGAAGCAGGTCATTTCACTCCCTCCGAAGTGCGCTTTTCCTTTTATTACCAGCCCTATAACAAGATTATTGAAATGATTCAACAATAGTCGTGCCACAGCTATAGATACTTGTTGAAAGTAAATAATAAAAGCATTTTATCTGAATTGCTGTCATTTTCCTGTTGAGGGATACATCTGTTACATAAGTGCGTTTGGAGGGGCGCCTGCCTCCTGTGAACCTCCTCTAATTTCGTTACACTGATAGGTGCCGGAGCCGTCGGAGCCTTCACTCTAACAATATTAACGGAGATGAAGAGGTCAGTCATTTTCCAGCAGCAATTTTTTTTGGGGGGTAGGCGCTCTCGTCAACTGGATTGCTCCAAGATTGAAACCTAGGAAGAAATGGATTTTTAAGGAGACGACTGTGGGATGTTTGCCCGCTGTGAAGTCACGGGAGATGGAGGGGAGGGGTCACCTTAAGCAAAACCAATTTGAGGGAAGGAAACAAATTGGCTGGATTCAGATTAAAAAACATGAAAACATAGCCTCCGTTCCAGTGGGAGGATTTGTCATCTCTACAACGGAAAGATAAACATCCTCCCCCAAACCGTTGGATCACCCTAGTAAGATAAACAATGAAGTGGCTATATTTTATTGCTTTATTTATAATTTTCTTAAGCATCATTAAACAGTGACTCGTGAACTGCCGATTAATTACCTCCCAATATTTTTTTTATTTACTGTGAACTCACTGAGAAACAATAATTTCGGGGAGACAAACCCTCCCCCACCAATTTCAATACTGCAAGAAGATAATGATATTTTAAAAGCCGATGGCTTTGTTTAAAGTAACATGTTGAGAACCAGCAGATTTTAGTTTTGATCATAGATTTAGAGCTGGTAAAAGACTAAGAGGTTATCATCTAGTTGAACTCCCTCATTTTACAAATGAGGAAACTGAGAACCAGGCATGCATGTCTTAGCTTAATATATCTAGAACTTGGGCTCAAAGGAACCTCAGAGATTATCTAGTATAACTCATTTTACAAATGAGGAAACTGAGGACCAAGCAGATGGTGTCTTAGCCTCATATATCTAGAGCTGGGGCTCAAAGGAACCTCAGAGATTATTTAGTATAATGACCTCATTTTACAGATGAGGAAACTAAGGATCAGTCAGGTTAAGTGTCTTGCCTAAATTCACAAAATAAGTATGAAATCAAGGTTTGAACATAGTCTTCCTGATTCCAAGTCCAGCCTTCTTTCTACCACATTGTGTTGCCATCCCTTTGAAACAAATAGAAGCTGGCAGATCTGGTCTCTCTATTCAAATACATCACTCTTGCCAGTGTAATACTAAATAGCATTCTGAAGTTTTCACAGAATTTTGTATACATTATATCATTTGATCATTACTTACTCCCTATTGTTGTTCAGTCCTGTCCAACGTTTTGTGGCCTCATAGACCATCCTGTCCCTAGAGTTTTCTTGGCAACAATTCTGGAGTGGTTTGCCATTTCTTTATCCAGTGAATCAAGGCAAATGAGGTTAAGTGACTTGCCCAGAGTTGCACAGCTAACTCAGGGCTTCCTGACTTCAGGCCCATAAATCTATCTATTGACCAATCCATTTACCTCCTAGGTGAACAAAAATTAAATGACTTGCCCAAGCTCCTTATTAGCCCCATTTTAGATGTGAGACAACTGAGACTGAGATAGTCATTAACTGACATTTTCCAAGGACACACAGCTAATAAATGACTAAGAGAGGATTCAGACTCAGGTCTTCCTAACTTTAAATACAATATTTTATCCACTGCATATATCACCTAGCTGCCTCACAGTACCTTGCTGCTTCCTCTATATCAAATCAAATCTGGAATGTAATGTGTGAATCTGTGATAGTGAATAGAAAATGAATGAAAGAAATGAGACAAAAAGGACTCAGCACCACTTCAGCGTGTGCAACATTCACAGATGTATTCATAATTTTATAGTTTGATGTAAAGAAAGGCATAATGTTTTATAGGAGCACTATGATGTTATTATCAGAGACATAAAGAAAACAGTTTCATCTCCTGAGCCTCTCCTGAATTTCTAGAATGTAGCAGGTTTGTCATAAACAAATGACAATCCCTCCCTAGGTTTGATATTTTGATTCAATATAATTAAAATTGGTCAGTGGTGTTTTTATCTCATGTAATTCAACAAATATTTATTGTTCACCTACTTTGTACCAGACCCTAGGTCTTGAGCATATGGAACAATGACAACATAAGAAGATGGTCATCTGCCTTCAAGAGGTTTATGTGGGAGATGGAGTAGAGCTGTTATGGAGATCCTAGGGCATGTGTGCCCAAAAGGGCACGTAGGGCCCTCTCTGTGGGCATGCCTAAAGTCACCTCCCAGAATTTGTTACTAGAAAGCCAGAGGGAATTGGGGCAGAGCTCTCCTTGTGCCTGAGGACATTCCTCAATTCACCTACAGCTCTGTCCAGCAGCCAACTGGGAGCACTTCCTCCCTCCCCTGTCTAGGGTAAGAGGGTGGGGCACAGCACTTCTTCTGGGGGGTGGGGGTGGAGCCAGCACTCTGTTTCTAAAAGGTTTGCCATCACTGGAGTAGAGAATGAAAAAGTTGCAAAACAGGGAACCAGGCTAAATTAAGTTTCATGATGGCAAAGAGGCAAGATGGTGTGGGATAAAAGCAGGAATTGGATTGTAGAGTTAGAAGACATGGGTTTTGAGACCTGGCTCAATTATTTATTATTTCTAAAATATCATGAAATTAATTAAATTTCTCTGAAGTTTAAAAACTTTTCAGTTTTCTCCTCCTTAAAATGCAGAAAATCCCTATTCTACCAATTTCACTGAGGTGGTTGTAGTAGAAAAGTATTTTGCAAACCTTGAATCACCCATGTAAATATGAGCAATTATTATTATGTTATATTGTTATTATTAAAATATAAAGATTAAAGATTATCATTATTGTTCCTATTCCACTAGTAGAATAATTAAAATAAAAGGTAATTAAACTAAAAAACATAATTAAAATGAAAATAAAGAAAATTAAAATACTTTAGGCTAAATTACTTTCTTGATACTATGAGACAGATGTCAAGCTGTCAGTTAGTTAATAATAATTCAACGAACAAACATCTATTAAATGCTTCCTATATGGCAGGTACTAGGGATACAAAGAAAATATAAAGTAGTCATTGTTCTTGGGAGCTCACATTCTAATGAGAGAGACATTAGCAACAATAAAAACTCTGTACAAAGAAGCTCTATACAAGATAAATCAGGGGCAATCTCAAATGGGTAGAATTAGCATTAAAGAGGATCTGGAATAGTTTCTTGAAGAAGGTAGGATTTTAATGGAGACTTGAAGGAAACAAGTAAAACCAGGTATAGACAAGGGGGGACTCTCTAGGTATGGGGGAAATTGTGAAATTGTATATATGAGTTGGATTTGCATATATTTTTAGGAAAATTCAATATATGTTTAGTAAGTATGATTCTTCTATAATATGGGAAAGTTTACATGTATCTTCAATGAACACTAACTTTCAATCAACCAATCAAATATGTATTCTGCTTGGCCTTAGCCATCAGGATCATGGGCACATTGCATAAAGATATAGACAGGTCAATACATCTGATTGATACTAGAAAATAAGCCATCTATACCTTCTGTAATCTTAAGGCAGTTGTCCAAAGATCAAAAAAATTAAGTGACTTGTCTATGTTCGTAAAGCTAGTTTCAGAGGGGAAATTAAATTTAGGACTTCCTGATTCTGACATTTGTCCCCTATATAGTATGCAATACTACCTCTCATGGATAGAGGTATAGAGAAAATAATATGGGAGAAGGAAGCAAGAGAGATAGAGAAAAGAAAGGAGAAAGAAGAAGGAGAAGGAGGTGAAGGAGAAGAAAGAGAGAGAGAAGAGAGATTGAGAGTTTGAGAGAGAGATTGAGAAGAGAGAGAGACAGAGAGAGAGAGAAGTGTGGAGGTATATCTGAGAGTCATGTTTGGAGAAAGAATATTAAACTGGATATTTTGTTTCTAGTCATAGTTCTCCCATGGTTCTATCCATATAAACTTGGGTGAACAACTTAATATTCTAGACCTCGGTTGAAGTAGATGATCTCTAAAGTCTCTTCCAAGTCTAAAAGTCTCTGATCCCAATTTATGAAGTTGGCACAAAGAGTAAAAATACAAAACCAACAATCAATAAGGGAGTGAGTACATAAAGAAAAAAGAAGACAATCCAGGATGGAGATTTTTGGAGGGAGAGAAGAAAATAAAGGGAAGAGTGAATTAACTAGAAAAATAAGAAAACCAGAAAGCTTTTGTCTTAAAAAAACAAAAACAAACAAACAAACAAACAACAACAACAAAAAGGAGAGAGGAGAAGCTAATAAGGAGAGGGGGTAAAGCCTGATATTATAGTTTTTCTAGAAATCCATACTGGAAGTTGGAAGGAAGGAAGGAAGGAAGGAAGGAAGGAAATAAGTATTTATTAAACTCCTATTTCCTGTCAAGTACTGAAGTACTGTGTTAATCACTTTTTAAACATTTTATCACTTAATTCTTACAACAACCCAGAGAAGTATCATTATTATCTTCATTTTACAGTTAACAAACTGAGGCAGACAGAGATCAAGTGATTTGCCCAGGGTCAAACAGATAGTAAGTGACAGAGGTTGGATATAAACTCCAATCTTTTTTACTCCAGTCCCAGCATTTTATACACTTCGCCACTTACTTGTATATATAGAGTGAAGAAGAAATCTATAAAATGAAAAATATCTTATATTAGTGTTATGACAAGGGTTAATGTGCATCTGGAACAGGGTTAATTATGGGTATTGAATCCTATGTGAGACCCTTAAGATACGATAGTGGACTCAAAAGGATCACCCACTGCAGTAGATGTTGTCTGAACATGTTGAATCTGCTAATCCCAAACTCAAGATGATAACAATATTCCAGGGTTACCAGCTAAGCAAGAAATCTGCTGTTAGAATTGTACAGTTATTTATGCTCAACTGAAGGCCTGTGCCTTTGGATAATGCTTGAGATTGATTGTGGATTGATCACTGTTTCTGCAAGATGTAATACTCCTCTTCCCTCAAATTATCCCAGGATATGATTCACTAGAACTCCAAGGATTCTTGATGAAGCTCAAGTCCGATGTAATTTTAAGATGTAATTTATTACTAATAGACTTAGGGAAGGAGGAGCAGGATAATGGCTGGGAGAAAGTGAACAGGAAATCCTTAAATGATTAAAGTTAATGGTATTATTGATAATCTTTAAAAATACTGTTGATCAGGTTTGATAGATAACAGCCTGGTTGGGCCAGAGAGGCCCAACCTAAGTCAAGGTTACTCTGCTGAATAAGATGCTGTTGTTCTTCTTGGTAGTGAAATTCAGGAACAAGGATTGATGAAGTAGACTTGTAGTTGGTTGCTGGTTGAATAAAGTTCACGTAAGGCCTACCCAAACCACCCTTTAACCCAACATCTCATTTCTGAGATCAAGTGGCTCCAAATTCCTGGCTTTTATACCCCAGCCTAACTGCCCTTGGCTCCTACCAAGCTCCTGCCAGGCTCCCTTCATTCCACATTATAAGCAGGTAACTGTCCATCATCCTGACTTCAACATGGATGTCAAATATATTATTACACTAGTTAAAGCTTTTCACATTCTTATGCCTTATCTTTTTACCTTAGGTACATAAAAGATTTCTTAAAGAAAAAATCTGCATCTAATAGTTGTCTAGAACATCCTTGAAAGCCAGCATAGTCATTTGAATATGGTAATTTCTCAATAAATGTTTGTTCATCCATGATGCATTCTCCCCAACTTTATCGATGACTTTTGTTTTGTATCTCATTAATTTCCAAATATGTCCTTACCCTGTCCCCTACATAACTAACTTTACCTTTCCCCAAAGACTATTTTTTAAATTCAGCAAACCAACTAATCCATCAACTCTGTTTGACAGTACTTGCAATATTTTGAACTCCTAGTCTACTATCTTCACCTTGAAGAGTGCCACTTTTCTCATCTCTTCTCTAGGACCACTATTGCTTTATTTTTCTGGATACAATATAGAACTGATAGCCCTTATCTCCTAGCATTTAAATCTGGAGAAAATAAGGTAACTAAATTTTAAAATTCTTTATCAAGTTGCTAAATTTTGCTTTTTGGTATCATTCAATCAAATGATTGAGTACTCAAATATACTACTTAGAAGTTTAATGCAGGATCACCCATATTGCACAATAATCATCATGTTCATGCCATATACACATAAACATATTTCTGGAGGGGGATAGGAGCAAAAATGTATTAAGTACCTACATATGCCAGGCACTGTTCTAAACACATTACAAATATTATGTCATTTAATTCTCACAACAATCTTATGAGTTAGGTCCTTTTATTATCTATTTTATAATTGAGGGAATCTGAGGCAGACAAAAGTTAAGTAACTTGCCCAGATTCACACTGCTAGGAAGTATCTGAGGCCAGATTTAAAACTTGTTTGCTTGACTCCAGGTCCAATGTTCTTTCTACTCTGCCCCATCTTCAAAAATTCCATTCCTGATAATATTTCCATGGAAACATTCATAGGAAATCACATTTTGACACCATTTAAGAAATAGAGTTTGATTACCATAGACGGCTAGATTTACTTATGGGTCATGTTTAAAAATTTTTCTATCTTAATGTGCTAATTTAATATCTTACCTCAAAAAAGTTCCCTTGTATTCCAGTTACAGATTAAAGTTCTTAGGCCCAGCGGGGAAGGTTTGCCCTTGATTATATGCGTTTAAGTAAATAGGAGCTACAGGCCCATTTCTATTATTACAAGTAGGAAATTAATTTCCAAGAAAGTGGCTTTAATTATTTCCTTTCCTTTCATTGTGAGTAATATCTTACCCTATGCCTAGAAAACTTTTTAACATTGCCTTTGTATCAACTCTTGTTAAAGTGATAGCCCAGGTAAATTAATTCCCTACCATATGTTTGAAGTACAATGCTTTTTTTTAATGTCACAGTTTACTACATAATTCATGCAGTCTTATAAATCATCATTTTCAAATTTGGCAAAGTTGAGTAAGCTAGTATTAATATCGGGTTGCTATATTAAGGTCTACATGTAAAAGAAAATGGAAAAATTGGTCTGTTTCTATATGTTTGTGAATACTAATCCAGGCTATACATCTTTGAATAGTATTTGATGATTAAGAGATTCGACATTCACAATTGTAAATCCAAATTTTATCTGTACACATAAATTATAGGAACTTTGCTTTTAATACAATTATTTTAAAACTGAAAGATGCAGAGTTATTTTTTTTTATCTTGTATTCCACTAAATGGGAACATCCACCTGTCACCCATTTTCAATGAAGAAATATGCTGACATGACTATTCTTAATGGAAAACACGGAGGGTGAATCTTAATGGAAAGAGAACCTCATCTGATCAAGAATTTTTTATCCATTTCATCCCAGTGGGGCAGTTGTTAGTTTGACACTGACATCATAAGTGAAAAATAGTTTCTATAAAAATAACTAGCTGGTTTTGTTAAGGAAAACATAAGCTTTCTCTTGTGGTCCAGGAAAGCAATATTAGGAAGGAAGGAAATAAACACTTACTGAACACCTACCATACGCCAGGATCTTTGCAAATATTATCTCATTTGATTTTTATGCCAACTCTGGCAGATTGGTACTATTATTAATCCCCATTTTATGGTTGAGAAGACTAAGACAGGAATAAAATGACTTGTCCAAGGTCACACAGCCTGGACCACATTTGAAGACATGTCTTTTAATTCCAGGTTCAGCACTCTAGCCATTGCTCCATCTTTTCGTTGCTGTTCATTGGTTTTGGTAGTGTCCAACTCTTTATGACCCCATTGGGGTTTTATTTTGGTCAAAGATATTGGAGCAGAGGGCATCTAGGTCATTCAGTGGTTTGAGAGCCAGGGTCAGAGACAGGACATCCTGGGATCAAATCTGGTCTCAGTTATTTCCTAGCTGTGTGACCCTGGGAAGACATTTAATCCTCATTGCCTAGCCCTTACCTCTCTTCTACCTTAGAACCAATACATAGTATTGATTCCAAGATGGAATGTTTTCTTGGCAAAGATAGTGACTGGAATGGTTTGCCATTTCCTTCTCCATATCATTTTACAGATGGGAAAACTGAGACAAATCGGGTTAAGTGACTTTTTTAAGGTCATACAGATAATAAATGTCTGAGGTTGTATTTGAACTCAGGTCCTTCTGACTACAGGCCCAATCCTCTAACCACTGTACCATCTAGCTGCTCTCTGTACTACTTATACCCCTCTATGAAATGTAAAGTGATTAAGGGCAAATTATAAAAAATAGCTAGGATTGGGTAAATTAGTGCTAATATTAGCTTCATATTAATAACTACATTAAAAAGAAAATGGAAAGATCAGATTATACATATTCAAATATATACGCTATTCTAAATCCTAACTTCTATTTGAATTTGCTAATTAACAAATCAGACATTTATGAATCCTTTTTAAATCACAAATTTACCTATAAGCAAAAACCATGTGAATTTGAACTCAACAATTTTAAGCCAAAAGATGTAGAATTATTTTTCTTGCATTCTTCATAATGGAAACATTCATGTTGTCTCAATGAAGCCTTAAACATCTATATGCCTATATACATTTAAAAATATTTCCATTTTCATATAATTTGAAAGCTATTCATATCATTTACAACTTCTATTACCCATGTTATTTTTTGTCACATTCAATGTGGTGATGCATTGCTTTAATTTTTGTTTGAAATGGAGAAGCTTCTTGCAAGCAGCATACAACAATAATATAGAGCAGTGGTTCTCAAACATTTTTGGCCTACCACCCCTTTCCAGAAAAAATATTATTTAGTGCCCCTTACAGTTATTCACCACCACCAAATGTACCTGTGGCCATCACTGCCTCCCCCTGGATCGCTGCAGCACCCACCAGGGGGCGGTGGTGCCCACTTTGGGAATCACTGATATAGAGGAAAAGGATTCCCTCAGAGACTGCATCAAATCCTCAGACAAGAGACACTAGCCTGAGCTGGAGCCAACTCTTATCACTGAATCCATTGAGGGCAGCTTCTCATTTCTCTTCTATATACAGTTACACAAGGAAAATAGAGCCCTGACCTCTCAGGAAAGAGTGAAGCCAAACACTGTTCCTAGGACTAGTGTACACACTGGACTGGGGGGGTTGGAGAACTCTCAAGGCTTTGGGCGTTAAGCTTCCTGATTCCTGTGGTCCTAAAATACTTCTCTAAATAATAACTTGTCTTGCACAAGGAGGCACAAGAGGCCAGGTCAAGGACTGCCTCCCATGAGGCTTGACTTGATGTCACAAGTTGAAGATGAATTCACCGAGGAATTCTTGATCTGAGCTGCATGACATGAGTTTCTTCTTTCCCCATCCTTCTAACTCAGTATCATGACAGCCAGCTCCATTGAACACGAGGGATGGTATTTCCATGTGCCCAAACAACATTTTGAAAAATAGTGCATTTACTCTGGGTTTCAAGGTTTGAAAGATATAACTCTTTGCCAAGGGGGGGGTCACAATTTGCTGTCACCATTACTCAGTTGGCCACTGAGTGGAAAAGACAACAGAACTCATTACTGATGATATATATGTGCCTTGTACATACTTGGCATTTAATGCATGTTTTTATTTTTCATTTTGTTTATCTTATATTTTTCCAGATTACATGTAGGTGTGATTTTTATAATTCTTTTCCTCAAACCTTCCCGAGACAGTATGTAATATGATATAGGCTGTATATGTATCATCATACGATATATATTTCCAAGTTTGTCACGTTGTGTACAAAAACATATATCACTCATACTAGAGAAAAATTCATGAAAGAAATAAAGTGAAGAAAGGTTTGCTTCAATTTGCATTCAGACTCAGTCAGTTCCCTCGATGATGGTGATAGCCTTTTTTCATCATGAATCTCTTGGATTTGTCCTGGATTCTTGCACTGCTGATAATAGCTTAGTTATTTTCAGCTGATCATCTTTTACATTATTGCTGTTAGTACATACAGTGTTTTTATGGTTCTGCTCATTTCACTTTGCATCACTTCATATAAGTCTTTCCAGGTTTTTTTTTGTTGTGTTTAATAAATGTTGGAATGAATAGATTATAATGGCTGTATATTCAAAAGATTTTGATTTTAGTCCTGACTTATGACTAACTTGCTCTGTGATAATGTTTATGTTTCCAGTCCTCTATTTCCTCCTATATATTATAAAATGATCAGATTAGAATCTAATCTGATGCTCTCTAATGAATCTTTTGAGTTTTCAAAAACATCTCTAATGAAGAAAATATTAAGCAGAACTAGAAAAGGAATATTCATAATTGCTATAATAATGCAAAAAGAAAACAATAAAATAATCTAAAGCATGTAATTAGAGCCATCAAGATTTACTCCTCCCCCCCCAAAAAAGATGAGAAACTACATTTTATTTGTGTTGGTTTGGGGAGAGAGGAAATATGGTTGTGCAAAATTTCATAAAATTTTCAGCAACTGATATATTGGTCAGTTTTGGTTTTCCTTTATTTTTTATTGTAAGTGAATTAAAATTTAAAAATTAAAAATTAAAATGAACGAAAAAAGAGAAAGGGTTATTATTAACATACTGATTTGACCTCTTTTATTTTCTGCAAGAGTTTAACTTTAGTCAAAATATGTTGGAGAAGAAATATGTGGAAAAAAATATTTGTCATACTCCAGTACTATACTTCCTTAGACCCTGTCTTTTAAAAAAATCCATATTAAACAAAAGAGCTAGTCATATGTGAGTTAATAAAGTGAACACAAGGGAGATGTACTTCCAAATGAGAGCCAGGCGGTGAATAACCTAGCAGGAATGTACTTAAAGCTCGGTACCAGCTTGTGACAAGGTCTGCACTCTGTCTTGGCTCTCAATTTTTGGAAAAGCTTCAGGAGCTATGAGAAAAACTTCCAACCTGACAAACACTCCAGGGCTGGGAAAAGCTCCTGTTTTAACTCAGCCCAGATGTGATCTTTAATGAAAGCATTATGCTTCGGCAGCTGCAATGGATGGTACAAACATTTTAAAGGGAATAAATTATTTAAAAAGGTTTTCTTTCTTCCCTGTACAATTATGCTTGACCTTTGCTGGGGTAAAATCTTAAGATAGACTATAAAGCAATTTATGGCTACTTATCTTCCAAAGGGAGCATGCTGTAGTAAATGCAAACGAAAGTGATGAGAAAACTAAAGACACATGTGCTAAATAAATGTGCTTATCATGCTGATATAAAGTGCCTTCCATGATGTTCCCTGAAAATCAAAGTTTTCAGCATTTACAAGATGAAATTCTTATTCTAACTCCAACATTGATTATAGTAATTCACTATATTACCTTCACCCCGATTTTCTTTTGATCTTCACATTTACATTTTCACATATTCTCCTCAGGTGGGATAATACAATGATTTCGTTCGCAGTTAAATTTTATGACATGTAAATGTGAAAATGCCAAGACCAGCAAAAGGTCTACAGTCAAAAGAAAAATCTTAAAAAATAGGGGAAAAAAAAAGTCCCAATTCATACTAACCTACAATAGGAACTGGGCAATTTCCTTAAGATAGCTCAATACAGTCAATATTCAGGGTTGCAAATATTGACCCCCCCATTACATCATAACCAGAACATTGTGTAAAACTTTGAAAATGACATTCTAAATGCCTCTAAAACTCTAAAAATGATACTAACCTGGACAGAGGATTCCTCGCTCATAGAAATGTTTGCTTTCATAAATGAATTGTCAAATAGATTATTTGTCAATTTAGTCAATAAACAAGCATTTTTATTGTTATTGTTATTTTATTTTATTTACTAGATTAAGTTCATTTAATTAATTAATTAATTAAGAATATTTTTCCATGGATACATGAATCATGTTCTTTCCCTTCCCTCCTCCCACCTCCCTCCCATAGCCAACATGCATTTCCACTGGGTTTTACGTGTGTCATTGATCAAGACCTATTTCCATAATATTGACCTTTGTACTAGGGTGATCTCAACAAGCATTTCTAAAGCAACCACCATGTGCCAATCACTATACGAAGTGTTGGGAATACAAAGAAAAAGAGGTGGAATAGTCATAGCCATACAGGAGCAATGAGGGAGAAACTATAAGTAAACAACTATGTACCAATAAGGTCTATGCAAAGTAAATTAGGGGTAGTTGTCAGAAGGAAGGTACTAAGTCTAAGGAAATCTGAAAAAAGCCTTCTTGCAAAAGGGGACACTTTTGCTGAGATGTGAAGGAGCTGAGCAGAGAACTAGAGAAAGAAGAGTTGATTTTTTTTTCTTAATGGATGATTAAATGTAGCATATTTGGAGGCATTCCATGAGGAGTTAGGAATGAGCACTTTAAATATTTATTGAAACTTTCGAAAAGGCCAACTCAAAAAAAATAAAACAACTCCCATTAAGCCCATAAAATATCAAAGTAAATTCAAAAAAGTGCCATTTTAAGAAGTCATCCCCACAAGCAATAAGGAAAAAAAAGGAGAAAGCAAAAGAATGAAGTGACTGGAAAATATTAAATGATCCTCTTGAAGTCTAGAAAGTTTAAGTTGTAATTCTCTGGAAGATCATTCTGAATGGATTTCATTGTTCTTGTTACAAATGTTTTAGAGATTTTTTTTGACATTTTAATTAAGAAGGAACTATTCCCAAAACACGATGTGAGCAGAAGATGCCATAAGTTTAAGTAAAATGATCTTCCATCCTCATTTTGCAACATTCACAATTACTTTTAAATGAAGCAGCATTTTCTTTCCCAGGGTGAAATGCCTCCCTTTGCAAAAATGGAATTTGCGTACATCCAGAAACATTTTCGTTGTTTGATTTTATATAGTTATCATAAAAAATAGAAATGAGATGCTGAAAGCCTTGCTGTTTTAATGAGTATGTGTTTACGTGTATGTGTGCGCATACATGTGTGTTTACTACTATGCCTCATACAAAAACCTTCAGCAAATGAGAGACCGTGAAGTAACATAATGAAAAGCTCCTCATTAAGGATTGGTGGATTACTAGCTGATTCTGTTACCTGAATACATCCAGAGCTACAGGAAAGCAAGGGGGTCTCGGTCTGTGCAGCCATACAGTCAGCTGACTGCACTGCTTCTTGCACCCCCAATTTATTAATGAATTTCCAGGTTCATAATTTATTTGGGAACATTTGCTTTAGGATACACAACAGCTCACCTCAATAACCAGCTTTAAAAAAAAACAAATCATTTTTACAAGCTATGTGGCTGATTAGTTGTCAGCTCCTATGCTTTTATGAACTTAACATAAAACATGATGGCATCCTTGGTTGGGGAAAGAAGGGGAAAAAAGGGACTTTGGGGATTGCCCTGTATTTACGAACAATACAAAGTGAATTCACTCTACTCCAGTGTGCTGCCCAAAAGATGGATCTGAGCTTACAAAATGTCTAGAACTCACCAAGAATGTGTCAGATTAAGTTCCTACTATGTGCCAGGCAACTAGGTGGCACAGGGGATAGAGACTCATCTTCCTCAATTTAAATCCAGCCTCAGATACTTACCAGCTGGGTGACCCTAAGCAAATTACTGAAGCTTGTTTGCCTCAGTTTCCTCATTTGTAAAATGAGCTAGAAGAGGAAATGACAAACCACTCTACTATCTTTGCCTGGAAAAAGCCAAATGGAGTCACAAAGAGTCAGAGGTGCCTGAACAACAACAAACTCTGTGACAGGTACCATGCTAATTGCTGGGGGTCAGAACTTTCCTTGTTGTGTAAACAGGTGAACTGGATAATTTGGGTACTGAAAAGATACCCTTCTTTTTACCTCAGTTTCCTAGACCATTGATTGACTTTTGCCACGACAAAGGCTATTGATAAAATCCCCAGTGCCACTGAAAACATCAAAGATTTCATGCAACATAATGAATCTAAACTATGCATTTTTTTCCCTCTGTGTGAGCCTAGGAGACCTTAGACATATCATTTCACTTCTCTGGGTTTCAGTTCTCACATTTGTAAAATGAGTCCCTGAATCTGGACTCTTGAGTTCCTACCGATTTTAGATTCATGATCTCATAGTCCTGGCTCTGCTCATTCATTAACTGCCTTTATGACCTGGGAAAATTAGTATGCCTCAGTTTCCTTATCTGTAAAATGAATAAATTAAAGAGATCTCTTCTTATTTAAATATAGGTGCTTTATTTTATTTTAAAGACCGGCTTAAGTTCCTCTTGTATAAATGGTCAACAATCCTCTACTGGAATAGGAACAGAAATAAAGGGTGGGGGAAATGAGGTCTGAATGTAGAGGCTATTCCATTTAAATTTCTTCGCTTTAGTGGATAATTTGGGAAAGAAGACATTTGTAATGCTTATTTTAATTAGACACATGCTCAATATTACTTTCTCCCCCACCTCACCCCCCAGCATGGTAACATTTTAAAATGCCATGGCTCAGGGAGGCAGCTGGATTTTGAGGTAATCGACTGCCTGCCCTCTCTCTCAGCAGCACTACCACCAATAATAATATAGTGTAACCCTTATATAGCAATAATTATGCATTTACCTTAGCCTGCACTGATAGGGCTACACATGCTTGTATGGCATATATTCACATGATTTATAATGCCAATCTTCCATAAGTGCTTAACACCTCAGGTGCCCTGCCTCCATCTCATTTTATGCAGGTGACTCAGAGGTTGGCTTCCAGTTTGTACCTCAGCTTCATAAGTCAAATCTGCTAATATTTAGCAAATGCATGATCACAAATGTATACCCCCACATAGAGGCAAAATGAATGTTGTGGGACATTTAGGGTGAAATGGAAAATGTTATTTCAGAAAATCATTCTTTTAAAAAAAGATTCATTTGAATATACTCAAACAAAGGCATTATTATTATTATTATTATTATTATTAATTATTTAAATCCATAGTGCGTGATTTTTTTTGTAAGGAAGGCATCATTTCAAATCATTTTGTTTTTGTATGATTAGAAACTGGTAGTACCCAAAGCTCTGAAATTCAGATCTTATAGCAACTTTTTCCCTATATTTTAATTACTTTTAATTCATATTTAATGTACTGAAAAATTAGAAGGAATGAAATATTTTCCCAAAGTATATGCATCATGCAATTATGTGGCGATGAAAAATTCAGCCTTCTTAGATATTTCTTATATTTCAGAAGCAATAACCAACAGGGTTTTTAAGTGGCAAGACAGAAGGGTTTCTTTCTGTATCAGAGATAGAGATGGCAACCACACCTTCCTTAGGCTATTTTACAAGAAAATGTGCCCTCATTTATTAGCTACACCTTTCCCATGCAAGATGCAGGGGCAAGTAATTAAATTTAATAGAAGCTGCCCCTGTTTTGAAGACACTCTTGATTTAAAACCACTCACAATTTAAAGCTGCAGGGAAATGTAATTAAATTTTATAGAAGCTGTGGCTTTTAAATGAAGACACATGATGTATGTGTGTACATATATACACATATACACATATACACGTACCCGATGGAAATTGAATATGAAGACCTAGTTATTTTTCTGCAGTTATTATATAGTTCCAAAGTAAGAGAATCAGTGTTATTTAAAACAACAAGTATTTGAATTTATGAAATAATGTCATAACATGACTATGAATTGATGTTATTAATATGCTTTGGGGACTGTATATTTACCGAATAAAATGATAAATGGGAAATTGATGGAAAATTACTCTGCCTAAGTTATATGTACTATTGAAACTATTGGAAGTACACATTATCATTTAAATGTTCTTTAGTACCAGTATTACCACTACTACTATTATTATTATAAAAGATAATATGACATGATATATCCAGTGGCTTCAGTGGCAAATCCAATGGCCCTTGCTCAGTAATTATTACTCTTTCTTGACTTTTTCCATAGCATATGATTCTGCCAAGTACTTCTTTCTGCATACGCTCTGCTCCTTTGGCCTTTATGACGTATTTATAAGATGCTTCTCCACTGATAGATATATTTTTATATATCTATGAGATAATGAAAAGTTGCACGTGTCTAAAATATGCCATTTTTCATTTTTTCTAAAAATATATCTATATCTAGTCCAAACCATAACTATCTCCAATCTCTTCACTTGGTTCCAGTTTCACATTTCCAACTACCTACTGGAAAATGCCACATTAATGTCTTGCACGTAACTCAAATTTGAAATATCCCGAACAGAATTCACTGTCTTTTTCTCTATACCTGGCTCTCTTTACATTTCTGTGAATGGTTCCACCTTAATTTGCTCAAAATCTTGGCATTGTCTTTTCTTCTTCTTCCTTGTTAGCCTGTCAATTTTATCTTTAAAATGTTCCCTTCTCATCCTCATTTTCCCCTTCATTTTGATTCAACTATTTTAAAAGTAGACAACTATGAGATACAGCATGGACCTGGAGTCAGGAAGACCTGAGTTCAAATCCTGCCTCAGACACTAAGTGTGCAACCTTGGGCAAGTCATTTAAACCTATTTGCCTCTGTTTCCTCATTTCAGAAATAAGAGGGAAAAGAAAATGGCAACCATTCCTGTATATTTGGCAAGAAAACTCTTAATGGGGTCATGAAAAATTAAACACCACTGAAACAACTGAACAACAACAATTGTAAGAATCTCCTCCACATATCCTAGGATATTTTTGTCCTCATCTGTTCTTATCCTACCACTTTCTACCTTGTCATACCCCCACTATTTACTGTTAGTTTCTTAAGGAAAGGAAATATGCCATTTTTCATTTTTTCTAAAAATTCAAGCACTGAACACACTGCCTTGAGCATACCAGGCTTTTAATATAGGTTTGTTATATAAAATTAAATAATAACCATTAACATATGACTTTAAAAAGCAATTTTCTTACAATATAATTATTAGGTAGTTAGAGCAGTATTGTCTCTCCTTTTATAGAGAGAGAAGCTAAGAGTCAAGGAAGGAAGTTAAATCATTTGTCCATGCTCTTCTCTCTCAATTTCCCTTCCTGTTTTCTCTCTCCATCTTTTTTTTTTTCTAGATCCACTATTTCCTGCCCTGTGTCATGGTTCCTTAAAAAGTTCTCTACCATCCCCTTGTCTTCTTTCTCTATACTGCCAGACTTACTGTTTTAATCCTTTCATATGTTCTTAGTTATCTTCTCAATGAAGATGACTAAAAACTCTAAGAATGCCACAATCTCAGGCAGTATCAGCATCAAAGTCAAAACTCAAACCCAGGTTTCCTGTCTTGATTTGTTTTAGACACGTGCAACTTTTCATTATCTCATTTGTAATTTTCTTGGCAGAGACACTAGAGTGATTTGCCATTTCCTTCTTCAATTCCTTTTACGGATGAGGAAACTGAGGCAAACTGGGATAAGTGACTTGCCTAGGGTCATTCATCTTGTAAGTATCTGAGGCCAGATTTGAACTCATGAAGAAGAGTCTTCCTGACAGCAAGCCTGGTACTCTAGACACTTAACCATCTAGCTGTCCTCTGTTTTTATAGTCATAGCTAACAAAATGTTACCACATGCCTTTTCTATTATTCTACACAGCATCTACTATATAATAAGTACATCTTGATCAGGAAAATCCCTATTTTTAATGATGTGCACTAAAAAGAATATCTTTCATTTTTACCAATCTAAGAATGGAATTTCTACATTTATATGTGTATGTGATATGTGTAATATATAATTGTTCCAGAATAAAAAATAATATGTGGACATTTAATACATGTAAAATAACTTTGTTGTACATAACCATAGTATTTGCACTAATGTTTACCTCTAACTGACTTTTATGTTTACAGAATAATAGTAATTATGTATGGGAATTAAGATAAGAACTTATCACACAGTCTTCTGCTATTACTAGTTTCAAATTTTCCCCATAGTCCCTGCGATTATCTACATTGTTAACATTGATTTATAAGGTCAAACTTGTTCTGTTTCCAACTTTTACTGAAAGGCACAATGATATAAATTAAGAATTCTATAGCCATTAAGAAAGTGTCTTGTGTAGAGAGAAAAAAAAAAAACAACCCTCCTTTGTAGATTAAATCTTTGAAGAAGACCTCTGTGAAAACTCTTCAGGCCTGCTTTGTTCCTTTAATGTCCATTTAATGCCTTGGAGAGGGTATCTTCTGTTCTGACCCCCTTGAACCTCAGTGCCCAACTCAATAAACCTCTGAAAGCCCCAAAATACCAGAACGAAGAATCTTTAAACCAAAGAACCTTCCTCAGGGCTATAAGCTGTGTCATCAGGGTGAGAATGAGCCCAAATAGGAAGGGTAGATCTAGTGTCTTTACCACCATCAATTATCCACTTAGTGATGTCCTCCTGTAATAAATGCAGTACTTTTCTAACAAGCTCTTCTTTCCCATGCCTCCAGCCATAGGCATTGTTCTCCAGCTGACAAAAAATCCTTTCTTTGTTGTTCAGGAATATTAACCTAGGTAAACTGTGTAACCAAGTTTTAAAAAAGGACAATCGGGTCTCTGTTGCACGCTTAGGGACCTCTAGAAGGGTTTTCCTATAGTTAGTTTGGTGGGAATTTCAGGCATGATTTAAAACTACAGACTCTTAAAACCATTTCTTTTTAAAATTTGGTATTACCCACAGTAATTTTTAAACCAAGTCTTCCAGAAGCAATGTCTGCATGGGCCGGCTTTTGTTTTTGTTTTTTTCCTACATCGAAACCCTTTGCTGCTTTTGGGAAGGCATTTTCCATACAGTATTTTGTGTGCTTTCACCAGTTCTTTTTTTTCAGTTTATGATAATAAATAGAAAATAAAGGAAAATAAGAAAAAATCCATTTCATTCTTGCAACAAGAGGTAAAAATGTTTTCGTAATATTTTGTGAACTAAAAAATTCATAAGCACCTTAAGTCATTTTTGCAAATATTTAAAAATGTCTTTGTGTCAACACACAGAATGGTGCCATAAGCAAGGTGGTACTGAGTAAATGCATCTTATTTACCAAAAAATAAATATTTTAGTTACCCTGTAATTTGTATGTAGCCTTAATATTCCTCTTCTAAACTTTGTATTGCTTTATTTCATTTTTGTAGCACATTCATTTCTCTACATATTGCTCATTCCTCTCCCTGCTGCCTGTCTATTCCTTGTAACAAATAGGAAAAGGTGGGGGGAAGCAGTTCAGCAAAATTAATCTATGCACCAGTCAAGTCCTACCATCTAGGCAAGGTGCCACATCTGTGGTTCCCCATCTCCACAATTAAGAGAGAAACATATATTCTCATATTTCTTTTTTGGAACTAAGTTGCGGTCACCACAATTATATGGCATGTACTTTTCCAATTGCCACTCTTCTTACTGTTTACATTGTTGTAGTTTTTTAAATTAGCTTAAAAAATATTCTTCAAGGCTTCAGTTGAGGCCTTTTAAAATTCCAGTAGAGCTAGAGCTAAGGGCCCCTACCTTCCCACTTCTCAAAGGGAAAGAGGAGGTGGAACCCTCAAACCCTCAAAGGAGAGAAGGTTAAAGACTCCAAAAGAGAGAGGGTAGGGAGCTCTCAAGGGAAAGGGGGCTCTCAAGTAGAGAGGGCTATAAGCTCTCAAGGGAAAGAAGGTTGGAAGTTCTTAAGGAAGCTTCTAGTTTCTCCAAGATCATGGGCCCTTGGTAGAGGCTAAATTTTGTTGTTTTCAACCATATGGTGGCCTACACTTTAAAGGACTTCTAAATTTTGGTAGGAGTAGAAAAATCTTAATTCACTTCAACTCTCCATCAGTGACAAGAAATAGGATACTTCACAAATTAAATGGAAAGAAAGAGTCCAGCTGGCTCTCTCTTCCTTCAGTCCTCCAGGAAACATCATGTAACTCTGATACTTCTAATGAGGGAGGGGATGGTTAGCACCCTTCCCCATCAAGGCTAGGGTTCTGGTAGCCTTCTGAACCTTGTGTTTCTTTTTCTGAGAAGGTGGCTGGGCTTATACTTTTATGGATTTTCACAGGTGATCTGAGTTGGAGAGGCCCAGAGGCTAGGATATGCTGGTAAATGTTTACTGAGGAAGGTAAAGTGGGGTGAGTAGGATGGAAAAGCATACTTTGAAGTTTGGTTTTTATTACTAATACTGCACTTTCTTAAGTCTAGACAATCAACAAAATGGCAGTCAAGCCATTGATGATTTCTGAAAAGTTCATTTTAGCTCATATTGAACCTTTAACAATTCACTTTTGCAACTGAGTTAGCCCTGGCACCAGCACACCCCTGCCTGGAAATTCCATGTCCTTTGATTTGAAAAAAGAGGAGTTTCTTCATCAGAGATGACCAGACAAGGAGGAGACTTTGCAAAATAGAGGTACTGAGAATGATTTAGATAGTGCAGCACCACTGTAGAGGTAAAGTGTGAAATGCCTAAATAGTAATCCTACAAACTGCTTTATAGATTGATAAAGTTTAAGTGTCAGTGTCCTGCAAAATTGTAATAGTAGTTAGAAATTGTTATGATGTACATTCGTGAGAAGTTTTCTTTCAGTATTTCTTTTGATTATCCAATACATTATTGTACATTTAATATGGTTTTATTCCCTTATTTGAGGAGATCTGTACATGAGGCAATAGCTAAACCATAAGAATTCCTTCCCTAGGGTAACTTCCTGGGAGGCAAGGAAAGTGAGAAAAAGGGAGCCTAACTCTCTAGTCTGACTGTAAGCATGAAGAAAAAGAAGAGCAGTCCCTAGGAAGATTGGAGAGGATTCAATATGCCTGACAACTATGCCAGTGAAATTAAAAATATATATATATATATATATATATTTACACATATATATGCATATATATCATTCTTACATTGTCCATCCAGATATTTCCATCTTCTCCCCAATTAGTGAACTATATAAGGGAAAGCTATGTAAGTAAATTGTTCAGTTCTTTTCTTACACTGTTAATCCATTATAAATCAGACAGAATTATGTTGTAAATAATGATGTGGGTCAACTGCACACACAATTAAATGTAAACTAGAAAAGTATTAAAGTCCAAAGCTAGCGAATTCAAGAATAAGCATGGAGTTTCTGCTCAAGCATGTATTTTAAAAACTTATTTAGATAGTAGATTCTGCATTTATGATTGCCACTGGTGCTCAATATTCATTGATATTTGTGTGCTTTCCAAATTTGGATTTCTTAGCAGTGAGGCAGGAATAGCCAACATTTTAACATAGCAACTCTTCTAATCAAAGTTTGAAGTTTTCCTTAAAGGAACCAAAAATTGTATTTTAAAAGCAAAAACGTTGTTCATTAATTTGTTAATGAATTAATTATTCATCTTTGCTAGAGATATTAGCCAGAATTAATCTTTATTAAATATTATAGAATAGATGCTATGTGCAGAGATGTCAAACTCATTGCCCCCATTAGCTGCACAACACCAGCAAAACTTTAGTGCCGCTGAATCAGAAATTTGTGAGTTCCTAAGAAAATATGATGGTTAGATTCAATTCTGTTTGTGTTTAACACCACTCATAGTAGATTGAATGAATGAATGAATGAATGAATGAATGAATGAATGAATGAATGAATGCAAAAGTATTTATTAAATATTTACTATGTAAAAAACCCTGGACTAGGATAAAAATAGAAAAGCAAGATAGTCTCTGCTCTCTGACTTCTTTGGTTTATAAAACCCATAGTAACTGAGTTCAATTAACCATGAATTATGATAATATAGCACTCTATCACAGATAGATAGAGGTAGAGATAGATAGATAGATAGATAGATAGATAGATAGATAGATAGATAGANAGGTAGAGATAGATAGATAGATAGATAGATAGATAGATAGATAGATAGATAGATAGATAGATAGATAGATAGATTTTCTTCCCTGTCTCCCCCCTCTCTCTTTTACACAGGTTGTTGTCATTGTCTGCCCTTCATTTTTGAAGAGGACCAATGACATAATGGAGTGAGATTTTGCATTGATTGTGAACTGGATTTAAGTGAGACATTCATAGAATCATCAGCCTCATCCTTTCTTCCAGAGTAATCAAAATTGAGAGACAAATCAGGACAATTGGTGATGGCCTGAAATGCAGTAGATGATCTTGGCATTTACAGTGACTGCTTCCAATGCCTTCATGATTTTTGGAAAGCACATCATTCCCATTCATCTATTCTGCCATAGGAAATGTTCAAATAATTGGGGTTGACATCTCCCTAAATTATTGATAGATTTTTATACAAGTAAACAAATACACATGCATACATAAACAGAGATAAGGGGAGGGAGAGAGAGAGAGATGGTTCAATTTACATTTCTCTAATGAGTAGTAATTTAGCATATTTTTTCATATACTTATATATGGCCTTTATTTCTTCATCTGAAAATTATCTGTTCATATCTTTTGCCCATTTATCAATTGGGGAATGACTTTTATTCTTATAAATTTTAACAAAGTTCCCTATATATTTTAACATATGAGATCTCTATCTGAGAGACTGTCTATAATTTTTTCCCAAATATTTGCTTTCCTTTTCATCCTGGCAGCTGTGAGAGGCCAATAAGAGAAACAGAGTATCAAATAGATATTTTTGTCTGGACCCCATCGAAAGCTACTCTGCTAGTCAAAGTCATACAGGATGGGCTATCTAAGATAAAAATCTTGACTCCTCTTTTGACTCCTTTTCTGATCCATACCTTTTCTTATTGGAAAAGCATTATTGTCTTATTGGAAAACTTTAAGTTCTTAGCAAACTAAGAGTCAAGAGGTTAACATTCTCCCCCTTGGTCAGGAATGCAACCGCTTGGTTTCAAAACTGGTTTGAGACAACCAAGGCCAAAACCTCAGGGGCTTCCCGATCTAGCAAAATATTCCCAGACTTAGCTTACTGATTAATGAGGTGGCTAGAAATCACCTTTGTACTTTACATTAAAGTTCACATTGAAGCTTCTGAAGCTTCTGTGTATTGTCTAAGAGGTAATTGCAGTTTCTGCACAGCCATAAATCTTTTTCTGTGCTTTTGGGTAAAAGGGAGCTTGAATTTCATATATAATAAACTTGTGACTCAATGGCACTTTGGAGAAGCAGTTATGAGCTGACAGTCAAGATCATCTCCAGCATCTTTCTTTAAACTGTCCTTATCAAATTACCTGGAGATGTTGGATAGCTTTCAACAGGCAGCATTTTACTTGTACAAAACCTTTTAAATTTAATGTGCTGAAAATTATCCCTTTTACATTTCACAATGCCCTCCATCTCTCATTGTTTCATAAATACCTTTCCTAATCATAAATATGATAGGTAGCATGTTTCCTATTTTTCTGATTTACATATATCTCCTTTTAGGTAAAGATCATGTACCTATTTTGATCTTATCTTAGAGAATGGAATAAGATATTGATGTAAACCAGTTCCTTTCAAACTAGTTTCCAGTTATCCCAGCAACTTTTAAAACCAGTGATTTCTTATCCCTCAAACCTAGAGCTATGATTTTGTCAAATGTAAGATTACTATTATAATCCCTTGCTGTTTGATTTATGTCTGTCCTATGCTAATGATCTACCTTTCTATTCCTTAGCCATTACAAGATAGTTTTGATCATTACTGCTTTATAATTTACATATTTTTTATAAATTAAAATCTGGTGCTGCTATACCTCCTTCTTTTAATTTTAATTATTAATTCCTTTAATATTGTTGATTGTTTATTCTTCCAAATATATTTTATTATTTTTTCTAATTTAATAATCTTTTTGGTACTTTATTTGGGATGGCATTGAATATGAATATTAGTTTAGATAAGAATGTCATTTAAATTATATTGGCTCTGCCTATCCATGAACTATTAATAATATCTAATTATTTAGATCTGACTTTATTTGTAAAAAAAGAGTTGTGTTATTATATTCATCTAGTTCCTGCATTTGTTTTGGCAGGTATACTCCAAGTATTTTGTATCTGTGATTATTTTAAGTAGAATATCTATTTCTTCCTGTAGGACTTTTTCAGTAATAAAGAAAAATGCTGATTATGTCAATTTGTTTTATATCTTGCTATTTTGCTAAAATTACTGATAGATTCAAATAATTTTAGTGGAATTTCTAGGATTTTTTACCTATACCATCCTGTCATCAGCAGAGATCATTTTACTATCTCTTTGACTATCCTGATTTATTTATTTATCTTCTCTTATTCCTATGACTAGCATTTCTAATACTATGTTAAATAATATCAGCGATGATGGGCATCTTTTTTACACTCCTGATCTTATTGGTAAGGCTTCTAACTTCTCCTCACTACAGATAATACTTGATTTTAGGTAGACATTTTATATAATTTTAAGAAAAAATCCATTCATGCCTATGCTCTCCAGTGTTTTTAAAATAAATGAGTGTTGCATTTTGTCAAAGGCTTTTCCCACATTTATTGCTATAATCATATGGTTTTTATTACTTTTGTTATTGATATTATCAATTATGTTGCTAGTTTTTCTTATGTTAAACCATCCCTGCCTTCCTGGAATAAATCCTGTTTGGTCCCAACATATTATCTTTGTGATCTATTTTTGTATTTGCCTAGCTAGTGTTTTGTTTTGGATTTTTGCATCCATATTCATTAATGAGGTTTGTCTCTAATTTTCTTTCTCTATTTTTGTTCTTCCTGGTTTAGTATAGCATCATGTTGGTGAACCTATGGCACCAGAGTGTGCCAGAGGGGACTATTTACTTCCCCATCTCCATGCATGCATGAAGACATTTCTCACATGACCCACTCCTCTGCCCAGCACCCCAATGGGAGTGCTTTGTCCATCCCTTGTTTGGGGTAAGGCAGGGGGCTCATACGCAGCATGAGGGTTGTGATTTGGGGACTATGTCTCTAAAACCTTTGCTACCTTTGGTATAACAATTCTTCTTTTGAAAACTTTTTATTCATATAATTTGACATATTACCTATTGGAAATGACTTTTAGTCTTAACTTTCTTCTGTTAGTTTTCTATATATCTTGGATACCAAAGCCTTACCAGAGACAGATGATACAAAGATCCTCTTGCTTCTTTCAACTTCTTCTATTCCTAATGTGGTGGTACTGATTTTGTTTGCGCAAAAGCTTTTCAATTTCTTGTGATCAAAATCATCTCTTTTATCTTTTGTAATAGCATCTATCTTTTATTTAGTTCAGAATTCAGACTGTACCTGCAATTGTAGAAAATGTATATATGAATTTCTTCTCCTAAGTCCTCTACCATTTAAGGAGGTCATGCAAGGAATTTACCTCATCATTTCCCATCCAGCTACTCTCCTGGATAATCTCTAGAAACTCATTCTTCTAAAAAGACAAAATCACTTCCCAAATTTAGATCTCCTCAGACCATCACCTAAGGCAGCTAAAAGACTTTAATATTTCCTCAATTTAGATAACACTTTCCCTACCTTTTATGTGCTTTCTCCCCCAATTTAATTGTGAACTCCTAGAAGACAGGGATTGTCTTATGCTTTTTTTTTTTTTTTGTATCTGCAATGGTTGGCAAAGTGTTTGGCAGAAGACTTATTAAAAAGTTTGTTGACTCTCTTGGTCTCACTCTTCTAATTATTTTATCATATTTAATATCCAGGTTATAGATCTGTTTTCAATTTAATGTAGAAGAGTGTTTAAGATATTGGTCTAAATTCTTCCAGAGGTTTTCCTAGTAGTTTTTATCCAGTAGAGAATTATTTTCTAAGTAATTTATGTTTTCATGTCTATCAAACATTGTTAAGTTCCATTATATCTGTCTACCATATATAATCTGTTCCATTTATCTACTTATCTATTTTTAACCAGTACCAAACAGCTTTGATGATTGATATTTTATAAATAATTTTATGTCTTGAAAGTGCTATCCCTGTCGAGATCTATCTGTCATCTCTGATAATCTGATGAGGACTGCTTACTTGATAAGAAATGGGACACAGGAGACGATCTTGACTGTTAACTTCATAGCTGCTTCTCTGAAGTGCCATTAAGTCACAAGTTTATTATATATGAACATTCAAACTCCCTTTCACCCCCAAGTACAGAGAGAGTTTCCCACAGTGGGCCAGAGCTGCATTTTTAACATAGACAATTCAACAGGCTTAGAAGCTTCAAGGTGAAGATAAGAACTGGGCTGGACCTTCAGCTGTGTAATTATCATCAAGTTAAGTCTGAGAATACTTTTCTCAGGGGCAAATGCCCCAGCTAATTAAGGTTTCAGCCTTGGATAAGTTTCTGACCAAAGGGGAAGAATGTTAACCTCTTAACTGCTGGTTAACTTAAAGCTTTTCAATAAGGCCACAATACTTTTCAACAAGAAATTACAAGGATCACAAAAGGGGTCAAAAGAGGAGTCTCAGATTTTTATCTATTTGAGACTCTGTTTTTCTTATTGGCTCCCCACACTATCCCCTCTTAAATCCTATTTCTTTCATTATTTTCCTTGATATTCTAGATCTGAAATTTATTATGTCATTCAGCTTGATAGTTGAATAATATGAACTTGGCAGTTCATTATTATATTATTTAGCTTGTAATATTAAATCTATAAGTTAATTTTGTTGGCAAAACCCATCCCACTAATCAGTAATGGGCAAACTTTTTAAAGAGGGGGCCAAGGGGCAGCCAGGTAGCTCAGTAGATTGAGAGTCAGGCCCAGGGACGGGAGGTTCTAGGTTCAAATCCGGCCTCAGACACTTCCCAGCTGTGTGACCCTGGGCAAGTCACTTGACCCCCATTGCCCAACCTTATCACTCTTCCACCTATGAGCCAATACACAGAAGTTAAGAGTTTAAAGATAAATAAATAAATAAATAAATAAATAAATAAATAAATAAAATAAAGAGGGGACCAAAGGAAAGGAAATACTCATCTGCCAATCTGTTTCTAAGGCAACTCTTTTGAAGTTTCATTGTACTGTATTCTACTCATTGTATTCATCAGATTAGGAATAATGTCTTCTGGCTGGATAGAACATTTCTGGCCCGCCACCCCCCCAATCTGTCCCGTGGGGCTGTAGTTTGCCCATCACTGTACTAAATAGTTTTCTATTTAATTTGTTCTTCTTTTCTGTAAAGAACATTTTATAATTTTATCTAGATATGTGATGAGTTTTAGTAGATCAACTCACAAATAATTTATGCATTTTGTAGTCATTTTAAATGGGATATAAATCCCATGAACTATTAAATATAAAGTGTTACTAAGCTAGAAAGGAAAATAAGAAAATACATCATTTATTCAGTAGAAAGCAATAATAGGAATATTCGAAATATAGCATTCTATATGCAAACAAGTCACATTCTCCCACAAATTTACACAGTTTCTCTGATGGATAAGGGCTGTGGAGACTGGATGCTTATCTTTGGGAAACCTAGAAAATGAAGCATATGAGTATAAAAATCCCTGTACCGTGACTGAATTTCAAGTCTGGATCTCTATGTTCTCTTTAGATAATGGTACATATCATGCAATTCCTTTTCTGAATTTCTGCACTTATCCTAGAAGAAGTTACTGAAGAAGTGTTAAAATCGTTTAGTTAATAGTACCCTCAAAGCTACAGAATTCCCTGAATCTGCCCCCTAGACAAATAGCTTGTTTTCTTTTCTGTGAGAATTTCCTTTTAATTCTGGGGGCTGCAAAGCTCTGCACATCTTTTGGTAGGGAATGAGGAGATTTCTACTCTCAAGACATATAATGCAGTAAAGGCAAATATTTTCTCAAGCTACAAATGACAGGAGAGAACAAAGCACTCATTCCCTCGAACAGCTCTTCATCCAATGCATCGAATTTTTCCTTTCTTCCAAACAGCTCTATCAACAGCAGTTTTTTTAAACCCTTACCTTCTGTCTTAAATCAATACTGGGTATTAGTTCCAAAGCAGAAGCATGATAAGGGCTAAGCATTAAGAGTTAAGTGACTTTCCCAGGGTTACACATCTAGAAAATGACTGGACCTCCCATCTTCTAGACCTGGCTCTCCATCACTGAATCATTGGCTGCTTCTGACAACACTGTTTTTGTCCTATCTAATCATCTCCCCACATCAGCGGCAGAACCTCAGCCTACTAGATCCACAGGCTTCTATTTTCTGACTTCTGATGCCTCAGTTTCTATACAAAGGGATATACCTTCCCTAGTAGACTTTTCTGATAACTTTCCTGCATGTGACTTCTTCATTTGCTGGCCATGATCTGATCTGGTTTCTAATGATGCAAATCAGGACTTCCTTGTATGTAGTACAAGAGCCTATTTCTAATTCAGGTTGATAAATTAAAATGTGCATTTTTGTCAGATATAACACAGATGTTCTCTATGCCATAGTCCCAAAACAATTCTTTGATTCAGTTTTCCAGGAACCAACTCTAATCCCTAAAATCATATTCAATTTAACTGGTAGAAAACAATGCACTGCAGCCCAAACTAACTTGAGTTAGTACTTTTGTCACTCTCTCAAATGGATGGTCCCATTATTTAAACAGCCACATTAAATGTAATCTAGTATAGGTAAGGCCTAGAAATGAATATCTCAGATGGGAGACTCTAAATATTCATCTAAGATTCTAGTCATAATCTAAGTGGTAGGATATAAGAAAGTTGTTGATGACCCCCATACTCAATATAATTCTAAATTGCTTTCCAGAATTTTGGAGGCAATTCACGGCTCCAACAATAGTATGTTGCTGTGTCTACATTTTTACAATCCCTTCGACATGAATCATTTCAATATATTTTCATCTTTGGCAATATATTGAATGTGAGATGAAACTTCAGATTTGTATGGATTCTCACAGTTAGTAATCAGAAGCAATTTTTCAAAGAATGGATTTACAGATTGCTGCTGCAGGACAGAGAGGTCAGAAGTGCTTATAGCCTCTCTATAGGAACTGCAGGTAGTAAGAGTGTTGAAAGTGATAGCATTGCTGGGATACTGCAATACAGAAATTAAAAGAAACAAGAAATCAAAGATCCCTAGAGAACTCAAGAAATAAAAACACCACCACCACCAACAACAAAAATACTTAAACCAGAGACATTATTTGCCCCACATAGAGAGAAGAATATGATATTTGCATAAAATTGACAATTAAAAATAGGCTATTAAAAATAAAAAAAATGAGAAAGTAGAAGAGAAAGAACCCAACCACAAATAGCTTCTTTGGAAATAAATAAGATCAGAGTTCAAATTCAGAATCCAGTAAAATTAAAGCATCCATTTCTAAAACTTTGAGGAAAAATGTAAAATGGACACAAATCCAAAAAGAATTCTTGGAAGAGATAAAAAAAACTTGAAAAACCACATGAGAGCAGTTGAGGAAAAGGTAGAAAAAATAAAAAAAATGTAAGAAAATAAAGAAAATTATTTAAGAAATATCAACCAATTGGAAAAAGAACTCACTGAACCAATTAATTCATTAAAATTAGAGTTGGACAAGAAGCTGCTAAATTATGAAAATAACAAAAAACAATAAATCTAAATTTTTAAAAAATGAAAAAATGGAAGAAAATAGGAAACATCTTTTTACAAAAATCATTGACGTGGAAAAGAGATTGAGAAGAGACAATATAAGAGTTCTTGGACTACTTAAAATTATGATTTTAAAAGAGTTTAAACAGTTTAAATACTCTCCTTTCAGAAATTACTAAAGAAAAGTTCCCTGATGTTTTGGAAATAGACGATAAAGTAGACCTTTAAAGAATCAAACACTACCTGTAAGAGATCCCAAAAGGAAAACTCAGGGAAACATCATAGCTAAGTTTTATAACTCCCAGATTAATGAGAAAATACTACATATCTAAAAAGAAACAGCTTAAATGATGTGGAGATACAAGATGGATAACACAAGATTTAACAGCTTCTACATGAAAACAACAAAGAGAACAGAATACAGCATTTCAAAAAGCAAAGGAGTTGGATTTACAATCAAGAATACTCTACCCAGCAAAACTGAATATCATCATAAAAGAAAAGAAATTGTCATTTAATGAAATAAAACCTTTCAAACATTCTTAAAGAAAGACCCAGAATTGATTGGAAAATTTGGTCTACAAGAATGAAAAGAAACATAACAAGAAAATATGAAAGTCAAATTATAAATGATTTAATACAGTCAAAATGTTTACTCCTCATATGAGAAAATGATATGTTTAAATGTTAAGAATTGTATCTTTAATTGGGTGGTTTGAAGGAGCATTTATAGATAGAAGCTTCAATGTCAAGTTGAATATAGTAGAATGAGTTAAAAATAAAATAAAGTTGGATGGAGATGGATAAATTGGAATAATCATCTCATATAAAAGAGACATGAATGAAAGAAATGTTATAATGAAGTGAAGGAGGGGATGGGGTAGAGTAATGCTAGTACTTTATTTTCATTGGATCTGAATAAAAGAGAGAATAATACATACACACATACATATATATGTAAATTTTTTCTTAACTTAGAAGGAAAGATGAGGGTGAAGGATAAAGATCAAAAGAGGAAATCTTAGAAAGGCATATAGAGAGGGCAAGAGGGAGCAAGTTATAAAGGTCATTTATATTAGCAAATAAGAGAGTAAGAGAGAGAGAAAGGAAAGATTCATAGAAGAGTAAATAGATTAACAACTGGAAGGGTAAGGAGAGGATAAAAACTAGGAATCCTTAGAAAAGGCAAGAAAATGAAGATAGACTGAAGAAGGATGGGGATTTGGGAAATAGTGATTAGAGGAAAATTAGATTACTGAGGAAGCATAATATAAAAAGGGAGACAAAGAAGGAAAAAACAAAAAGAAAAATGGAGAAGATGGACAACTAGTAATTAATTATAATTTTGAATGTGAATGGAATGAATTCAATTTTGCCTTAGAATAATAATTCTATATTTTAAACTATCAGTGAACATTATCTGTCATGGGGAAAAATTAGAAGTCTTCCCTATAAGATGAGAAGTAAAACAAGGATGCCCATTACCACCAATATTATTTAATATTATACTAGAAATGCTTGCAAAAGAAATGAGAAGAAAAAGCAACTGAAGGTATAAGAATAGGCAAAGAGTAATAAAAGTAACTCTTCTCACAGGGTGATAATAATGACATATATATATACATATATACATGTATATATATATATGCATGCATACATATATATGTAAAATCCTAGAGATTAAACTAGAAACTTAATTCAAATGGTCAATAATTTTAGCAAAGAAGCAGGATATAAAACAAATCCACACAAATCATCAATGTTTCTATATATCACAATGTCCTGTAAGAAAAGATAGTGATACTCATTTAAATTAGCTATAGATAGAATAAAATACCTAGGAGTATATCTTTCAAAACAAATCTAGAGACTATGTGAACATAATTATAAATATAAATATAATATGTTTTTATACAAATAAATTCAGATTTAAATAAGTGAAGAAATAATAATAGTTAATGGGTTGGCAGTTCCAATATAATTAAAATGACAATCCTACCTAAGCCAATTTACTTATTCAATGTCATCTCAATTAAATTACCAAAGGATTTTTTATTGAACAAAAAACAATAATAACACAATTCATTGGAAAAATAAAAGGTCAAGAATGTCAAAGGAAATAATTTTTAAAAGTTAAGGATGGTGTTCTAGCAGTACCAGATTTAAAACTATAAAGCAGTAATTATCAAAAGTTTTTGGTGCTGATTAAGAAATAGAAAAGTAGATCAGTGGAAGAGAATATGACAAACAGTTGTATAAGATTATAGTGGCATTGTGTTTGACAAAGATGAAGTTCCAAGTTTTTAGAATAAAAGTTCACTATTTGGTAAAAAGTGTTGGGAAAACTAGAAATCATTTTGGTAGAAACCAGATATAGACCAATATTTTAAACCATTTACTAAGATAAGATCAAAACAGATGCATGACAGATATTATAAAGAAATTAGAACAGGAAAAATGCTGCCTATCAGATTTATAGAAAGATGTAGAAATTATGAATAAAGAAGAGTTAGAAAACATTGTGAAATGTAAAATGGATCATATTAATACATTAAATTGAAAAGTTATTTGTACCAATAAAACTAATTTAAGCAAAATTAGAAGGAAAACTGCTGGTGGAGTTGTGAGTTGATCCAACCATTCTGGAAAAGAATTTGGAATTATGCCTAAAGGGCTTTAAAAGAATGCATCTCCTTTGATCCAGCCATACCATTTCTGGGTATTTCCTCCAAAGAGATAATAAGGAAAAATACTTGTACAAAAATATTTATAGCTGTGCTTTTTGTGGTGGCAAAAAATTGGAAAATGAGAGAAAACGTCCTTCCATTGGAGAATGGCTGAACATATTGTGGTATCTGCTGGTGATGGAATACTATTGTGCTCAAAGGAATAATAAACTGGAGGAATTCCATGTGAACTGGAAAGACCTCCAGGAATTGATGCAGAGTGAAAGGAGCAGAACCAGGAGAACATTGTACACAGAGACTGATACACTGTGGTAAAATTGAATGTAATGGATTTCTGTACTAGCAGCAATGCAATGACCCAGGACAATTCTGAAGGATTTATGGAAAAGAATGCTACCCACATTCAGAGGAAGAACTACAGGAGTGGAAACACAGAAGAAAAACAGCTGCTTAAACACATGGGTTGATGCGTACATGATTTCAGAAGTAAACTCTAAACAACCACCCTAGTGCAATTATTAATAATATAGAAATAGGTCTTGATCGATGACACATGAAGAAACCAGTGGAAATGTGCATCAGCTATAGGTGGGGGGCAGAGTGGGGAGAGTAAAAATATAAATCATGTAACCAGGGACAAGTTTTTTTTTTCTAAAAAATAAAATCTAAATAAATAAAATAAAAGAATGTGGGGCAAATTCCTTGCTCCCCTGTGCCACTTTCACTACCACAAAGCAATTATCCAACTTTTAAATTTCACCATATCCTATTTAGGTCCTTATTGATGTACTTCCAAATCATTCATCTTCTTTAGGATTAAAATAAGTACTAGGATTATAAAAAATAATAATAATTTTTCCTTTTCATCTTTTTAAGTCATGTATCCATTTTCATTTTATTGAATAGTGTGAGATATTGGTCTAGACATAATTTCTACCAGTTTACTTTCCAATTGTCCCAGTACTTTATACCAGATAGTGACTTCTTATCCCCAAAACTTGGATCTATACTTTTGTCAAATACAAGGTTACTATAATCTTCGATTACTGTTTGTTGCTTGTCTGTTCTATTCCACTGACCTACCTTTTTATTTCTTAGTCTGTACCAGATTGTTTTGATAAGTACTGGTTTATAATACAGTTGCAAATCTGGTACTGCTAGATATTCTTTCTTTACTTTTTTCATCAGTTCATTTTATATTCTAGATTTTTTGTTCTTGACATATGAATTCTGTAATTATTTTTTCTCACTCAATAAAATAAATTTTTGGTATTCTAAATGGGATTGCATTCGATAAGAAGATTAGTTTAGATAGGAATGTCATTTTAATTTTATTGGTTCTGCCCACCCATGAAAAATTAATATTTCTCCAATTTTTTTAAATCCAACTTTATTTGTGTAAAAACTGTTTTACAATTATGTTTATGTAGTTATTGAGTTTATTTTTTCAGGTTTACACTCAAGTTATATTCTGTCTGTGGTTCTTTAAAATGGGGTATCTCTTCTCATATATGTCTCTTAGTGATATATAAAGATGCTAATGATTTATGTGGGGGGTTATATCCTACCACTTTGCTAAAATTATTGATAGTTTTAACTATTTAATTGAATCTCTAGCATTTTCCACACATGCCAACAATTCTTACTTTTTTGAAATCACATGATGCACAGTAAGTTTTGTTCCACCCTCACTTTTATTATATATTAACCATCATTTTTATATGCTGTGTACAATAAATTGTCAAAGATTTTTTGTTGTTGCTTATCCATTCTGCTGCTAGCTTTCACTTTTTGGGCTCTTCAATCCCATTTCTATATTATTGAAATTTTACTTCTTTCCTCATTCCCCAGATTTTTTGCTGAGGCTGACTTTTTTATTTTCCTGTGAATGCTGGAAATAGTGTCAGACGGAAGTAGTTTCACAAGGTGGAATGTTTGAGGTAATGAAGCTCAATATAACCATGTGCTCTGATCATGATAATTCTTACCTCCTAAGGCTTTGTTGTCCTCTCTCTGGTTCCTTGCTCCATCTCTCACTCTGGGTGATGACTGTCCTTGGGGACTCATATATTTATCCTCCCTGATACTGTCTTTAGAGGTACCCTTTCTAATATATATGCCCCTTTCTCCTAATATGCATATTTCTTCTAGTGAAAAAGTCTCCTATCTCTTATAACAGGCATATGTCTCCCTCCTCATTGAAATGTTCTTTAGTGGCACTTTTTACTTTCTTCTTCCTATTTTCCACATCTTCATTGATTTTACCCTATTTTCCCACAGCCACTATTTTTATTGAAAGACTTAATAAACTTGCATTCCTTCACTATTCAAGTATGGACTTTGTAAAAATACATCATCAGTTCTGATTTCTTACTCTCTTCTCTGTATATGCAACATCAGTCACACAAAAGATATTGATTCACTTTTGAAGGTAGTGGCATTTAGTCCATGGAGGATTAATAAAACTCTTCCTTTTTCCTTTCTTCTGATTCATTATTTTCCTTAAATCTTTATCCTCTTAGGTCCTCTTTATCCATCATGATTCCTCTTTATTCTTTTAAGCTTAGTTGAATCTTCTTTTGTAAAAAAGAAACAATAGACTATAAATATGAGAGAATTGATGATATTACTTATACTTTTCTTGATAAACATACTTATTACCTTTCTTAGTTCCTTATTTTTTTTTACTTATAAATTAAATGTTCTAGTCAGATTCAAATATTTTCTTTTTTGTGGGACTATCTCAAATCTATTTTTAATAAAATATATTTCAGCCCTGTTGAATAGACTTAGCTTTCCAGGATGCCATTTGTGTTGGAGCTAGAGCTTAGTCATTTGGAAAATGCTATTCCAAGATTTCCTCCAATTTTTTTCAGATCCTAAATGATAGATATCTTTGGCTAATTGCCCACACTCAGTTAACTCTGAGAAATCTCTAAAGGTAGCTCATGTCTGGGTTTTCCAAGTGGATAGAAATGGTCTTCCAGATACCATATAGACATTCAAGGTAACATTCACATCAAATATAGAGCTGTCTTTGTTTTATACAACAAAAAATGCAAAAGATACAAAGAATTCACTGCCTCCCATTTAAAAAAATGAAGAAAATATATAAAAGGATTCACAGTAGCTTCACAATCAGCATAATCCCTCTCCAGTAGTTTTCACTTTTTTACAGAGTACTATTATCCTCCACACTTGGCGTTATTCTGTGATTTGGCTACCCCTTAGAAAAGAACCAGATTTGGGCTTATCCTAACATTCAGTTGAATTCTTGTCTTTCAAAATATGCAGCACTGAAATCTACAAATACATAATTCTATCTTGTAGCTCAGACTCCTCACCCAGAAGGGAAATACAGTTTGGAGTTATAGAATGGGGAACCATCGCTTTCCCAATGGACCTGGAATCATAGCAGAGAGGAAAAAAGTTAAAGCCTGTCATTTATGTCCTGTGCAGTTTTGAGCAAGTCATAAACTCTGCTCCTCAGCTGTATATAAATGAATGGCCCCTAAAGTGCCTTCCAGCTACAAAAGGACTCCTTCATTTTTTATCCTTTTAACATAACAAAAATAGTCATGTCCACCCTTTATATGGAGAAGCAGTTTAAGTCCCAAACAAAAGATTACCTTCTTGTAAGCTCAAGGGCATTCTCTGGATCAGCCCCTCTCGTTAAAAGTAAATTTCAAGATGCTTCAGAACATACATCATATGACGTATTACTCTTTTTTAAAAAATCTCTCTCACAGTTAAATATATAGCAGGCATTTAATCAATATTTCTCAAATTAAAATTGAAAAATGAAAGGACAAGTCAGAATATAGGACTGAACAATAAGGAAAAGATAAAAATGTCCAATAAATAATAAGGGGAAATTAAGGTAAAAGAGAGAGTAAGAAAAGTTGATGAGAAAAAAAAAGACTACTACACAAAAGACATAGAAGAGGTGGGGAAAAGTAAAGACTAAAAAGAATAAAGGTATAAATAACAACAAAAAAATAGAGGCCCCACAGGAGTGCCAGTTAGTGAATAGGGTAGAGAGTAGGCAGGAATGAAAAATGATGAAAAATAAAATAATGTGCTAATTATAAGTAGCTCTTCTTACCTTTGTACCAGATCATACCTTATTGGACCTCTTCAACAACAGTTTCTCTAGTTCATGCTATTTTACTTTATATATTTATTTTACCAGACTTGTGATTCTAATTGGACTAGGGAACAATTCCTGAGAGGTAAATCTAGTCAGGAGACTTTTTTGTATTGCCTGTGAGCTAAGGACATTAAAAAATAGTTCGAAAACAGTTCTTTGGGGCAGTTAGATAGCTCAGTGAATAGAGTGCCTGCCTGGAGTCAGGAGGAGCTAGGTCCAAATCTGGCTTTGGATACTTCCTAACCATGTGACCCTGGGCAAAAACTTAACCTCATTTGCCTACATCTTGCTCTTCTGTCTTAGAGTTGTTATTAAGACAGATAATAAAGATTTAAAACAAATTCTTAGCTAGAGGGCCATACAAAAACAGGATGTAGGATGGATTTGTTTGCCAACCTCTTGAAATGCCCAGCGGAGATTTCAAGGTTCACTACTAATATAACTCAATAACTGTTCTATAACTTATAGACTTAGAAACTTTGCAGCATTAGGAGATTAATTGACTTAAATGAGGTCACCTTACTTTTTCCATGTTTTACATCAATCAGTCGATAAACATTTATTAAACACTTATATGCTATGTATACTTGAAATTAATGAGTATTTATAGTCGTTAAAATATAAATATTATATAAATATATTAAATAAATAAATATTAATATACTTTAAATAATAAAATTGCCTTGAATATTTTATTTAATTCAAATTTGATATTAATTAGCACTGACCTTTCCACTAAACCATCAAAATCTATAAGGTGGAATAATATAGTATCATGAAATAGAATGAAGACTCTGTAAATTAAATATCTAGGGGACCCTATTCTAAAAAGACACACCTCATAGATAAGCACTATTAAGTCATGTGTTTTAATTCGCCAGTGTGGCAGCAGAGTTCCTGCAGAAGTTAATGTGTGTGATGTGTTGTCTGCTAAAGCGGGGACTGAAGTAAAACCTTGGCCAATAAGAACATTTAAGTAGGTGGGAATAAAATGTGGTTTAAAAGGCCAGTGGGACAAGCATGGAGCTCTACCATTTTTTCTTGTGCAACCAGCGAGCTCGCGCTCTCTCTCTCTCTCTCTCTCTCTCTCTCTCCATCCCTCCCCTTCTCTCTTTTCTCTCTCTCTTTCTCTCACTCTCCCCCTCCCTCCCCCCCTCTCTTTTCTCTCTCTCTCTCTATCCCCCTTCTCTCCTTCCTTCCCTTCCTCTCTCTGTCTCTCTCACTCTTTTTTCCCCTCTCTCTTTTTATCTCTCTCTATCCTCTCTCTCTATCCTCTCTCTCTTTCTCTCTTTCTCTTTCTTTCTCTCTTTGCCTCTCTCTTTTTTAACTCCCTTTCTCTCTCTCTTTGGTTTTTTTCTTACTCCCTTTCTTTCTCTCCCCTCTCTCTCTTATTCTCTTTTATTCTTACTCTTTCTTTCTGTTGTAATCTTTCTTTTTTCTCTCTCTTGCCCTCTCTCTCTTTCTTTCCCTCTTCCTCAATTTCTCCTTCTCCCTCTCTCTCTTACCTCTCCCTCTCTCTTTGTTTCTTACTCTCTCATTCTTTCTTTCTCCATGTTTGTCTTTTTCTGTCTCTGTCTCTGTCTTTCTTTCTCTCAGATCTGTATCCTCACTGCGTATTAGCACAATGCCTAACTCTTAATGAATGTTTATTGACTGACTGACCGACCAAATGCCATCCCCAACCCCTATACTCAGTAAACTCCAATGGTTAGCTATTATCTACAGGATCAAATATAAAATTCCTTGTGTAGCTTCTGTAGCCCTTCACAACTTGTCCCTTTTCTACCTACTCAACCTTCTATTTTACCCCTCCTCTAAGAACTCTAGGATCCACCACCAGTTGCCCTACTTGCCAGCCTCTTTCAGTTCTTTTTCACTGATTCTACGTACTTTATGCCTGGAAGTAGAGTAGTATAGTATCATGGAGTAGAATGAAGACTCTGTAAATTAAATATCTAGGGGACCCTAGATATTTCATCTCTGCCTCCTTATTCCCCAAGTCTCCTTCAAGAGCATCTTCAGAAGACCTTCCCCCATTCCAGTTCTCCACCCACATCCCCTTCCTCCACCAGTAATGCCTTCATTCTGAAGTTGTCTTTCATTGACACTCTAGGTATCTTGGATATATTTATTTGTGTGTTGCCTCCTCCCCCTAAAGAAAGTGAGCTCCTGAGGGTGAGGACTGTTTATGCCTCTTTGTATCTAGGCTTAATACTATGCCAGGCACAAAGTAAATTCTAATGAATTGCTTGCTGAAGTGGCCTAAATGAAAGTGAATTGAATTGAATTGGTTGTTCCATATGTACCAGATTCCCTGATATTTCAGAAATACTCTACTCTTTTGCCAGAAATACTCCCAGCTGTTCCACTTAAACCTGCTTTTGGACATCTTCCAATCCCACAGGCTCACCTTGGATCCTGCTAACTACTCCTTTGTGGATGCTATTCTTTGACTTCACCATGACAAGCAACTCGAGGGGTGTGTGTGTGTGTGTGTGTGTGTGTGTGTGTGTGTGTGTGTGTGTGTGTGTGTGTGTGTGTGTGAGAGAGAGAGAGAGAGAGAGAGAGAGAGAGAGAGAGAGAGAGAGAGAGAGAGAGGTAGTAGAAAGAGTTCTGAAGTTGGAGAATCGAGTTTAGAACAGACTGACAATTCCTGTAAGTTGTATGCCAATGAGCAAGTCACCTACCTCAGTTCCTGTATGTCCCCAAACAGGGATATCAATACCTGAGGTACTTACCTTGTGGGTTTATTATGAGGATCAAATGAGATAATGTATACTTTACAGAAATTAATGTATGATGCAAATGTCAACTACAATATTATTATGCCTATTAAACTATATGTACTATTTATAAATCTAAATTATACTTTTCCAAACATATTTAATTCTTCTGAGGAAGACCAGACAATATTTTTTATATAAATGAGTAAAATGGTTAACAACTATTTAAAAACAATTAAGATGTATGAGATGCTTATGAAACATGAAGTGAGATTTTAATTGCAGAAAAATACTTACTTAGAGATGATTTTTGAAGTACATGCTGACAAGATTTCTAACAATATATTAGGTGATAATAATAACATGTTTTATGACAAGATCCTGACTAACCTTATAAATTATACTGAATTTAATTAAAAATGATAGGCTATTTAAGTTATATTCACATTAAAATAGCATTGTAGATATCTGCATGCATACATGGTATTTAGGCCAAATTCCATTAACAAGCTAATATATATATCATTAATAAATGGATTTGTGCTGCTCTCAGCAACGCAATGATCTGGCACAATCCTGAAAGACTTATGACGGGGAATGCTATCCATCTCTAGAGAAGGAACTATTAGAGTTGGATAGATGGGGTTCAAAGCATACTATCATCCCTATCTGTGTATTTACAATTTTATTTTGGAGTTTTGGTTTTCTGTTAGTGTGCTCTGACAGCAATGACCAATATGGAAGTGGGTTTTGCATGATATTATATGAATGTCTCACATAAAATTGCTTACCTCTTCCAAGTGAGGAGGGGAGGGAAGGGAGAGAGGGAGATAGTTTGGATCCTATAATTTTAATAATTTTATAATTTCAGAAAATATATGCTGAAAATTATTATTACATGTAATTGGGAAAATAAAATATATTTGAATAAATAATACATAAATCTATTTTTATACTGAAATCATAAACAGTAGCTGGGAGAGAAAATAATAGAAAACATGAGTACCATTTGGAATTTGAAGACTTCAGACTTCTGCTGGTGATTATGGAAGTCAGGTTCAGCTGCTGGGATGCTATGGTCTAGTCACACACTTTTGGATAAACTCTGAGTCTGATAAATACGGGGAAACACAGCCTGGGTAGCCCATGTAGCCTGTCAGCTCTTGTTTTGACTCCCGTCTGCCACTGCAAAGGGCTCAGGGCTCCCCACTCTTGGCAGAGAGCTCCTATCTGTCAGCAGTCGTTGACAGGTGAGACCCACTGGCCCAGGATCAGTACGCTTACATAGCAGAAAGGTCCAGCCCACCTGTCAGCTGTCACAACCACTTTCTTTACAACCCTCCACTCTAGGAAAGGTGATATCTTGTTGAGGTAGGATAAGCATCTGAGTTATGAAGTACAAATGGGGTGAGGGTTGTGGACATATTAGATAATTTGCTCCTTTTTAAGCTGGTTTACCTCACACAAGGTGCTCTGGGGAAATGGCTTTTTCTATGCCAACTCAAAACAGCACGCTGGAAAGTTTGGAAGATGAACCGTTGGCCCAGCTGACAAAGAGAGGTCTGTGCCTGAGCAGATCCCCAGATCATCTGCAGGTCCCACCTGGCAGGTGACAAGCAGCGCACAGTGTACTGCAGCAGTGGCAACATGGGTACCTCTCTGTGGTAGGTCCCACCTGTCAGCTGGGCATCCAGCCAGGTCTTCCAGTTTTAGTGCCCCACATAGAAACATGAAATTTAGAATGGCACAGAAACCACAGTCTGCTTTGACCCAATGGAGGAAAATCACCTTTGAAAAGAAACGAAACATATTTTAAAAATACCTTTTCCCCACTGGTTCTCCGTAATTGTCCTCTTCTCATGTCTTAGAATGATCTCACGTTGGCTGAAGGAGAAGTAGGGAGGTTGATAGTATGGTCTTTTTGCCATTGAGGCTGAATGGCATTAAAATATAACTTTCTGAATGACACTGGATGAAAGAACACAGACATGTTTCCAAATACCTCTAAAGGTGAATTTCAAAACTTCTGAATTAGCCTTAATCCTTTTGAGAAGAAAATAAAGGCAGTTCAATTTCTCTTTTATTAACATGAATAAATAGTCAAGCTAGGTGGCACAATAGAGAGAGGCTAGGACTGGAGTCAGGAAGACTCATTCAAAGCTGGCCTCAGACCCTTACTAGCTCTCTGACACTAAGCAAATCACTTATTCCTGTTTTGCCTCAGTTGTTTCATCTCAAAAATGAACTGGAGAAGGAAACAGCAAACAATTCCAGTATCTCTGCCAAGAAAACCCCAAATGGGATCATGATTGAAAATGACTAAACAGAGACTCTATTAGTAAAGGAAAGATCACTGCAGAGCAGAATTCTAAAACTAAGAAAATTAAGGAAGAAACATTAAGGGAGTTAGATTGGTCAATAAATCAGTCAACAGGCATTTATTAAGTGTATATATTGTGCTGGCTATCATGTTAGCACTGAAGGATATTTTCTGCCCTCAAGTAGCTCAAATTCTCATGGAGAAATAGCATATAAATAACTATGTACATAGAAAATATTTAAAGTGGGAATGGAAGGTAATTTCAGAAGAAAGGCAATAGGAATTAACAAAAAAAACTATAAGAAAACAGACATAACAAAAATGGTACATTCCTATATAGATTACATTCAGTCAATGTAATCTATAAATAGAAGTACACAAACATATATAGATATGTAAAAGAGATATAATTGCCATGCTTTCAATATATATAGCACTTCTCTCACTAGCTAATTATCATATTTTCAACTTCTTCAAGATCATTAAATCCAAAGGAGATAAGAATCACTGTCCCCATTTAACAGATGGAGAGAAAAAAGGTACAATGAAGTTAAATGCTTAAATATTATGTCTATGATCATACAATCACTAAAAGCAAAACCAGAATTAAAAATACTTCTAGAATATTTCTCTTTCCACTGAGAATCTGTGGTGCTCCTCTAAGAAGGTAACTCCCTGTATAATATAATTTGAGAGGTACCCAAATCCTCCCACTGTACAAAGGTATTTAACTCCCTGGTCTGCAAAATGCCTGACATTCTTACTTGACATTTTCTATAGAAGAAATCTTTGGGTTCAAGTGCTTCTTGCTGTTGTCCAAAATATGTTTCTTAAAATATAAATAATTTCCAATGGAGGGGAAACCAGAGCATCCAAAATCATATTGGCATAATTTAGCTCATCAGATTTGTTAGCTGTTATTTTGGAATGGAGAAAGAAAACTGAACAGAAGAGGTTTGGTTTTCTTTTTTTTTTTTTACAGAATCAGTCTTTGAGTCAAAGGGACATTAGAAACCACCTAGACCAACCAATGCATGACTATGAATTACTCTGCAACATTCTCAACAAATGACCATCTGGACCTCACTTAAAGATATCTAGAAAGGAAGAATCTACCACATCCTGAGGCCGACCATTCCATTTTCTCATAGCTTCAACTTTTAGGGAATTTTTTTCCTATATTGAGACTAAATACTCTGGGAGTTCTCTCCTTTGCTCCTATTTCTCTCTTCTCCACCCAAGCAGCATATATCTCATCCGTCTACATGACATTTGAAATATTTAAAGGTAGCTATCATTTCCTCTATCCCCATAACAAGTCATCTTTTTTTGCCATTTTATTTTTTTTAATTAGAATATTTTCCATGGTTACATGATTCATGATCCTTCTCCCTTCCCTACCCCCCCCCCAGAGCTGACAAGCATTTCCAATAGGTTTTATATGTATCATTGTTCAAAACCTATTTCCATGTTATTCATATTTGCAGTAGAGTGATCATAAATACCCTAATCATATCCATATTGAACAACATGATCATGTTTTTCTTCAGCATTTCTGTTCCCATAGTTCTTTCTCTGGATGTATTTAGTGTTCTTTCTCATAAAGTTCCTCTGAATTGTCCTGTGTCATTGCATTGCTGCTAGTACAGAAATCCATTACATTCGATTTTACCACAGTGTATTGGTCTCTGTGTACAATGTTCTCCAGGTTCTGCTCCTTTCATTCTGCATCAATTCCTGGAGGTCTTTCCATGTCACATGGAATTCCTCCAGTTCATTATTGTTTTTAGCACAATAACATTCCATTACAGGTACCAGATTTTATTCAGCCACTCCCCAATCAATGGGCACCCCCTCATTTTCCAATTTTTTACCACCACAAAGAATGTGACTATAAATATTTTTGAACAAGTCTTTTTCCTTATCTCTTTGGAGTACAAACCCAGCAGTGATACCACTGGTTGGGTCAAAGGGTGGACATTCTTTTAAAGCCCTTTGTGCATAGTTCCAAATTAACCTCCAGAATGGTTAGATCAATTCACAATTCCACCAGCAGTATATTAGTGTCCCAATTTTGCCACATCTCCAAAATTTATCACTTTCCTTTGCTGCCATATTGGCCATTCTGCTAGGTAAAAGGCAGTACCTCAGAGCTGTTTTAATTTGCATTTCTCTACTCAAGAGGGATTTAGAACACTTTTTCATGTGCTTATTGATAGTTTTTATTTCATAATGTGAAAACTGCCTATTCATGTTCCTTAACCATTTGTAGATTGGGGAATGGCTTGTTTGTTGTTTTTTTTTTGTAAATTTGACTTAATTCCTTATATATTTGGGAAATGTAACCTTTGTCAGAGAGTTTTGTTATAAAAATGGTCTCCCAGTTTGTTGCTTTCCTTCAAAGTTTGGTTGCGTTTGTAAAAAACTCTTTTTAATTTGACATAATCATAATCATTCCTTTTACATTTTGTAATATTCTCTATCTCTTGCTTGGTCTTAAATTCCTTCCTTTCTCACAGATCTGACAGGTATTCTATGTTCACCTAATTTATTTATGATTTCGCTCTTTATATTTAAGTCATTGACCCATTTTGAATTTATCTTGGTATGGGTTATAAGATGTTGATCTAAACCTAATTTTTCTCATACTGTTTTCCAATTTTCTCAGCAGTTTTTGTGAGTTCTTGTCCCCCAAAGTTGGGACCTAAGGATTTATCAAACACTACCTTGCTGAGGTCTTTTATCCCTAGTCTATTCCATTGATCTACCCTTCGGTCTCTTCGCCAGTAGCATATTGTTTTGATGATCACTGCTTTATAGTACAGTTTAAGATCTGTTACTGCTCCAAGTCATCTTTTTAACAGGACATGAATTATCAGATTCTTTCCTTTATCCTCATGACATGTTCTTTAGTCTCCATTCTTTTGTTTGCTTGCCTCTATGTACTATCAAATGTGACAATAACTTTCCTAGAAAATGGCACCCATAATGAAATATAACACTCCAAATGTAGTCTGACCCAAGGTTGTTCCATAGAATTATCATCTCCTAGTGCTGGAAACTATAATTCCCAGTACTTTCTAAAATTGAGTTAAACTTTTGCCTCCCATGTCAGCTTCCATATTTCTTCCTAAGCACAGTACTTGGCACATAGAAGTTGTTTAATAAATGTTTACTGACTGACTGTTGACTCTTATTGAACTGATTCCATCATATCAATGGATCTGTGATCTCATCAATGTGAGTACTCCTTCCATTAAAGTAAATAATAACTCATTGATGGTTTTCAATCTTATAAAACTCCTGTCCATGATCTCTCAATGTTTTTACAAAGGGTCCAATATTGTAAGGATACGAATGAGATGTCAGCATCATCATTCACTTTGCCACAACATTTAGCCCATCATACAATTTTTAGTGATATTCTCATAGCTCTTCATACTTACTTTCGTTATTCTTTGTTATACCATGATGCAGTCTGCTAATGGTGGGAAGGGAAGGAAACAAACATTTATTATCTTCTACATGTCAGCCACTCTGCTAAGTATTCTCCAAATATTACCCAGTGTATCTTCAAACCCACCTTGTGAGGTAGGGTGCTAAGAAGATCTTCATTTTACATTTGAGGAGACGCAAGTTAAATGACTTGCTCAGCATCACCAAGCTAGTAAGAGTCTGAGACTAGGTATGTCAGGTCTTCCTGATTCTAGGTCCAGTACCCTCTTTATTGTGCTACCTCCATTATCCTTTGAGTGATATTTAAGTTCAGTTATTTGGAGACTGTAGTGTTCCAAGACTTAAAGTTCTTTCCATCCTTTCCATTTACTGAGTTTCCAAAGCATGAGCCAATAGGAAGGTATGACTCTTGTCTAAATATCAACATTTATAGTATAAAGAGCCAGGGACATCAATCTTGGTAGAGCTGTTTACTTGTATTAAAGATGGCATTTGTTGACTATACTGAGACTTTTGTTCATGTCTTAGTGTACCTAACAGGTTTTCAATATGTGATTGAAACACTCAAGGTCTAGATCACCTTGGGGATGGTAAGTTCATGACTTCTTGATATCTGCCAAAGTTAACATTTACTAGAGAAATTTGCTATCAAAATCTCTAGCTTGGTCAGAACAAATCCTGTCAGGAAATCCATACTCTGAGAAATACTTCCCTCATAGCACTTTAGCATCTATGGAAACTTTCTAGCTTCTGGTTAGGTAAGCCTGTGCATATCTTGGGAACTGATCAATCACTCTAAATATTGACTCCTATTTTTTATACCTTTCTCCAGAGATCTAGAATCAATACATATGTTTCAAATGTTTGCTAGTAATTATAAGCTCTAAATATACAACATAAACTGGCAATACCTTTTTGTTAATACATAGAAGGTGTCCCAGATTTCTTAATATTTCCTACCATTTTAGAACAGTAAAATTTGTTTCTTACTTATTCTTAGATTTTCCTTTGATGATCCATATTTTTGAAATTATCATGTAGTACTTCCATAGCCATAGAACAATAAGCACTTGGTTGCACTAACTGCTTCCTGGTACCATGTATTGTTTGAGAATAGTGACAGTAGAAAACACCATTACCTTCCATAACTTCAGCTTCTGTCATTTTCTGCCCAACAAAATGCCTTCTAAGGAATGAGGCTTTCCTATTTCTTATTTTGTTATCACTTCTTTCAGTCCTCCGTCAGCCATCAGCCATTGCCATTAGTCATCCACAGCAAAGGAGACAAGAGGTCCATTTCATTGAACAAGGTTTATGAATTCTGGTGGGAGTCCCAAACTGTGTTACTTTTTCATTTTATTGCAGATCAAATATCACATATAGCTTCCATCCTTCCCTTCATTGTCAGGTGACCTCCAGGATACAAAGTCTGAATCCATATTAGACTTCTTGGTTTGAGAGTACATGATGGTAGTAGTTTATAGTTTTGCTCCTGTTGCCAACAATTTTGGTCCTGGTCAAGATATGCCAGCAGATTGTTGTCAATCCATATATAAAATTTAGCAATGCATGCAGAATCTTTGATCTTTCTAGTGACATTCTACGAGTTTGTATCTGAGATAGCAAGTCTCATTATCACCAAATCTTCAGCTGGTATATGCAATCTCTTCTGTGGAAAATCAAACTCATTGAAGGATATTTCCAGAAAAACCTGAAAAGACCTACAAGAACTGATGCAGAGTGAAGTTGAGTAGAACCAGGAAAACACTCAGTAACAGCAATAACACATGATGAACAATTGTGAATGATTTAGCTATTAGCAATATGGCATTAAAAGACAATCGATCCATTGATCACATAGTTCGATGGGGATATAGCTGTAAATGGTCACCCTACTGCAAATACCAATAATATAGAAATAGGTCTTGATCAATGACACATGTAAAACCCAGTGGAGTTGCTCGTTGGCTATGGGAGGGGGTGGGAGGAGGGTAGGGAAAGAATATGAATCATGTGACCATGGAAAAATATTCTAAATTAATTTATTAAATAAACCTTAAAAAAAAGAATAAATTAGAGAAAAAAGACAATCAATCCATAAGGACTCATAATGAAAAATGCCATCAGACTCCAGAGAAAGAACTGATGGAGTATGAATGCAGACCTAAACATACTCCATTTCATTTTAGTTCTTCATTTTCTTATTTGTTCAAGTCCTCTTCCAAAAAATGACTAATATGAAAAAAATGTTTTATGTTATTTCACATATAAAATCTACATCTTATTGTTTGCTATCTCAGGGAGAAGGGAAGGGAACAAGGGAGAGACTTTGACTCAAATTTGTTTTCAAAAGGTTAAAATTGTTTTAACATGTAATTGGGGAAAAAAATAAAATAATATTTTAAATCAATCTCATCATTGATCCAAGTCCTCTAAGGTAGCATCCATGCAGGATAACAGGTTGGATTAGATCAATGTAGGCCAGTGGTTCCCAACATTTTTTGGCCTACCACCCCCTTTCCAGAAAAAAAATTACTTAGCACCCCTGGAAATTATTTTTTTTTAATTTTAATAGCAATTAATAGGAAAGATAAATGCACTTGTGGCCATCACCACCCTCCTAGATCGCTGCAGCACCCACAAGGGGGCGGTGGTGCCCACTTTGGGAATCACTGATGTAGGCTAACAATCATGCAAATGTGAGGAAGTTGACTAGGTTTCCTCAGGCTTGCTCTCATTCATCTATCCCATCATTTCCAAATAGCTTCCTGGATTTAGGACAACTTGACATTTTTATCTTTTGCTTCTGTTTCTCTTCAACCATGTATTCATTATAAAGGTCATTCAGAGGGAGCAGTTGGGTGGCTCACTGGATTGAGAGGCAGGCCCAGAGATAGGGGGTCCTGGGTTCAAATGTGGCCTTAGACACTTCCTACTTGTGTGATCCTGGGCAAGTCACTTATCCACCATCACCTAGCCCTTAGGATTTTCTTTTTGGATCTTCTGCCTTGGATCCAATACACAGTAGGAAGGTAAGAGTTGCCAAAAAAAATCATTCAATGGTTTTTCAATAACAGTGAAAGGCTTGAAGAAATTATAATTGTAGCCTCTATAAAACAAAGTTCTTAGATATAGACAATGAAGAAATCATATGTTCTCTGCTTCCTTGTTTATTCTTTCCGGAGATACCTGGAAATCCATATACTTCACAGAGATTCTCTGAAACAGGCACCAGACATTTGATAGCTTCAGACTAGTTTCTTCTAGTCAATGTTTTACCTTCATCAACATTTCTTTAATTTCTACTGTCTTTCCCAAACAACAAAATCATCTAAGAACATCAGTACTTTTAGATATTTCATACATCTATCTGCTTTCTCGATCAGCTATTGAAAAAGGAGCATAGAAGATTGAACATGTAACTTGGAATCAGGAAGACTCATCCTCCGGAGTCCCAATCTGGCTTCAGACACTTACCAGCTGTGTGACCTTGGGCAAGTCTCTTGAGTCAAATGAGCTAAAGGAGAAAATGGCAAACTACTCCAGCATCTTTGCCGAGAACCCCAAATAGGTCAAAAAGAATTAGACAAATGAAACATCTTAACAATTTAGGGCTTAGCTAGTAATACAGTGAATAGGGTGCTGAGACTAGAATCAGGAAGACTGATCATCATGAGTTCAAATCTGACCTCAGATACTAGTTATGTGAACCTAGACAAGTTACTTAACTCTGTTTGCCTCAGTTGCTCATTTGTCAAATAATTTGGAGAAAGAAATGGTAAATCACTCCAGTATCTTTATTTTATTTATTTTCACATTATTTCCAGTATCTTTACCAAGAAAACCCCTAATGGAGTCACCAAGAGTCAGCCATAACTGAAAGGGCTGAATAACAATAATTGAGAAGTGAAGGGGCTCTCCTGAGATGACCTGGAACATAGGCTCAAACTGATAAAATCAAACTGGGAAGATAAATATGCCTTCACCCTACCTTGCTTTGTCATAGGCATCTGATAACATAAAACTGACACTGAAAACTACTTTCAACCTAATAGACAATCCTCTAATTACTTGGAAGATTTTGACTGTGTCTGATCTCCCAGGTTGTACCATGCTTTTTCCTTTTGTACCAATATCAATAACCAGCTATCCTATGCAAATAAAGACTAAATCCACTGGTCCTACTGAACCAATGGATAAGCATAATGGTTAAAAATATCTTGGCTTCCTCCAGAAGCACTGAGCATAAAGCTACCAAAAAATATTTACTTAAGTAGGTCAAAGACTTAATTGGCATCCTGAAATGAAAGCTGAGAGGGGAAAAATTTATTTAAAACAATTGACACCTACACAAAAGTACTGCGTTACTCTGCTTTGGGAACCATAAAAATAGGCAGCAACAGATTTGTAAAGTGTCTTAGCAAAATCTAGTGAAATATTAATGAAATATAAGGTCATCACCTTGAGGCAGTTATGGGAAGATTAATACTTTCTTATAAAAAAGGAGAAAGATCAATAGGCATTCTCAGAGAACACAATAAACATTTAAAAACAGAAATACTTTCGGAGCAAACATTTCTGAAATAATAAGAGGGATGTATAGGCTTATATTTGTGTATGTATTTCATAATATTCTATATGTATTATATATATGCAAGTGTTTATTTAATATATACACACATCTATAGATTCATACACATATATGTATGTATATATATAATATATATATTTATTCACATATTATATTGGTGAAATGTAACCAGAAATGTTTTGTTTCCATATGGAGCTTAAGGGGGAACTAAAACTCCTCCTTGTTTGATAGCCACATGAATTCAACCTTTTTATTTGAACTCAATTATAGACAACTAGTTGTCACCATAGTGAACAGAGTTCTGGGCCTGGAATCAGAAAGGTCCCAGTTTAAATTCTGCCTCAGACACTTACTAGCTGTGTTATCCTGGGAAGGTCTCTTCTGTCAAAAACAAAAACAAAAACTAACCATTTAAAAATGAATGGAGTGTAGACATTTGATTATAGAAATAGAGGAGTTTATGTTGGCAATTCAGTTTCAGATCATTGCACTAGCAATTATAGAAGTTATAAATAAGGACTTGGAATCTTTTTTGATCATTGTAGGTCATGAAAGCATATTGGTACAAATTGGAAAAAAACTTCACATCTGCAAAAATCCTAGTAAGATATGTTATTTCCATTTCAGAAGTTCACTATTTTTCATAGACTAGCTGATGGTTAGCAAAGCCACAAAATGTTCTTGATATTTTTATAGCAACATAGAAACTGTGCTTTATATTTTAATATTGTTGTGAGGAAGATTACAAATTATTATTTAGGAGACCTAGCAGGAAGGGCTTGAGAATTCCAAATGGAACGGGGAAGCAGGAAGTGTGGCTTCTCTCTCTGAGACGGACTCCATGGTGGTTGGGACAAGTTGTAACTGACCCTGGGAGACCCCAGAGGAAGTGGAGTTTGCACCCTGATTCCCTGGGATCCTGAAGGAAGACTGTCATCAACTTGTGGGAGATTTTGGTAGAGACTATTAATCCTAACCTGGGTTGCAGGTTAACTTGGGCTGGGTCAGCTCCCAAATCTACTCACCTGAAAGAGTACAAAATTGTTGCTCATATTGTCCAATGTTAATCCAGAATAGCATTTCTATAGTGCTTACTACGTGCTATTGTTTTGGAAATATTATCTCATTTGTTGCCACAATAATTCTGAAAAGTTAGGACTATTATTATCATTCCCATTTTACAGTTGAAAAAACAGAGGCTAGTAAGTGTCTGAGGCCAGGTTTGAACTCATGAAGATGAGTCTTCTTGACTCCAGGCCCAGTACTCTATCTAATGTATGGTCACCTAGCTGTGTATAATAATTACATATAAATATATAGCACCTACTATGTGCCAGGAATTGTGGTAAGTACTTTACAAATGTTGTCTCATTTGAAAGTTTATAAATATTATCTCATTTGATAATATTTGAGCCTTGATGTTGAGAAAGATAAAAGGCAAGAGAAGAGAGAAATGGCAGAGTTGTGATCTGGATAGTGTTGGGGAAAGAAACCACATGAACTTCGACAGACTTCTAGAGATAGTGGAAGATAGAATTCTATGGCTCATGAGGTCATGAAGAGTTGGACATGACTGATTGACTAAGCAACAACAATAACAACAATAAATCTCATTTGATCTTCACAACAGTCCTGGAAGGTTAGTGCCATTTTACAAATGAGGAAACTGAGATATGGAGAAGTCAAGTCACTTTCCCAAAGTCACACAGCTAGCATGTGTCTAAACAACATTCAAATGAAAGTCTTCCTAAGTCTAAGCCTCACACTTGATTTCCTGAGCCCACTAGTTGTCTAAGACATCAGAAAAATAGGAGACAAGTGATTGTTGTGGGATGGTTTCTATATGAACTCTATTGTAGGCAAAGAGGTGGCACTATAATGGTGAGAGCTCTGGGTTTGGAATCAGAAAGGTCCAAATTCAACTTCTGCATCAGACACTTATTAGTTGTGTTACCCTGGGAGAAGTCACTTTAACCTCTATTTCCCTCAGTTTCCTCATTCATATATTGGACATCATGATGATACCTACCTCCCAAGGTTGTTGGGAGGGTCAAATAAGATAATTTTTATAAAGTACTTAGTACAGTCCCTGGCACATAGTAAGCACTTAATAAATGTTTATTCCCTTCCTTCTTTCCTTTCTTCTTTTCTTCCTTCCTTCCTTTTCTTCCTTCCTTCTTCTCTTCCTTCTTTTTATTCCTCCCTTCCTTCTTTTCTTACTTCCTCCCTCCCTTCCTTCTTTTCTTCCTTCCTTCCTCCATTCCTTCCCTCCCTTCCTTCTTTTCTTCCTTCCTTTCTTCTTTCCTTCTCCTCTTCCTTCCTTCCTCCCTTTCTCCCTTCCTTCCTTCCATTGAACTAGGAAAAGAACCACAGTCATTAAAATTTGCAAAGCATTTTTTATAAATTATCTCATTTAAGGTACACAGGTATTTTGTCTATTTTAGCACTGAGGAAATGGATTCAGACATATTCAATGTTTTGTCTATGGTCACAAAGCTAATGAGGGTCATAAGTAGGATTTGTACCTAGGAATCTCCTAATTACAAATCCAGTACTCTTTTAGGCTATACTATCTCTCTCTTTTCTTTTTTTTCAGATTACATGTCAATACAATTTTTAATAATCATTTTCTGACATTTGCAATTATGTTCTCTCTCCCCTCCCCAAGATGGCAGGTAATATGATATAGGTTGCACATGTATTATCAAACAATATATATTTCCATGTTCATGATGTTGTGAAAGAAGGCACATATCACTTACACTAGAGAAAACTTCATGGAGGAACTAAAATGAAGAATGGCATGCTTCAATCAGCATTCAGATTCCATCAGTTCCTTAAATGGTGGTCAATAACTTTTTTTCATCATGAGTCCTTTGGAGTTGTCCTGAATCCTTGCAAGGCTAATAATAGTGAAGTCATTCACAGCTGATCATCATATATTATTGTTGTTACTGCCTACAGTGTTCTCCTGGTTCTGCTCACTTGTGATCATGCTAGTGTGGTCTCTTAAAGTTGTATTAAGAAAGAAAAAAATGATTAAGTGAACGCCATTCTTTCAAAATACCATTCTATTAAACATAAAATTATATGTCTGTGCTAATCACAATATGAAATTAATTATTAAATTAATTTTAATATTTAATGTTTAAGAATTGTTTTCTAAGAGTCATGCTAAAGGTAGGTATGCAATACAATCTTTTAAAAATCAAAATAGAAATTTTAATATATGAACATATGAAAATACATGAAAACTGAGCATTGAAAATATTAATAAGTTAAATCAACACATTTTAAAGATGGAATGGTATTTTAATAACATGGTAATCCCAAAAACATATATCTAGACCAATCTTCATGAGACAAGAGGCAACAGTCAACAGTTCTCAGGTCAATCTGGGAATGTTTTGTAGAGGATGGAGGGTTCTATGTGCTATTTAACCAATGGAACTGCCCTCATAAGCATTTTTATGAAGATACGGGAACAGAAAAACAAAATCAAGAATTTATATCATTGCATTTTTTCCTATATACTTTATTTTTTACAGTGTCACAAAGATACATCAACATTATTCAATCTCAAAATTTAATTGATTTTTAAGCACATGCATGCATCCCAGAACTGCAATATATCTACAAAAAATGCAGAGAACATCATGTCAGTGGATAAAGTACCAGTCCTGCATTTAGAAGGCCTGATTTCAAATCCTACCTTTGACATTTACTGAGATGTTGGGCAAATAACTTGGCTGCCTCAAGTAACTATGTCATACTTTTGTATTTAGTCATAAATGGGTTGCAATTTCTTCTTGTAGAAGAATTTCCATACTAGGCATTCCCTACCCTGACAAAATCACAGTTTATTTGCATATCCATAATTTTGTGAAAGCTACACACAGTAGGGGCTATTTTCCAATGGTGGCCCCATGCGTATATTTCCCAAAATAGAGGCCCTCATCCTTGATCAGAAGAAATTGTTAAGAATCACTCAGAAATGACTAATTTTTCAACAACCACTTGAGTCATTCTTTATATTATTGCTATTATTAAGCACCTAACAAGGTTTGTATTATAGAACAATACATTGCCTTGAACTGAAAATAAGGCTGTAATTCAACAGAAAAATTTATAGGCAATGTAGAGCCCCCTAAATTGAATTAGAATCTTAAATATAGTACTTATAATACCCTTGGGTATAGGCTTTTTTGAAGCATTAGGGAACTCAAACAAACAAAGTCTATATTTTTGCATAGTGTGTTTTATGCTCAATTCTGAAATATTTATGTTTGGCATTATTCTCTCCATGTGAAAATATAGGCTTTGTGTCTTTCATTTGCTCAATAGTTTCGGCTCACTGATACCCACAGGTGTACTACACCCACAGGTTTTGTGACAGTCCTTTTAGCTGGAAAAGAATTTTTTACAATGGAAATGAAAGCGACATTTAATTTGTAATTGCAATATAGTATATGAGGTTATTATTCAGGATGTGTACCAATGAAGATTTATTGAGTGAGACAGTAAGCAGAAGGTCAGCCATCAGTGAAGATCATAGAAAACCATCAACCATTTTACACAATTTAAAAAAAAAGCATTTCAAGATGTCTTTTCTTTCCAATTGTTATCATATTTGAAGAAGCTCAACCTATACTCCCATTAGCCATTTTACAAAAATTCCCTAGCACGCCAATAAAACAGCTCTCCGGAATTCTTTGGAATTAATTATTTGCCCTTGAGTTTAAGTATTGTTATCTTGAACTACCTATGGTTTCATTGATGGGTTTAATGGGCAGGCTTGATTCAGCCCCATGACCTGGTAGTTTATGCCCTATATTATAATGAAAGGGACACTAGAATGTACTTTAGCTGTTAAGAAAAAGAAGGATTGCTTAGCTATAACAGAGAAAATACACAGGCAAGGATACTAAGCAACACTTAAGCCCAGGATAGACTCAACTCCCCACCCCATACTCTTATTCCCCAATAGGAGAAGAAATTGGGTGGCTGGTAGGGAATCATTTATCAAATGCCTGTTATGTACCAGGCACTGTGCTAAGTACTTAGGCACATAGAAACTAATTGTCTAGCCCAAGAGTTCCTTAGCATCCTTGGTTTTTTAATTTTCCTAACAAGATACATAGAGGTCATGGCAAGTCCAAAGTATTATGTAAGGAGAAATTCCATGAAAAGAGATTATTGTTATAATTACTTTAAGTTAGTAGTTTAGATATTCATTAATATAAATTATTTTTTACTGTTTTACAATTTATTTTTACTATTTTACAATTTATTTACTGTTTTACAAATACTTTCCTCATAATAATATGACTTGGGTAGTGGAGGTCTGACACCATTTTTAGAAATGAAGAAACTGAAGTTCTGGGAAGTTAAGTCACTTGACAACTCTTCAACAGCTATCAAGGGCTGCTAGGGCTAGTGACGGCTAGGTGGCAGAGGAAATAATGTGTTAACCTTTGGTCAGGAAGACCTGAGTTCAAACCAGATTTAAACAATTCCTCTGTCATTTCTAGGCAAATCACTTAACCTCTACCTCCTTTACTCTTCTTACTTGCAAAATGGGAATAATAATAGCACTTCTCTCCCAGCGTGGTTGAGAGAATAACATTAGATAATAGTTGTAATTTGTTTTGCAAACTTTTAAGAACCACGAAAATGTTAAATATTATTATTACTATAATCAATAGTAATGTGTTGGTCCAAGACTCAAATTCAGGTCTTTTGACTTGAATTTATGGTTCTTTTAGTCTTTTCCTTCTCCATCCTTCTGTCTAGTTTTTGCACTACTTCTATGTAACCTAAGTCAATGAGACTTGACATCAAGAAATTCAGAAAGGGAGAATTAAATTGAAAAAAAAAAGAAAATTCATCAAAATGACATATTGTACTTCATTGGCATGTGTAATTCAAATTATCTAAAGTCTGATGTGATATATAGCTCATGTGTGTTCAATGATTAAATGATGATGATTATTTGAAGTATGCCAGTAATAACTTTTTTTCCAGGATGGATGGACCAATTCATAGCTCCACCAAGGGATTCTTAGTTTGTCATCCTCCCAGTGCCCTTATAATAATTTCCTTTTTCATCTTTTGTCATTTTTTACACAATTTGATGTATGAGATAAAATCACAGTAATTTAAACTTCAATTCTATTTACTATTGGTAATTTAGAGCATTTCTCTTTCATTTGGCAATTGACAACTTTAAATTCTTTGAGAGTTGTTTCTTAATAGCCATTGACCATTTATCTATTGGAAAGCTGGATCTTGTTCTTGTGATTATATTAATTGCCTATAGATCATGGAAATCAGACATTTATCAAAGAAATTTGCTGAAATATTCTAATGAATTTTCTTCTAGTTCTAATTAATTGCATTATTATTACTTATGCAAAAGTCTTTTAATTTTGTGTAGTCAGAATTTTACATGTAATTTTCTATGTAACTAGTTGTTTGTATGTTATATATTTCATTAGAATACAAGTTCTTTGAGGGCAAAACTCAATTTTTTTCAATACCCGTGACTTAGTACAGTATCTGGTGCAAGGACTTAAACTTAATCAAGACTTATTGACTGACCAATTGACTTATAAATACTGAGGTAAGATCCAGGACCAATTCAAAACTAATTTAATTAGATCAGCCCACCCAATCAAGTAAACAAAATGAGGCAGTAAGCATGCAATGCTTTCATCTCAACTTAATTCATCTCTAAGAGGTCAGAATAGCTTGCAAACCTGAATGTTAAATATATTCAATTCCTTCAAATGATCTTGGTATGGTTTGATCTAGACTCACTTCAACATTGTGCTCCACCTAATCTGGAATTACTATTGCTTGTCAGCAGACTTTTTAAAATGGGTCAACCAGAGCTAAGCAGCATATCCTACAAATCATGAGTCTGTTGATGCAGCTTAATATAAGACTGCAGTAAAGTCGTTGGCTTCCATACCACATGGCTGATGCATAAAATCCTCTGATCCACACGAAGTAGTCATATTTCCCTTACATTATTTTTCTGAAAATGACTTGTGGAACTCAAGATTAGGCTTTTAAAGTACTCATAATAGATTTCTTCATATTAGAAACATTCTAGCCTTCTGAGATCTTTAAAAATCTAGAATATGGAATCAAACATAATTGCTATGTATCTAAGCTTTGTATTATTTGCAGATTTTATAAGCAAGCCATGTATACCTTAATGCATGTAACTAATTTTTTAAAAAGAATATTAACTAGCAAAGAATTAAACAATAATCCTAGATATACTCCATCAAATAAAGGCCTCCCTTGAAACTGTTATCAATCCACTGAGGGCTATGGTATGAAATCATCTAATTACTATTGAAGTTACCAAAAATATATACCTTGATATAGTTCACATCTTTCCATCCTGTCCATATGGATAGCTTGAAAGACTTTGGCAAATGCTTTACTGAAATCTAGGTTGACAGTATTATACAAATTACTTGGGACAAATTAAAACAGTTAAATTTGCTGACATACACTTTAAACTGTATAATGTATATTTTTAAAAAGTAGTTAATATACAATTTGTCCTCTTTGGATTTAGGCTTGGCATTAAGGCAATAAGATTTTGGCACATTATTTAATTCTTAATCATGAAATCACACATCACATTAGATATTTTTTCTTGCTTTATCTGAAAAATTAAATAGCCATTTGTAAAAGCAAGTATATGTTAGTTGGTTAAATAGAAATGACTTGCTAATCACTGGCAGTTCACTGTGCAGAAATATACCAGAATGTGATGAAATACTATTGTGCTAAAAGGAATAATGAATGGGTAGAATTCCATGTGAACTGGAACGACCTCCAGGAATTGATGCAGACTGAAAGGAGCAGATCCAGGAGAACATTATACACAGATAATACACAGACTGATATACTGTGGCACAATCAAATATGATGGACTTTTCTACTAGCAGCAATGCAATGACCCAGGACAATTCTGAGGGACTTCTGAGAAAAAAACACTATCCACATTCAGAGAAAGAACTGTGGGAGTAGAAACACAGAAGAAAAACAACTGCTTGATCACATGGGTCAATGGGGATATGATTGGGGATGTAGACTAAACAATCACCCTAATGCAAATATCAATAATGTGGAAATATGTCTTGATCAATGACACATGTAAAACCCAGTGGAATTGCATCTTGGCTATGGGAGAGGGTGGAAGGAGGGAAGGGAAAGAACATGAATCATGTAACCATGGAAAAATTTTCTTAATTAATAAAAAAAGAAAGGAAAAAAAGAAATACACCAGAATGGAGAATTGTGCAAATAACAGAGAAATAATACTCTAGTCTCTCAGGAGCACCCCTAGAGCCCTGAGAGGGTTGTCTAGCCTACTCTTCAGGGAAAGTGAAGTCAGAGTACGAGCTACAAATGTCAGCTGTAGTCATTTTTATTGTTTTTATTTCTACATTAATCTCCTAGATTAAGGCAAGAAATAGTTGGTTTCATCTTATAACCATTATAGGAGGATACCAATAAGGATTAGGAAGTTTACAACACGACTGACAGGTAATGTGAGACTTATCAAAATAGATATTAAATGTGCTTTTGATGATTAATGATGTAGTTTTAAAGGAATGATTTGTTTGTTCTGGTGTTTTGCCTTATTTTTTTTTCATTTTTGACCATACTCTCTTTTGTGCTTCAGTGTGACTAATAAAGTATGATTATGGGCTTGAAGAAGCCTTGAACGCTTTTACTTCCACCAGCCAAGAGCCACTGTAATATATCTCTAATTGTCATTGAAGTGTGCTCTTTAAGAGCAATAACTTTTTATGGCTTTATAATAGTAACCATTCTTTAAAACCACATAATTAAAAATAGCAAAGAGACACCTGTATATGGTATAAATTACAATACTCACTTGACAGAGATCTAAGAAAAATTGGGGCAATCAATCTATCTAGTTTCATTTGATCAAAGTCAGATGTTGTAGGTCCTCCCACTATCAGAAGAAGCACACAAATCCATTATTTTTCCTTGCAAAATGAAAATTATATTAAAATGATTACTTGTCCCAAGTAATTCTTTCACTATTTTATTAAGTATCTAACATTCTGCTGATTGACTAGTCTTGATTCAGCAGTCTAAAAATAGAGTATGATTTGGTTGAATCTCTGGATGAATAAAGAGGTTTAGTTTTCAGACAAGGAATTTGATAGCCCTACCAAGACTAGTCAGATGGCATCTACACTGTATGATGTAGAGTTATGGGCTGAATTTTAGGAAGGATTATGATAAACCAGAACATGGTGGCTAGAATGGTAAGAGAATATGCCATAGATTGAAGGAATTAGGAATGTTTAGCTTGGAGAGAGGACATTAAATTTGTTCCAAAGTATCTAAAAGGTTGACATGTGGCAGGGGCAAAACACATCCTCTGCTTGATTTTAAAGGTCAGATAGAGGAATGGTAGGCAGAAATGGCAAAGAAATAGAGCTTAGTTCTAAGTCAGGAAGAGGAAATGTCTTAGTAATCACAACTGTCAGGGGCAGAGGTGGATCCAGCCCTTACCAGCTCCTGAGATCTAATTATTAAATTTTTCAGTGGGAGCACTGGAAATTGCCAAATCCTGAAAATGAGGTCTTGATTTATATTTTTAATTGCTTAGACTTAAAAAAGTGATATAAAATATGTTAATGATGCTGATTAAACTTAAAAAGATTTTGTCCATACATTTCTCCCCTTAGAGAGTTGCCATTTATCACTTGCCAGAATACTCTTAGACAGAAGAAAAAGATAATGCCATTACAGGATAATGATGGAAATATCTGGACTTATAGGGATTCATGCTAATAATCCCTAAGGACCATAAGAGGGATACAGATATAGGACCTAAAAGTTGCATCATTAATCTTACAATGTGGTCCTGTGGAAAGAATGTTAGATTTGGGCTTGGGTACCTAATTTTGAATATAAGACTACCACTAGGTTGGATATGTAATTCAGAATTGTGATTGAGGCAAGCAATTCTAGATCTCAGTTTCTTCACTTGAACAATGAGAATGTTGACTTAGATAACCTCCAAGGTTCCCTCTAATACTGAGTTTCCTAAGTAATAATAGTAGTATTTATAAAGCACTTTAAGACTTGCAAAACGCTTTAATTAATTTGATCTTGAGATAGACACTATTGTTATATACATTGTACAGAAAATGAAATGGAGGCACAGAGAAGTTAACTGACTTACCCCATGTTCACAAATCTAAAAAAACGTCTGTTGACTCCGTTCTTTCCGACTCTAAGCCCCACACTCGATTCAACGCACCACCTGGCTGCCTATAAAATATTTATGACATCACAGCAACCCAGCAAGGTAGGTACCATCGTTATCATAGCTTCATAGATAAGAAAACTGAGTGATTTGTCTATGATCACAAAGTAAGTAAGTGTCACGAGCAGAAATGGAACCTAGATCTTCTTGGCTCCAAATGAAGCAAACTCTTTCCTACAACTTATAGTCACCGAAATCAGCGATGCACAGATAAAAAATATGACAATGTAAAGGAGAATGCTTCACTAACATGCATGGTAGGCCTTCCAAATCTCAGGAAAACTGAATAAAATTATGACACTTCTAGAAATGGTTTCCATGTTTTGTTTTTACTTTTTATTACTGTCATAGCTACAATTTTCCTATCATCTTCAATACCAATATGCTGCCCAATGTGACAACTCTTTAGAGCTTTAATTATATAATATGTGGACTTAGGAAAATCATACATTTTGGAGTGAGTGTGTGTGTGTGTGTGTGTGTGTGTGTGTGTGTGTGTAGCTACACTGCTGCAGCTGCTTAGATGTGGTCACCAGGTTCTCCCAGGGTGAGAAGTATTGATGTGGAAGGGACATTAATGATGCCGTTACTTCTGTTCCTCAAATCATACCCCCCAAAGTAAACCCATATCTCAAAACCCAGGCCACTGACTTACACTATAAATGACAATATAAGGAAAATGACCACCTCGAAAGACCTTGATCTTTTGACCCAAAGCTACTGAGAAACTGTTCTCGAGGGACGAGTGGTCCAGCTCTCCTCCACAAATTCCAAACCTCACTTCCATCCTTCCACAGTATAGATAGGTGTGTATTTGTTGACACTGTATTTTCTTTCAAATTCAGGTATAAACAAAGTCATAAAGTGCTATCCTTTTCTGGGCATCTGTTAGGGAAACATTAGCTTCTAACAGCTTAGCGTGGCCAGGCATTCACCTCCACTTTATTTCCTCAAAATAACAGTTGTTTGAAGCATAAACAGAGACATTTAAAGAAAACCTCATAAATAAACATATGCAACAAATCATATGCTCATTCTACAATGGTAACTTAACACAGACCTGTCTACAGGAGTTTGGGTCACTGGCAAAGGTGTTCCATTTAACAAATCATTCAAATATTGTTAGATCAGCCTGCCTAACTTGCCTCTGGAGAAATCTTAGAAATATAAATATCCCAGCCAGGAATAGCATCATTATTTTAGATTCACAAATTCTTTATATTCTTCTACTTTCAAAACAAATATATCTATGGTAATTGATGTCCTCCTAACTGAATGTGAGACAATTAAATGCCTACTATGCGCAAGGGAATGAGACTACAAAGAGAAAATGAAAATTCATCTATGAATTCAAGAAACTTTTGTTTTGCTATCACAATAAATTCAAACAGATACATACTTGTATATGTGATCATTACAGGAGGAAGGAAAAAATAGGAGGCCAGTAAAGGCTTTCTATGGGGATTGGCTCGTGAGTTTAGCCTTGAAAAAAGCTGAGACAACTGGAAAGTAGTTTAGAACAAATATGTATAGATCAATATCTTATATTATTCACTAAGATAAGGTCAAAATGGATACATGATCTAGATATAAAAGAAGGTATAAGCAAATAGGGAACACATTACTTGTATTACTTATATTCATTATTTATATTACATTAAATTGAAAAGTTTGTGTACAAATAAAACAAATGTTAATAGAAGGAAAGCAGAAAATTGGGGAAAATTTTCATAGACAGTCTGTCAAATAGAGGTCTCATATCTAAAATATATAGAGAATTTTGTCAAATTCATGGGAATAAGAGTGATTCTCCAACTGATAAATGGGGAAAAGATATGAACAGATAGTTTTTGAATGAAGAAATCAAAGCCATAAAAAGTGCTCTAAATCACTACTTGTTAGGAAAATGAAAACCAAAACAATTTTGAGGTATCACCTCACACCCATCAGATTGGCTAAAATGATGAAAAGGCAAAATGACAACTGATGAAGTGGATATGGAAAAGTGAGAAAAGTAGGAAAATATAATGTTTGTAGAACTATGAAATGATTCAACCATTTTGGAGAGTGATTTGGAATTATGTCCAGAGAATTATAACCTGTGTATACCTTCAGACCCAGCAATACCATTACTGGGTCTATTTCCCTTGGAGATTAGGGGGGAAAGAAAAGAACTAATATATTCTAAAATATTCACGGAAGTTCTTTTGCAAAGAACTGGAAACTGAGGGGATATCCATCAGTTGGGAAATGGCTGAACAAATTGTGGTATATGATTGTGATGGACTACTACTGTGACATAAATAATGTACAAATTAATTTAACTCAGAAAAACTATAAGAGATAATGAGAAGAAAATGTAAAACCAAAAGAACATTATATATAGCTACAGATTTAATATTTGAAGAATAATTTGTGAATGTTCACCTCCAGACAATGAACTGAAAAGTGGAAACCCAAAAAATATAATCTATATATACATATCTATTTGTGGGAAGATATCTTCTGTGATGTGGGGAAGGGAAGGAAGGACCGACATACACGACATACATATACACCTATGTATGTACATACATATACATATACACTAAGTAAGATCCAGATGGAAATAGATAACAAAATAATAATAGATGCCACACTTTAATTTTTTTTCCTCTTCGAAATAAATAAATCTAACTAAAAGATAAATAAGAAAGGAGATGAAATGAACTTTAGTTAGGATAAGATAGATATCTGTACAGTCCAAATATAACTATTTGAGATTAATAGTAGAACTAAGCCTGAGCACACACGATTCAAACATAGTTTCTGGTGGGACAGTAATGACTTAGACAGTATAAATATTCTGTCAAAATCTTACCTTAACATTCATCATACTATTACTATAGAAGTAATCCTACATACCTGAGGAATTGTGACACTGGAACAGAAGTTCCACAGTGTATGACCAACCTGGAAAGACTTGTTTTGGAAAGAGTAACAAATTCAAAGGGAATTCAAAAGCAGGGGACATTTATATTAGCATACTTATATAATTATAAATTTTAAATAAATTGTAAATAATGTGGAGCTCATGGTTTTGCATATAATCATTTTTATACTTTAATTTTTTTGGTGATTGTGGTGGTAGCTTCTAAATATATAATAAAAAAATTAAGTCCCTTGCCCTGTATATCAGCTTCCTCATCTATAAAAACTGGGGGAGAACACTTGTCCTGTCCAATTTGTCAGTTGATTTGTGGATTAAATCAACATATTTTGCCCACGATGCTTTGTCCCTTCTCCAATTGGCGAGTTCCTTGTGGACCTTGAGTTTTTAGAAGAGCCCAGGCAGGCTAACCTTCGTTTCCCTTCTGGAGCTGATTCTTATTTTCTGGAATTCAACTCAAGCACATGGGTATTTTGACAGCTTTTACCTCCCCCTCCCACACTGTATTCTTCTACTGAAATATAAGCTTCCTGAGGACAGAAACTGTCTTTCCTTTTGCTTATATTTGTATACCCAACTCTTAGTGCAGTTATCTTACATATTAGTATTCAAGTCTTTTAAAATCATTAACTTCTATCCTTTCTAGTCTTGTTTTTGATAGAAAAATAAAAAAAACAGCATTTAAATAGTTTTATTTTATCTGCTAATCATTATCTGCATTTCATATACTCTAAACTGTAGATTCATTTCTGATTTCTCCTTCTTGTTCACAAAACAGCTAATACATCCCTTTTCTTTGTCTTTACCATATTTTCGTGCTTTACCATATAATCTATTTGACAATAATCTTATGGCACAATTAAAAGTCTTCCTCAACTACATGTTGCTACTTTACTCTTTTGTAAAATTGTCTTTAAAACAGAACACGCTAGAGAACATATTGTGCAGTTACATTGGTTTTTTTTAGGTCTCTACCATTAAAAAAATTCTTGGTCTCTACACTGTTGTTCATGTGACTCCCCAACCTAGACTATCCTCTCTTTTTTCTGGGCAAACATTGCTTTCAGTGCCAGACCTAGTTCAAATTCCACCTCATCCATGAGCCTTCCAACTATATCTGGTTTAGCTCACAGTATTAATTTCTTTTTATGAAATATTCTTAAACTTCTTATTGGTTCCACAAAGTTAAATATTCACTTGCTTATTTTTCACATATGCTTTCTTCCCAACTAGATTGCAAGTTTATTTATAGGAAGTATGTGTTATATTTTTGTAGTGTGTCACACAGGTATCTGACCTCCATGGACCAGTGAGCAGATCATTCCTTAAATAAAATTATATTTATATAGCCTTTAAGATTTTTTAAGTATTTTCCCATGGTTACATGATTCATGTTCTCTCTCCCCTTTTCCCTCCCCACTCCCAGAGCCGACAAGCAATTCCACTGGGTTTTACATATTTATCACAATACCTATTTCCACATTATTCATTTTTGCAATAGAGTAATCTTTTATTACATAGACCTTATTAACCAAACACTCTCTTTATAATATTCCTGTAAGGTAGGGGGTATAACTATAATTATCTTCATTTTAGATGGTGAAGTGATAGCCCTCCTTGCCAGTACCTATTTCTCTGCATTCCCTTTCCTGTTCTCCTAACATTTTGCCACCTTCAGCAATCTCTTATCTTTCTCTTTTAAAAAAAATTCTTCCTTTTTTCCAATTCTTTCTTCCTTGACATCAACAAGCATGTTCAGAGTCTCCAAAATCCTTGGAAAAACAAAAACAAAAAAAATCCTTCACTCAGCACAGCTATTCCCTCAAGCTATTATTTTATACCTGTTTTCTCTTTCATGGTCAAACTGCTAGACAGCATCATCTACCTTCATGCTTCCACTCCTTCACATTCCCCTTACTTTGAATTTGGTGTCCAACTCTACTACTCAAATGAAATTATTCTCTCCAAAGTTACCATTGATCTCTCTATATATTTTTAAAAACATTTACCTTCCATCTTAGAATCAATACTAAGTATTGGTTCCAAAGCAGAAGAACATTAAGGGCTAAACAGTTGTAGAGAAGCTAAGTAAAATGAAGATTCAGAAAATATAATTATATATATATTTAAAATAGTTATATTTTATAATATTTATATCAATATCAAGTAAGAGACAAACGAGGCTGGGGGGAGTGTGGCTAAGTTGATCAGGGGATGGAGTCCTGAGTTCAAAGAGTCCTGAGTTCAAATCTGGCCTTGGACATTTCCTAGCTATGAGACCTATCTGTAAGGCCTGGGTCTCCAACCCCTGAGCTACTTAGCTGCACCCCCCACCCCAGTGGTCTCTTACTTGATACATCTAATGATATTTTCTGAGTCTTAAATTTTACTTAACCTCTCTACAATTTTTGACATTATTGAGCAGTCCAACCTCCCAGACACTCTATTCTCTAGGTTTTCTTGACATTTTTTTCTCTAAATTCTCCTGCTACCTCCTCCAATTTCTCTTTCTCAGGTCTTACTAGGTCCTTACTTACTTACTTACTATCCCTTACTAGGCCATCATGTTCTGCCCCTGACCTGTCAGTGTGCCCCAAAGCTGGGTCCTGAGCCTTCTCTTCTCCCTCTATGGTTTATTTCTTGGCGACCTCATCAGCTCTCATGGCTCCAATGATCTCCACACAGGTGATTCCAAAATGCATAAATACTCGTGCCTGATCTGTTTCCTGAGCTCCAGTTCCATCACCAACTATCTGATAGATATTTCATACTGTCTATCCCATCGGCATCTCCAATTCACCACGTCTAAAAGAGAATTCAGCTAACCTTTTTCCAACTTTCCTTATTTTTCTACACACATGAACAGAAAGTTATAGATATAATTAAATATAAATATACTTGCCTGTTTCTAGATGAACTTAAGCTTAATGAAGGCAAGGATTCTTTCAATTATGTCTTCATATTTTCAGAGTTTAGTATGGTGCCTAGTACAGGAGAGTTGCTTAATGATTAATTGTTCACTTTCATTATATAGAATGAAAAAAATTAGCTTCAGAGAGGCAAAAAGTCTTGCTAACTCATACATTTCAGAAGTGTTAGGGTCAGTTCTCAAAACTAGGCTTCCTAATATAAAATAAGAATATTGGATTTAAGGTTCTCTGTTGTAATGATGAATACTGTTAGTCCATGTCCAGTGTTATTCTATTTGCATATTAGTATACATTCTTGAGGTAATTAAGCTTCTTTTTTCTCTTATGAAATTTCATTTTACCCCTGGCCTAATCCAAAATAATGGAGATTAAATTGTACTCACTTCACATGGACTTTACTATTTTTAAATCATTTTTACTTATTTTCAGGAGCAATAATCAAAGTATTTTTAGATGCTTCAGGAATGTACAAAAATATTCTACTCATTTTAGAAATTTTAGAAATTATTTTAGAAATTTTTTTATTTTAGAAATTATTCTATAGATAGAAAGGAAAAGGAATCATAAAAAAATTTTCAGAAATTTTTACTTAGGTAATCATTTTTTAACATTTTATAAGTGCTCATAGAGAACTCAAGACTATATTTTTCTTTTCTTCTCTTTAAGTCACACGGGCTATGCCACTTTCATTTGGGTCGGTGGGCACAATAAAAACATCTGGATAAAAGGTCAGCACAGTTTCTTTTGACCCCATCTGCCATCCCCACCCCCCTCCACATCACTATTTTCTCATAAAGGCAGGAAGACAAGGGGGGGGGCAGGTGCTCTTAGTAAATGTATACTCGATTGTGGGTGATCCCCTCTGGAGAGACTCTGTCACCGAGGGCCTTTCCCTCATTGACAGCTGGATGCAGCTTGTCTGCTTGGCTGCTGCTCCTTGGAAGAGAAATGGAAGCATTTCGGGCTGTTAAAGGTGTGATTGATGGGTGCTGTCAGGCCCTACCTGTCAGCTCATTGCATTGACAAGACTGAGCTCGCCTCTGGGGAGGCAGGCTGAGAGTACACAGAGCCAGTCTCCCATCCTTTTCAATGAAAGTCAAGCATCTTTCTTCAGTGTTCTAGTTCCCTAGCAAGTGGCAACTTGCTTTTATGATGAGATCCATAGAGCTGCAAATTCAGATTTCAATGGAACCTGTGCCCTTATGCAACCAAAAGAAAAGGGCAGAAGGGAGGGCAGAGAAGGGGAGGGGAGGGGGAAACGAAATTATTACTGTTATTTTGTTGTTTTTTCCCTGTCAATAGAAGAGTACGTTTGTCTTCTGATTGAGGATTTGAGCACAGAAAAAGTGATCACGAAGGACAAAGAGAGGTAAATTTATCTGCAAATTTCTGATTTTCCATTTCTAGAAATACCTTTGCCTATGTAATTGTGCAGACAACAATTTCTTTTATATATAACCTGCACTTTATACCTGCAACTGGACTAAGCGAATTGGCCTACATGCAGATAACATCCAAATACCAGCCTCAGACTGCAATATGGATTGGGCTTCTTTGGATGAGTTAAAATTAGTAAAACGTAATGGGTGCTCCCCTTGCTCTGAATACTATATGTTATATTACATATATCATATAATACGTAATTATATATAAAATAATATAATAATAAATACTATAATTCTATTCATATAGGCTGAGACCACCTTTTTGTTTTTGGTAGCCAAAAAAAAATATCCAAGTCTTACTTACATAAACCATCCTCAAGTTATCTTGCCTATATTCTATAACTGGTCAATTGATTTTTTTTTAAGTTAAGTGCAAGACTTTAGAGTTTTCTCTCCTCAAATTCATCTTGCGTAAAATCAGTTCATTTTTCCAATCAAAATCTTTTATAATCCTGTTCCTTAGTGCCTACCACTGCGCCTTGCAGATAAGTTATAGCAAATAAATAATTTTTGAAATTGAGATAATTTCTGTTAACCAACATACACATTTTCAAATTTGGCAGTTATATCATTTAATGTCTTTATCCAGACTATCTTGATAAATTCTGGAAAAAAAAAAGCTAAGGATGGAGGTCTTTGGCATCATAATTACTGACATTTAAATAGAACTTAAGTTTTTCAAAATGCTTTACATTTACTATATAATTTGATATTCATGTCAACCCTATAAACCATGTGCTATTATCCCCATTTTATAGATGAGGAAATTAATACAGGCATGCTTTTATATAACATACATTTATTAAGTATCTAAGATAGTATTTGATCTCAGGTCTTAGCAACTTCAAGTCCACTATTCTGTTCACTGTATCCTAAAGCTCCTACCAAAAATATGGCACTAGAAAACTATCCCCAGAATGATACCAATCCATTAATCAAAACTTTGGGGTGCATTTATTTAACTGCATTTGATCTGTACTATGTATGTAATTCTGTAACTAGCCCACATTAATCCATCTTGCCCCTGAGAATGTCATGGAAGACTATATAAACATCTTACAAATGTTCAGATTTACTATATACACTTGTCCCTCGCTATATCACGGTTCACTTATTGTGGCTTCACTGTAACATGGTTTAAAAAAAATCTAATTCTATATTGTGGAGTTTTTGCTATATCGTGGGATTTTAAGGATGAATACCATTCTGTACACAATGGAAATGTAGTATGCCACTACAGGTACCACTTGTGCAAGTTTGTCAATGTGAAATTGTACCTGGCACACTATTGGCTGATGGAATGAAAGGAGACCAACCACAGCTCTGTGTTCTATATCCTGGGTGCTGATTGGCTCAGTGTTTATAATAGTGTGGGAAAGGTTAATAGGTTTAAGGAGAGTGGGAAGGATTTATAAAGCCATATATATATATATATGAAGTAGTGTACATATATATAATATAAATTTATATATAAATATAATATAAAATAATTTAAATTAAATATAATTAAGTTAAATATAAATTAAGTAAATATAATATAGAATAGAATAGAATAAAAATAAAACAAAAATAAAATATAAAATATAAATAATTAAATACATGAAAATTAAAATATAAATTTAAGATAAATTAAATTTTAAAATAAAAATAAAATAATATATATAATATAAATTTACTACTTCATGGATTTTCACCTATTGATGGGTCTTGGGAATGTAACTCCCATAATAGGTGATAGATCACTGTATTCAATATTTAGCTATTCTTCCAGGCTTTTTAATATTACTATTTAGACAGCATGACTTCCTTTTAGCGAACCCACATTAATTCCTAGTAATCACAATACAATTTTCTAAGTTTTCACGAACTGTCTATTTGATAAGTTGTCCTAGAAATTTCCTTGAGACTGTTATTAAGTTCACTAGACTGTAGCTTGGGGGATTTACTTCCTTTCCACATTTGAAAATCAGAACATCTCCTGGCACTTCTCCCATTCTCCACTATTTCTTTGAAGACCTTTGAGACCACTCAATAACAGTAGCTCAGTAATCATACCTGCAAGTTCTTTCATCACTCTGAGCTCCTAACATGTTAGGTACCCATGAGGACACAAGGACTCTGGACTACAGGGTAGTAGTTATATGAAGGAACAAACTCCATGAGCTTTTCCCATCTCTGGGAATAGAAAACATTTTGTAGTTAGTGGATCCGGGTCTGGATTTGGACTGCCATCTGCAGTTAGGTGGTATAGGAGATGTACTGCTTGGCCTGAAGTCAGGAAGATTCATTTTCCTGAGTTAAAAACTGGCCTCAGACATTTATTAACTGTCTGACCTTGGGCAAGTCACTTAACCCTGTTTGCCTCAGTTCCTCAACTTTAAAATGAGCTGGAGAAGGAAATGGTTAACCACTCTAGTATCTTTGCCAAGAAAATCCCAACTGGGGTCATAAAGAATTAGACATAACTGAAAAACAATTGTGTACGAACTCAATGATGTCCTCTCTAATACTTTTTGGAAGAATAAAGATATTTCCTAATGAAATTTGAAAAATAACATTCCTTAGTTCTTTAGGATAAGAACTAATGACTGAAAAGACTGATCCAATCAATATGCCATAAGTAATCCTAATATAACATGCAGAATTTTGATTTTGATAGTGACTATGACCACAATTTAAAAGGACCTTCATTTCTGTCGGTCTTGGTTTGGCCTGATTCTTCCCAAAAGAGATTGGAGCCAATAGAATGCTTTCCAGATTTTAATCGAATCATCATTTTGGCTTAAGACAAGCAGCATTATTAAATGCATTTTCCCCCTTATACATGATGGCAAGCAATATAACTGATAAAAGCATAATCAAATGATTGTAATATTTATTCATTTATTTACTTTTGTGAGGGAATTAATTAATTTAGAATATTTTTCCATGTTTCCATGATTCATGATCTTTCCCTTCCCTCTTACCTCTCCTGTCCTGTAGCCAATGAACAATTCCACTGGGTTTTACATGTGTCATTGATCAAGACCTACATAATAGTTTTTTAGCATCTAATAACAAAGGGAGTAAGAAATGTCAAGTACTGGAAAAAAAGAGACTTCAAAACTGCAAAGGACTTAGAATACTAAAAAAAAAAATCATTTGGGAAGAATATACACTCAAAGGCATGTAGGGTACCCATCTTCATCATTGTTCTGGCATCTGACCTTGAAATAAATTTTTCCCTCTATAAAAATGAGAGTAACACCAACTGACCCTACCCAATTGGCAGGATTTTTATGATGATCCAGTGAAATAATATTACATGAAAACGTTCTGTCCATACTTAAGATACTATATAAAGCACGGGTCCTTAAATAGAGAGTACCACATTTCTCTTAAGCCATCCAGTAGGACTGAAATCACCACGCAATTATAATGATGATAAAACTCCAAAGACTTTGTCTCTGGGGTCTCATCTTCCCCCATCATCCCACAGGCCCATTGTTTGGGCCGAAGGATTAATCTTGAGTTCTTGCCAGTTAGCTCTTCTTTGGCTGACCACCCTTGAACCACATCTTCTTTTTTAAAAAATCTCTCATTTGGCTATGGGGACGTGGAGGGTAGAGAGCCTTCCCTAGTGCTAGGGCATTCCAAAGCTGAACCCCAGCACCCCTATTAAGCCTAATTGACAGCTTGAATTTACCCCTGGGAGGCGAGGGATAATCTAGCTATCTGTCTTGTCTACCGGTTTAGCACCGCAGCGCGCGGGCCCCCAGACAGAGATGTTTAAACATAAAAATGAGGTAAGGCACATCCGTCCCCGACTCTCGTCCATTAGAGCCAGGTTGGGGGTGAAGGGAATGAAAGGAGAGCATCTGGGATTGTGGTTCTCTCGGTGGCTGCTTAATGTCTCCAGTGGCCCCGGAGTAGCGGCCGGCGCACGGGGGCACGAAAGGGCATCTTCTGATAATTGGGAGCAGGCTCCGGAGCTACGTGGTCAGGGATACCCACAGAGCGGCGGGCTGTTCCCGAGCAGCTGCGACGACGCTTTCCTCTGAGCTAAGAGGCAAGGCCCATTAGTAACATGAAAGGGCTGTTTAATTCTGAAACAAGATGTGTACAAATGTGTGTCTCATATCAAAACTCATCCATGGCTTCCGAAGTTAATTAAAAGCTAATTTTCTAATGAGGTGGCGACAATAGCTACGACCTGTTATCAGTGTAGGACCTACTGCCGGCAGCCAGTGTGAGAGCAGGAAGCCTCCGCATTATATTTTTTACTATGCCCTACTTGCATTAATTAATTAGCTTCACAGCTGTATCGCTTCAACATTGGATGATAGTATAGACTGGCATTAAAATAATCGCAAATTGAGTTGAGGAGAAGCAACATATTCGGAGTCAGAAGGACTTGGATTGGAATTCTGCCATTGGCAGGCAATATTAATTGCGTGATTACAGGCAAAGGATTTAACCTCCACGAGCCTCAGTTTCCTCATCTGTAAAAAAAAAAGAGGACAATACTGTTAGCACTTACCTTAAAGGAGAGTTGTGAAAAGGACATGGGACAAGGCATGTAAAGGAGGGACAAAGGGAATAATATTTCCAGAGCATGCCATCTACAGCGCCAATATCTCATCTGATCCTCACAACAATCCTAGGAATTTGGCGATGTTATTATCCCTATTTTTACAGATGAGGAAACGGAGGCAAACAGAGGTTAAGTGACTTTCTCAGGGTCACATGGCTAGAAGGATCCGAGGCCAGATTTGAACTCAGAGCTTCCTGATTCCCACCCAGATTGATCCACAGAGCCACCAGCTGCCTCTTTGAGCACTTTAAAGCATTATATAAACGTCAGTTGTTATTATCCCAGAGCATTTGCTGGGATATTTATTTTACAGCGATGTCTGTTTCCATGACTCCTACCGTATAGTATATTATCCATGAAAAGAAAGTGCTAAATTCAGGGGCATTGAGCATTTGCTATTATGTGGAATGGTGCAAATCCATGAATGCACACAAGAGGGATTTTACTAGTTTGGGAGCTTCCTGATGGGAGGACTCCCTCCACCACTACAGATCACAGCTAGTCTATGACTTTGTAAGTGAGATTCAGCTCCTTTGCCAAGGGTCAGAAGTGTGAATTTGAATTCTGGTCAATTAACACAGACTTGTAAATTTTTTGGCTGACATTCCATTGAAAACCAGCTTTGTGATCAGTACTCAAAATCAACAGGGGAATGCCTTCCACTCACTGTTGTTTTAAACCAACAGTTCTGATATTTTAAAATGCCATTTAATTTAGAATGCAAACCCAACCAGGATAGCCTATATTAATATTAATAACTAATTACTATTAATAATTAATAGAATAATAATTAATAACCATAGCCTTAATTTGGTAGACAAGAAATGCTGGGCAAGAGTAGCATTCCTTTGAGCATTTCACACAGTCACTATAAAGATGTCAAGGGGAAAAATTGAAATGTTCCAGGAAAACAAAACTTTAGTGGAAATCACAGGATTCTAGGTATTTAATAAGGCATGACACTTACTTGTTAAATCTATATCAATACATATCTTCAAGTCACATTTAGTGTCTCTAGGACAATCTAATAAATGGAATAAAAAGACAGTCCTTATAATATACTCATTTTGTGGCAAGCAGCAGGTAGGAAAATACATTTTGAATATCTCCTTCTACATGTAGTTTCTTGCTGCTGACTCAATAGAATGGCAATTTCTTGTTATTTGTTCATATCTTTAGATAATAGTGCAGTGCTAGGTCTTTTGAGACAATTGGACTTGTTCAAAATCCTGAAGTATAAACAGATTCTTATCTGCCTTCAGAATTCAGCGAGTACTATCATTTATTCTGTGTGGTGATTACAATGAGATCTGTGCAGGCTTATAACAAGGTTTCTCTCCTTACGTTGGGATTACTCTCTGTAAGAGTTAATTAACTAGATTGAAGCTGATGATGGTGACAGATTTGTTACGTAAATGAAATTTGCTAATGCAATCCTTTTTGAATGTATGGAAGTTTATATGTAGGATCCTGATCATTTTACATGTTTTGGTAATTATCTTCTTCATTTATTAGCTTATTGTGTGTCCATTTTACATTTTGTATCTAAAAGGTGTTCAGTAAACTGCAGTGGCTCCCTATTGCCTCTAAAATCAAATTTAATTTCTCTATTTGGTATTTAAAGATCTTTCCAGCACAATATGGTCCAGCCAAATTAAATTTCTTATTATTCCTTTTATAAACTACTCCATTGCCTCCCTTGGCACCTTTTCATAAGCTGTCCCCTGTGGCTGAATGCTCTCACTCCTCACCTTCTCCCCTTAAAATCCCTAGTTTCCTTGTGGACTTTGCTTAAATGCTACCTTCTATAGGGTCTATGGAGTGTTCAGGAAAGACTAGAACCTCTGGTGTGAGGGTTTTCTGAGCCCTTTCAGGTCTGCTTTGCTCTTTGGTGTCCATCCACCACCCAGCTTTCACCTGTGCCTCTAAGAAGCTGTAGCAATGCACGGCAGACACACTCCTTGAAACTGTCTTTGTAGGTGGGCTAAACAAGGTTATGAGTAACTGATAGGTATCAAACTTGTTGATGTGTTAAGGGAATGTCTGCCCCAGACATGTGAATATTTCCCCTAGCAGAAATGGACAGATGAGAATAATTTGTATCAATGACCATGAAGGCAGCTGAAGCATGCTGTGGAGTGATTAGAGATTGGTCAGACATCAAGGACACCAAAGTCATCCACTACATCCCAGGTCATCCCCAGTTGTACTGACTTATGTTTTCTTACTGGATCTGGCTGGCTAGAATAAAGAATGAGAGAATGAGACTGAAGGCTTTGTGCAACTCTACCTCAATTGAATGCAATTCATTCACAAGCCAAGACATCACTCCATGAAGCCATTGGTCCTCTTCAAAAATGAAGGATGAACACCATATCAGACACAAGATTTCAACTCAAGTCTAAGTTCAAATTAAGCAATTTAATGTAGTACATTATGTTCAAATTTGGTAAAAAGAAATGGAGAGAATCTTTGGTAATGATAGGTTATAGAATTTCAGGTTTCCTACAATTCTAACTGGGCAGAAATAATCAAGCTGAGTAATATGGTTATTAAGAAAGGAGACAAACTACAAAGGCTTCAGAATGTATAATATCTTTCAAAGCAAAATGTGGCTTAGTGGAAATATGGTGGGAAGTGTCTCAGAAATTGTAGTATTAATGAAAAAATATACCTTACCAGGAAATACGTTTGGTATTCTATTTTTGTTTGTAGCTTTTTCCATCTATGATGGTAACCTAGCAAGTACCCCCTTATCTCACCTCCAGAACAAGCCAATTTCAAGGGAAAATCATCTTGTAAAGAGAAGAGTCAGGCCAGCACTATAAAAAGTGGAGGAAAGAGGGAAAAGCAGGTGAATTATTTTAGTTGTAGTGAGTTCTGAATCTTGGACAGTACTAAGTAGAGAGACTCTAAATAAAGGATTAATGACTGACATGAAATCTCTGGACTGTAAAAAGTGCAATGGATTTACTCCACTGGCGTTATTTTAAACAGAGGTCAGAACTTTATGGTGGGATCACTTCAAATGCTACTACAACCCAGAAACTCCGATTCTGTAACATTGTAATCAATGAGAAATCTGGGACAATTTTACTCAAAGATATTCTAATTGTGAAATGCCTTTGTACTATGTTGTTGAAATCTATTATTCATCTCCAGATAATCTTATAAGGACAGTTTAGGTGATAAGAAAGAAGCTGATATGTCTTTCTGTCAGCTCACGTTTCCAGCTCTGTCTCTGACAACATGGAGTTTGGGTTGTAAAGTTCCACGGCCCATTTATATTCTTTTATAGATATATGGGGATTTGTATAGAACTGAGGAAACCTCCGTTTTAAGATCTCCAGATCACCCCCTGAGAAAGGTTTGTAGCCCTTAACTTGTATAATGCCCGAGTCAGGTAGTACCACTGTCCTATCGGTAATGGGAAGGATAGTTACAGGAGCTGCTTCAGCCCCTGCAACCTGTTGTTCTTCAGTGTTCTTATCCATAGCTTGTTGTTTAATATCACCCCCTTTTTTGGTGTGACTGCACTCTCAATAATCTCTAGCTGCCTGCATGATTGTCTTTGCATCTAGGTCCTTTCCTTCCCTGATTTGCTTGTTTATCTCAATTAAGGTCTTCGTGTGCTCCACTAATTGCTCCAAAAACGGATTTGTTATTTCTATTTTTCCAAAGGTAAATGCAAGAGCTTTCCTCAATATCATCAGGGCCCCATAGAAAGTTGCAGCCATGGCTATCCCTGATGGCACATATGCCAAAGCATCACCCACTGATATAGTTAACCACATGTAAGTATCATATATTTCTATCATGTTTGAAAAATTGAACCATTATCAACCAAAAGGTAGCACAAGCCTGCCAAACCCCATATATTAGCAACCCAGAGCACCCCAGTGTGACAATGGCCCTGTTGATGAAGCTGGCCATACTGATCACTTCCCACACAGATTCTGAAATGAAAATCCTAGGCTGGCTGGCCAAAACTGTTATGTCGATCTTAACAGAAATATTTGGGGAAGCTGAAGAGGTGGCCTAAAACTAGAAACCTGAAGGAATCACTCCTCAGGCACACACACAAGCTTGAGGGAGGGGTAGGTACTCCTTACTCTCACCCCTCCCACCAAGCAGTTGGAAATGGAGGCAGGACTGATGTCCTTTAGCAAGGCTCAGCAAGGCAAATCTCTAATGATGTTCACTTTCTCAATTTATATTCTCCACAGTTTTGACTGCAGGACAATAGGAGAAGCTTGATGTCTTGTAGTTATCAGGGACAGATGAATCTAACTTGTATGGGCCAGACAGCTGAAGGAAACTTAGCTGAAGTTGGATGTAAGTATCCCCAGAATAATAAACATACCCTGCTCCCAAAAGATGAAGTTTTTACTGATAAAAAAGGAAGGGAAGGCAGGGAAGGGGTTTCAAGGATTTGGATAGGATCTGGGAAGCCCTAAAGGGTTAGGTAGAAACTGCCCTTCCCCCCAGGAGGGAGTGGTAGACTTTTAGCTAGCTTGCCCTCAAGCCTGTAATTATCACTTCTATTATCTAAATAACTAAATAACAATTGTGCTTTTGCTAGAAAGGTCTATTTCAGTTAAACAAGCAAACCACTGAGCAGAACCAAGATGATTCTTGCCCCGAATGGCCTCCAAAGCAATTTCCAAAACCAGGAACAGCAAGCAGAGTGACCTGCTCACTTCAACCCCCAGGAATCAACTGTTTAACTGCTTTCAAATGTTCCCTCACCCAGAGTTCTCCAGGGGGAGTGCCCTGGAATTCTGTGTGAGGCTTGACCCTGTATTTTGCAGGAATTCCACCCTGCCATTTTCCATGTTGCAATTTCTAGACTCATTTCATATAAAAGAACCCCAAGAAACTTCACAGTTGCACAGAAATTACAAATTATGTCATATCAAAAGACAAAAAATCTCATTGACTTCAGTAGCTTCAAGGTGAAGGTGAAGATAAAATACAAGGTTGGATTGTAGCCACCTCATTATCAGTAAACTAAGTATGGGGTAATTTTCTCAGGGACAGATAGCCCCCCTGGAGGAGGTTTTGTCTAGATTTGGCCTTGGCTGTCTGAACTACTTTTGAAACAAAAACAGTTGTATTTCTGACCAAAGAAGAGAATGCTAACCTCTTGACTTCTGGTTTGCTAGGAACTTAAAGTTTTCCAATAAGACTACAATGCTTTTCAATAAGAAAAGGTGTGGATCATAAAAGGGGTCAAAAGAGGAGTCTCAGATTTTTATCTATTTGAGGCTTCCCACACTATGTTACAAAAAAATAGAAACTTCTATAATTGTTACAGTGATGGTGATGATAATTCTTTAATATCTTAATAGATATATGATTATACTGATTAGTGAAAAAAGTGAAATTTCATTAGTAAAAATAACACTCCAAATACCTTCTTCTTTTTTACTCTTATCTATATAATCCTCAAGAAAATTCTTCACAAAACAGTCACTCAAAGTTCAGGGACCCAAGTCTAGATTTCAATATATAATCTTTGAGGATGCCAGTGTGGCACATGGACTGGCCTCTTATTCCTTGCTCTTGCAATATGATCTGTTCTTTTCAAGTCATACATATGGTTAATGATAACATTTGTCCCTGCTTTTTTGCATCATTAGTGATTTTCCATAGCCTATTTGCTTCTATCGCTTAAAGTGTGACACGCAAATCTGAATTTTCAAATATTCCCTTTCATATCGTGTTATTAGAGGAATAATTATACTAAAAAGATTGGCTTTTCATTCAAGGAGATGATTGGGGTCATTAGAAATAATGGACAATTCCCCAAATGCATGTCAGCCTTGTCCTTTCCAACCATCAAGTTCCAGGTTTAGTTCAATATTTATCTAAATCAGTGATGGGCAAACTATGGCCCGCAGGCCAGATGTGACCCCCTAAAATGTTCTATCCAGCTGCACTATATTATTCCTAATCTGACGAATACAATGAGTAGGATACAATACAATGAAACTTTGAAAGAGTTGCCTTAGAAACAGACTGACAGATGAACATTTCCTTTCCTTTTTTCCCCTCTTTAAAAAGTTTGACCATCACTTATCTAAATTATCTGACTATGCTATAGTACTAATGGACCAATGCAATGGATATACTGTCCAACTTCATATTCTAGAAAATGGGCATTCTTCACTTACTTAGCTATTCTGTTAATCCAAACTCCTTTTTAAAATAATTATGGATCTCCCCCCTGGGTAGTTTTCCAGCTACAGTATTTGGTACTATCAGCACACTGATATTCACCAACAGAAGCTTTGAGAGGGTCTCACTATGTATACAAGGAATCCCTCTTTCTATTGAACATCTTCCTTAATAGTAGCAAACACCTTTGACAAGTGTGTGCCTGTTTTTAATGCTCATGTGAATACCATCATATTGTCAGTTAATAGAATTATCTTTGATATATCTCCCATATGAATGGGATATACTTTATAGGAAGATTTTAAAGTAATATTTTTCCCATCAAACCAAATGTCTTTTTAAAAATAATCAGTAGAGCAGAGAAGAATCCCTTTTGGGACAGAATAGCCCCAAATCCATAGATTTAGCAAATAATCAGAGGAGAAAGATTACAGCCAATGACAGGGGATAAATAAGGAAAAAATATGAATAAACAACAGAAAAAGAAAAAATAAATTACAATCAATAGCTTCTTACCAGGTAATGAACAAAGAGCAAATGGAACAGAGGAGGACCAAGCAAAAATGCAGAAACTCCAGAAAATTTGACTTAGGCTTTGGAAGAATTCAAAACACAATTCAAAAAATAATTAAGAGAGGATGAAGAGAATTGGGAAAAGAACTTAAAAAGCAAAATAAGTCATTTGGAAACAAAGGCACATGAACTAAAACAAAAAAATATTATCATGAAAACCAGAGTTGACCAGCTTGAAAACAAGGCAAAGAAAGTGAAATATGACCTACAAAGAAAAACAGACCAAAATAAGAAGGATGGCCAAAAAACAGGGATGAAATTCAGTCTTTAAAAATTATAATTCAACAACTAGACGAAAATGACTTCACAAGGCAGCAAGAGTCTCTAAAACAAAACCAAAAGAATGAAAAAATTGAGGAAAATATGAAGCAACTCATTTATAAAACTATAGACCTGGAAAATAGATTGAGAGGAGACAATTTAAGAATTATTAGACTACTGGAAAATCGTGTCAAAAGAAAAAAGCCTGGACATTATTCTACAGAAAATTTCCAAGAAAACTGCTCTGGCATTCTTGAACAAGAGGGAAAAGTAGAGATTGAAAGAATCCATAGATCACCTCCTGCATTTAATTCCCAATTGACAACACCCAGAAATGCTATAACCAAATTCAAGAACTACCAGACCAAGGAAAAGATACTACAAACATCTAAGAGGAAACCATTCAGATATTATGGAACCAGAGTTAGGATAGCACAGAATCTGGCTGCATCCACATTGAAGGACCAGAAGGCATAAAATCTGATCAGAAAGCAAGGGAATTGGGTCTACAACCAAGAATCAACTACCCACCAAAACTGACCATAGTCTTGCAGGAAAAGTATGGTCATTTAATAAAATAGAAGACTTCCAAGCATTCCTAAAGAAAAGACTGGATTAAACAGAAAATTTGATGCCCAAGCACAGAACTCAAGAGAATCAGCAAAAGGTAATTAAGAAAGGGGAAAAAAAATTTTAAGAGACCCAGTAAGTTCAAATGATTTGTATTCCTATAAGAAAATATGATATTGATAACTCTTAAAATTGTTATTTTCAAGGTAGCTAGACTTAGAGGGTACAGTGACAAATTGTATAGGATGATATGTGTGTGTGTGTGTATATATATACACACATATATATATGTGTGTGTATGNCAGAATCTGGCTGCATCCACATTGAAGGACCAGAAGGCATAAAATCTGATCAGAAAGCAAGGGAATTGGGTCTACAACCAAGAATCAACTACCCACCAAAACTGACCATAGTCTTGCAGGAAAAGTATGGTCATTTAATAAAATAGAAGACTTCCAAGCATTCCTAAAGAAAAGACTGGATTAAACAGAAAATTTGATGCCCAAGCACAGAACTCAAGAGAATCAGCAAAAGGTAATTAAGAAAGGGGAAAAAAAATTTTAAGAGACCCAGTAAGTTCAAATGATTTGTATTCCTATAAGAAAATATGATATTGATAACTCTTAAAATTGTTATTTTCAAGGTAGCTAGACTTAGAGGGTACAGTGACAAATTGTATAGGATGATATGTGTGTGTGTGTGTATATATATACACACATATATATATGTGTGTGTATGTATATATATATTATATATATAATATATATATATATATTAGTGGTAAAAAAAAGAGGATAATACTAAGAGAATTGGGAAGAAAGATAAAATGGGGTAAATATATATTGCATAAAGAAGTACATAGGGGGAGGTGGGGAAAAGCCCAATAGGAAGGGTGAAAGAGGCTGGAGACAGCCTTCAAGAAAATTTTAATCATTTCAGTGGAAAGGGTCAGAAAGGCTCAAATGGAAGGAAAACCTCCAACTCCAAATTCAATCATCAACATCAACATCTTCATCATCAACAACAACATCCATGCCCTCTTCAACATCTAATTATCCACCTTTTTCTGGCCCAGGAAAGATTTTTGCTGGTTGGCCTAACTTAATAGCATGCTATACTGTGATAATGAGATTTAATCTACCTTGCCCATTCTCAAAACTAATCACCAAAAATGTAAACAACTCCACTTAACTCACAAGTTGGGAGGTCTGTGACCCATGTGTGCTAGAGTGAGTGACAAATCAGAATTTACTGACTGCCTCCTGGGAAGTCCTAAGAAAAGTGTCTGTTGTGATTGGACATGTTAACTAAGAGGAAGGCACAGGAAGTGATGCAAAAGAAGCCCCTTTAAAAGAGAGTTCAGTGAGTCTAGCTACTCTCTTCTTGTTCGTGTCTTGGAACTTCTTCTTGTTTTGGACTTGGAGGAGAGCTGGATCTGGGACCCTGAGACCTTGGCGAGACTGTTCTTAAATCTTTCCTTTGGAATTACACGTTGTGAGTATAAAGACTAAATCTTCTTGGACTTCTCTAAAAGAACTGCTCTTTAAAAAGAGATTCTGAGACTGAAGCTTTTGCTTCATTCATCCCTAGTCTTCAGGCCTTAGCCTGAATTATTTAGAGTGTCAGATTAATTATCTTATCTCATCCTCTCTCTAATTTTCTTAATTTCTCTCTCTTTTTTTCATTTGTAAATAAACTTCCATAAAAGTCATTTTGACTTGAGGTTATTCTTTAATTGGGGATTGATAATTATTCAATTCCCTGGTCACCAAACCTTTTAATATTCACCTTACCAAAACCCCTTTTTATCCCTTACATTTGGCAACCTGAAAGTTGTGCCGTCTACCCTCAATCTTCTGAAATTTTCTTGATTCTTCTTTTACTCTGTAAACCTCAACTCAAGACAGTTTTTAGAGAAAAGGTGTCCATTTTTTTTCTTTTTTTCCTTAAAATAAATAACATACAGCTGTTTTAATTTTAGGTGCAGGGTTCTAAAACCCCACCTGGGGAAGCTGTTCCCAAACCACACCCTCCCACCCTAGAGAGGATTTTATCTTCCAGCTACCTTGGTGGCAGTACTTAGTATTGGCTATTTTTCTTTAGCAGCAGCAGCTGCTTTGTTTCTTAACTAGCTGTATAGGCCTCACCTGGGGAACTGTTTCCAAACAGCCTTAGGTAAAAAAAAAATCCCAATTAGCCTAGTCTCAGGTTTTCACCTGGGGAAGGATTGGCCAGTTTGCTTTACTGACAGCAAACAAAAAAATCTCAAAAAAAAAATTTAAAATAAACTGGAGAAAGTCACTTACTTAACTAGAGTTTTTGTTATTAAAGAGTGATTATTAAGCTGAAAATAACTAAGTTTTTGCCTAGTTTTACTCCTAAAAAACTACTTTCTTTTTTCCAAGACCCAAGTGTCTCTAGAAATAATTAAGAAGTGAAACCTGGGGAAATTAGTCAGGAAGAACAGTATTAAAGTAAAAAACAAAACAAAACAAAAACTTGTCCTTTATACTGTAAGAGGCTTTTAGAGCCCAACAAAAGGGAAAAAATAATCTATAAAAACTCCTTTTACCTCAGAAAGAGGCATTTCACCCCTTACAATACAGAATATTGAATGAGAGCCAAAAGACCTAAACTCTAGGCTTGAGTGCCACTATGTGCCCTTTGGGGATAAAAAGAAAGCCTTCTTTTTCCTGATCTCAGTTTCCTCATTTAAGTATGAGTGAAGCTTACCTGGACTCTGCATTGTTAATCAATTAGATCAAAGAATAAACCAGGTATAAATAAGAAAAAAAAGCTTTCTGTAGGAAGGTAGCAAAGTTCAGAAAATTAAAACTCCTGGTATAGCTTTGTCCTTTAAAAATGAATATTAAAAGAGTTTTAAATGTAATTTGGAAATATTTAATGATAATTATTTTCAACTCTTAAAAAATAAAAATAATCAGCAAATTAAAAAGTTCAGGAGGATCTTGTAATTCTCTGAAACTGAGTCAATTTAATCTTTTTAAAGAACTAGTTTGCTGGAAAATATAATTTGTATTGTGTTGAGGGCTCCTTTCTCATCCTGGATATTTTACCTAATATTTTACAGAAAAGATTGAGGCCACTCACCATAAGCTCCCTCTTCATCATCTTCCATCACTCAGGTGTCTTCTGCAGCTTTCTGCTTCATCACCCATTTGACATAATGAAGTGGTTTTTATCAAGGCTAACCCATCTATCTGTTCTAACAATTCCATTCCATCCCATCTCCTCCAATATATTGCACTTTTGGCATCATTATTCTTTCACTTATTTTCAGCCTCTTCCTCTCTACTGATTCATTTTCTAGTACCTACAAACATGTCAACATCTCCCTTATTCTAAAGAAACCCTTGCTTGCCTTTTCCATCTCTTCTTACTATTGGCCTATATCTCTTCTGTCCTCAATAATAAACTCCTCAAAAAACCTCCTAAAACAGGTGCCTCCATTTTGTCTCCTCTAATTCTCTTCTTAACCCCTAATAATCTGATATCTTAACCTTTTCATTCCATTGAAACTGCTCTCTCCCCAGTTACTAATGATCTCCTAATTGCCAACTCCAATGGCCTTTCCTCAGTCTTCATTCTTTCTTCAAGTTCTGTTCAGACTTTGACACTATTCATCACTTTCTCGAGACTCTCTTTCTACTTTTCAAGGCACCACTCTCTCCTGATTTTCCTCCTATCTGATTGTTCCTCCTCTGTCTTCTTTGCTGGGTTCACCTCCATGTTACACTTTAACCACAGCCATCCTGGCTCTCTTTTCTACTCCCTTTATAATATTTCATTTGGTGATCTCATCAGCTCCCATGAATTTAATAATTATCTTCATGCTATTGATTCCCAAATCTATCTATTCTCTCCCAAACACTCTGCTGACCATCTCCATGTACTTTTCAGACATTCCAAACTGGATGTCTAGTAGACATATTCCACTCAATATATCTCATTATCTTTGCCCCAGCCCCCTCCTCCCCTCTTACTATAGAAAGCCATACTCTCACCATCTAGGAGCCATCCTGGATTCTTCACTATCTCTCAATTCCCATATCTAAGGTGCTGCTAAAACCTATTGATTTTAGTTTTACAGCATCTCTCTAATGTTTGACACTGCCATCACTCTGGTGTAGTCCCTCAACACCTCATGTGTGGACTATTGCAATAGACATGCTGGTGGGTGTGCCTGCCTCAAATATTTCCCTGCTCCAATCCATCCTCCATTTAGTTGCTTAGATGATTTTCCTAAAATACAGGTGTTACCTCCATTCAAATAAACTCTAGTGGCTCCCTTTTGCCTTCAGGTTCAAATACAAAATGCTCTGTTTGCCATTCAAAGCCCTTAATAATCTAATCCCTTCCTAGCTTTCCAGTCTTCTTATTCCCCAACACATACTCTTTGATCAAACAACACTGGCTTTCTCTCCGTTTCACAAATAAGATGTTCCATTTCTTGGCTCCAGGCATTGCTGTCCCCCATGCCTGAAATGTTCTTTCTTCCTCTGTTCAGAATACTTACGCCCTCACTTTCTTCAAGTACCAACTAAAATCTCACCTTCTACAGAAAGCCTTCTCCCATTCCTCTTATTTGTTTGTTTACTCAGATTATATGTCAATACATTTTTAGTAATCATTTTCTGATATTTTAGAATCCATTTCTTTCCCTCCTTCCCATCCTGTCCTCTTCACCAGAAGGCAGAGAATATGATATAGGTTGAACATATATTATCATATATTTATTTTCATTTCATTGTGTTGTGAACAAGACTTATATTGCTTACACTGGAGAAAAATTCATGAAGGAAATAAAATGAAAACAGTAGGCTTCAGTCTGCATTCAGACTCTCAGTTACTCCAGTGGCAGTGGGTAACCTTTTTTTTTGTCATAAGTTCCTTGGAGTTATCCTGGATATTTGCCTTTTTAAATAACAAAGTCTTTCATAGTTGAGTAACATTATTATTACTGTTCATTTCACTTTTGTATAAGTTTTTCCAAGTTTTTTGGTGATTATCTTGGTTGTCATTTCTTATGGTGCAATAATATTCTAATACAATCATATACCACAATTTATTTGGCCATTATCCAGATGATGGACATCCCTTGAGTTTCCATTTTTTCCACCAAAAGAAAGCGCTAGTATAAATATTTTTGTACAGATAGGTTCTTTCCTCCTATCTTGAATTGGATAATATATGATTGAAATGTAACTATTATTTCATTTTTCAACACTTCCAGAATCTGCCTTGATTCGTATGAGTTTCCGAGGGGAGAGAATAAGCATTTTTTTACATGATATGTTCCAGGCACTGTGCTAAGCATGTTACAAATATTATCTCATTTGATCCTCACAGCAACCCTTTGAGGTAGGTGCTATTATTAACCTCATTTTGTAGTTCAGTAAGTGGAGATAAATAGAAGTCAAGTGACTTGTCTGCAGACACCTAGACAGTATAACCTGACGGGGCTCATTTACCTTTGGTGTATATTTTTCACCCAACTCTCACTTGTGGCTCCAAGAAGCAGGCATAGCTGTCACACCCCAATAAAACCAGATGGTGGGGTGTGGCAGTTATGTGTGCTTCTTGGAGCCATGTGTGAGAGTGGTACCAGAAGTAGGACTGTAGCAGAGGAGCTAGCCATTAGAAAGTATCAAATAATTTATTTGTTCTTGTCTTCCTCAGCTAATCAATAATTGATTCAGCAGATATCTGAAAGTGAAGAAGATAGGAAATATTGGAAAAAATTACAAATATGATTGTTTTGAAAACAGGTAATTAAATGATGTCAATAAATTACTTCTCATTAAAGGTAGGTAATTCAGCCTTTTTTCTCATCTCTAGGAAAAAATAAATCTGTAAAGAATTTCAAAAGTGTTAAATCTCTATTCCCCCCATTTTTATGTTTCTTGTTTTTAATTTACTATATATTAGAAATGAGTTTTAGAGGGACAAGAGTGCTGCAAACAAATTATTAGTGGACACTAAAATATAGGAACAAAATGACAGTGTTGATATGAATCTTTAATCCATTAAAACCGTGTAGCTTTGTAATTCCAAAAGCATATGATGGTCAAGAGAAAGAGGGGCAATTATAGTAGTATAATTGAAAAATATTAAAAAATAAATGTGTAAGGAATATTGATAATAAGGGCAAACCTTCTAAAACTTAAAATTCTCCACTAAATTTTTTTCTAATAATTATTAATTAAAATTTAATTTCCAACTCCATAGTGATTCTATCAAGGTATTCAAAGAACTATGAAACCATATGTTTAAATACTTAAAATATTATAAAAAACATGTAGAAAAGGAGTATAAATGGATGCCAAATGGGTCATTGAAAATGGTGATTGGTTTGAACTAAAACACACTATACCTGCTATTTTTAGCATCTCTCATCTCAGTGATGGTATACACTCTAGCCTGCCAGAACTCACATCAACCATCTGGTAGGTCAGGCTGTACTTTGCTACAGAGAAGATGTAATATAGGAGTACTGGCCCTCTGATAGATCGATCTTGTATTCTCTTGGAGTTTGGAAATGCACCGAACATGTCAGTGTGCATTAAAGTAAAGCTTTTGGATCACGTTTTAATTTGGGGTTCATAGGACTGTAATTGTGGAGCACCTCTGCAAGCTAGAATTTAATGAAGCTGGAGCCTCATTTAAGCAAAGAGGGCTGGGAGACCTGGAGTTTGGTATTGCTGTTTTGTTTCATTAAATGTTTCCACTGTCAAAGTAGAAAGAAATGTGACTTGGTCACTGTTAGACGATGAAAGGCGGCAGACATCATTAGAGCCCAACACATGACTCACTCCTATCCTCCATCAGAGAGAAGCCCTCTGTTTGCTCATGATCAGACATAAAAATCTTCCTACAGATTGATTTGAAATCACTTCTTAGCTGCGATGCTCAGATCTATTGGTGAAGCCAAGCATGGTTTCCTATTACAACTTTTTAAGCTTTCCTCTGAGGCTTTAAAATCATTTCAGCTCTATGTGGCAGGATGTTTCAAGGGGCATCTATCTTCACAAAGAAAAAAGGCTTAGTGCAATGAAGGCCTTTTGGAATTTCAGAAAAGCACCCTCTTAGTAACAGCATGTTTGTGGGAGCAACCTGATGCTAGGCAATTTATGATTATTAAAACATACAATTTGCATTTAAATTAAATGAATTAACAAACAGCAAAGCTGACAATAATGTGCTGTATTTACCCATTGTCTTACTTCTTTCGTTTTCACACATGCTTTAGGAAAGAAAAATGAAATTTACAGTGTTTCATTTATTTCACCCAGGAAAAGAGACTGAAAAATATGTCAGGACAAATCACTTAACCTTTCTTACATTCTTTCCATTTTGCTGGAGGAATATATCTATGCCTGCAGCTGCCCCTTACTTTATAAAATAGATATATTCTTTAAAAGTTTATATATATGTATATATATACATATATATATATACGTATATATTACATATATAAATACACATTTTACAATTCAAGTTACATTTGAATTTTATGGAGAAAGAGAATTGTTTTTGTTTTTGTTTAAATCTTCCATCTTAGAATTAATACTATATATTGGTTCCAAGACAGAATAGTAGTAAGGGCTAAGCAATGGAGGTAAAGTGATTTGTCCATAGTCACACAGCTAGGAAGTATCTGGGATCAGTTTTGAACCCAGGACCTCCTGTTTCTAGGCTTGCCTCTCATACCCCTGAGTTATGTAACTACCCCCAAAAGAACATCATTACTTAAAAGAATACTGACTAAAGTGAAATCTTTTGTGAAGTGATATGTTCTTTTAAATGTTCACAAGTGGATCTGATTCACCTCCTATATTGAGGTTTTATTTTATGTTTTTCTTAAATCTCAGAACTTTATATTAATGCTTCAAAAATGCCTTAATTAATTGATGTTACGATCATATTAGTGAAAGTTAAAAGCAGCTAATATATATTAGTTATTAACAACATGGGTTTGACCTATATGACTTTTAAAATTGTATAATTCTATGAATATACTTTAATAATAAGGATGAGGATGATGATGAGCAGCAGCAAGAGAATTATTACATCAATCAATACCAAAAATCATGTATTAAGGTCCTACTATATAAGAAACATCATGCTTGAGATACAAAGAGAGAAGTAAAATAGTCCCATTCTCAAGGCACTTATATTCCTTTCAGGGCACTCAATGTATGTGCAGACACAAAAATAAAGACCAGGTAATGGGGAGGGGAGTTAGGACAGACTTCATGTAGAAGATGGTGCTTGAGTTGAATATAGGAGGATACTAGGGATTCTAGGGGATAGAGGTGAGAAATAAATATATTTCAGGCATGGGGAATATCCAGGACAAAGGAAAAGGAATGGAAAATGAACTTTAGTATATGAAGAATCAGAAAGTCATTAGCGTAGGGCCCTGTGTCTCTGGCTAATATGTTCTAAGATCCAGATGGCTGAAACTGGGATGTAAAAGAACCACTGCTGACCCAACCCAATATAGAATGTGATTTTGTGATTTTCTTATACATACATACATATAATAAAATGTAATTGCTACATTAAACATACAGTAAGACATTACCAACATTAAAATAGTTATAACAAAGTACATTTTACATTATTATAGTACTATACTTATTCTCTGTCTCTGTCTGTCTGTCTCTTTCTCTGGATGTAGGGGTGTTCTGGGAAAATGAACACTTCTCGTGTTCTTGGGCCTTGCTGAGATCTTTCCATGGCTGCTCACTCACCTTTAGTATCCACTTGGCACTCAGCTCTTACTGATGTCTCCACATAGCTGTAGCATGCACAGCAGCCAGACCCCAGTAAAAATCATCTTCTCAGATTGACTCATCCACCTATGGTGGTCTCCTCTCACTCAACTCCCAACTGGGGCTCCTAGAAACTATAATATGAACAGACACCATAGCCAAGTAAAACCGTCTCAGCAGAGGAGCTAAACTACATCAATCAATAGGCTTGAAACCCAGCAGTGTCGTAGGGGAATTTATACTCCAAGCAGGTGGGACTTCCCCAGGTGGAATGGGTAGATGAAAACAATCTGTTTCCAATAGCTGAAGCAAGTGCTAGGGAATTTCTTAGAATCTGGCCATACACAGAAGATTCCAAGGTCATTTACTCCATCCTGGGGCCACTGCCAGTCATCCTGACTTTTGTCTTGTCACTAGAGATAGATGGCTCTGGAAGAAAAGAGAGGCTTGTGACTCTGTACCACTCTGCCTCACTTAAAGCCCACACACACAAGTCAAGACATCACTCTTTAAAACAAAGGACAAACATGTATGTGTGAGAAGACAGTAGGTTCAAGGATAACCAATGGGCTAAAAACCCATTGGTGAGTTAAGAGGGTTTCTACCCCAAGCACGTGACGACGTCTCCCAATGAAATGTGAAGATGAGAACAATTTGTTTCAGTGGCGATGAAGGTGGCTGAAGCAGGTGCTGTGGATGAAACTTTGAGCTTGGTTAGACATCAAAGAGGAGAGAGTTGGGTGAGGGAGGACACCATGGATGGATGAGCTTCCATGACAAAGGCTCACACCAAAGGTGCTAGTCCTCCCTAAACACCCCTTCTACCCATATACTCTTCCTATAGAATGAGTGAAGGTAATTGAAAATGTAGATAGCAGTCAAGTTATGAAGAACTTTAAATTCTCCAAAAGGAATATATGTTAGAACCTAGAGGGAAGAAGATGCTGCTAGAGTCAGTCAAGAAGGGAGGAAACATGGTCACGCCTGTGTTTTCAGAAAATTATTTTGTCAATTGTGTGGAGGATAGGTGGGGTAGAATGAGGATAGGGGAGAGATGGAGAAAGATAGGGAGAGAGAGATAGACACAGAAAAAAACATCATCAATACAACCATCACCACCACCATCATCATGACTATGTCTGGCAAAAGATGGACAGTCTAGATCAGTGGTTCCCAAACTTTTTTGGCCTACTGCCCCCTTTCCAGAAAAAATATTACTTAGCCCCCTGGAAATTAATTTTTTTAAAAAATTTTAATAGCAATTAATAGGAAAGATAAATGCACCTGTGGCCATCGCCACTCCCTGGATCACTGCAGCACCCACCAGGGGGTGGTAGCACCCACTTTGGGAATCACTGGTCTAGATAGAGGAAAAATTTATCAAAAGCTCACTATGGAGCCACCAGGAATACAAATAGATGTTGCAAGAAAGACAATTTCAATCTTTGAGGAGTTTATATTCTGAGGAGGGAAGAGGAGAATACATTAAAGAGAACCAATAAGCAGGTGAGGTTGGTAAGGCAGAAGGCAGAGAACTATGGAGTGAGGAGTGGTGTCAAGGGACGTGAGCATGGCTAGCTTGGGTACTTCCTCTGAAGTAGTTTATAGGGAGCAACTTATCATTTGGAGTAGGAGACCACAGGAATTGAGGAGGCATGTTCCAGGGGTAGAAGACTGCCTGGATAAGGTGTTAAGAAAGAGAATCTGGAGAATTAAGAGAGAAATTGAAAAAGAAGTTCATCAGTTCCTTCATCTTTAAAAGAGGGATAATAATAACTAATTCTCAGCATCAGTGTGAGGAAAATGCTTTGCAAAATTTAAAAAAAAAAAGAAAAGCTTTAAATAAATGAACTATTATTACAATTGTGATCACAGGCAAATTCCTTACCCTCCTGGAGCTTCAAAAATTTTAATTAATAAAATGGGGATAATAAAGATCACTTTGGGCAGCTAGGTGGCACAGTAGATGGAGTATTAGGCCTAAAGTAAGGAAGACTCATCTTCCTGAGTTCTGGCCTCAGACACTTAATAGATTGTGACCCTGGGCAAGTCCCTTTACTCTGTTTGTCTCCATTTCTTCATCTATAAAATGAACTGAAGAAGGAAATGGCAAAATACTCCAGCATCCATGTCAAAAAAATCCAAAATGGGGTCACAAGAAGTTGGATATGCCTGAAAATGGTCAAAAAGCAAAAAAAAATTCACAAGGATGTTGTGAGGCAAACACAATATAAGTGATGGAGTTCCATAAATGCGTTTTGGTAGATTATAGTTTTGGAACTATTAGATCGTGAGCTGCTTGAGAGCAAGGAATGTCTTTTGCCTTTCTTTGTAGCCCCAACACTAAAACCAGTGTCTGGCACATAGTACATATTTAATAAATATGTATTGACTGTTATTATTAATATTTATATTATTAAAAATCAAGAAAGTACAAGAAACAAAAGAGACGTGGCTGTATCCTACTGAGAAAAAGGTCAAAAAAGTGGAAGCAGCTAGTTGGTTTAATGAATAGAGGACTGGTCTCAAAGTCAAGAAGATGTGGGTTCAAATCTGACCTCAGACACTTAACCAGCTATGTTACCCTAGAAAAGTCACTTAATCTCTGGTTGCCTTAATCCACTGGAGAAGGAAATGGCAAACCACTCCAGCATCTTTGCCAAGAAAACTCCATGGACAATACTAGTGTGCTATGGTCCATGGATCATAAAGAACCAGACTTGATTGAACAATAAGCTACTATTTAGAAAACAAATTAAAAACCTGAGATTAATGAAAAGGGGCTTTTAAACTGTGTTGTCAGCAAGAATTTGAAATATCATTGCCTATGGAGAGTAGAATAATATAGTCTAGAGAATACAGGATGGAATGAGATCATTCCTGCAGGGACAGGCACTTGTCTTGGCAAGGAGAAGGTATGCAATAGCAGTAAAGGGTAGATAGATGACAGATAAGAAGGGTGAAGACAGTGACAGAAGGCATGTGAGTAGTATAAGATGAGGACAAAGGAAAGAGGAATTCTCAGTAAATAGCCTCAGTTTTTACAGTGAAATGTGAGACAAGATTCTCAGCTGAGAACACCGGGGGAGAAAAAATATGGGAAGTTTGGGGAGGGATGAAAAAGATTGGAAAAGTTGATGTAATAAGTGAGGTGGTACACTAATTAGGAAGACAAAAATATTTTCTTGATTCAGTGAGTATCCAGTAGAGCTTGGAGAAAAGGAGTCTGGGAAGGATGTATTGGGGTGGGATAGGAATAGAATGATAGCTGTCTTCAAGAGGCTGACATATGCATGTTGGATTAGAATTCTTGCACTTGGTCTGAGTTTACAGAATTATTTGCAATCTTTGGAAACTATAGAAAATCAGTTTCATATTAGGAAAAAAACTCCTTGATAATTAGAACTCTAAAAAAGTGAATGAGCTTCCTTGATAGTCAGGAATTTCTTTATCACTAGAAGCTCTTTTCTGAGTCTAGATCACCTTTTGTCCAAGAGGGGCTTCCTACCATATAGTTATGAATTGAAATAGACCAATCAAAACTTAAATACCTGCTATGTGCTAAATACTGATCTATATGAATTTATTACCCTATAGGAAAAAAATAAATTCTGGTGCTTTCACTGCTAAAACATCACATGTAGGTAGGTCTGGTTTTTCTTGGCAAGGCATTGGTTTTCTCAACCAGTAACCTTTGAGAAGAGTACCATATTGTAATAGTTGGACTAATGTCCCAGTGCTGTTCCTCATGGTCCTGGTATTTTTGTCTATTGTCCGTGAGTCACCAATCCAACCCACTTCTTGGATATTCTCAGATTTCCTCAGGATTTATTTATTCTTCCCAAGTCTAATCCATATACCATCCACTGAGTCTCTTGACTATCACTTAATCTTGTGATAGCTAGTATGGTATGATTGGTGGCTATGGCATAAAATATTTAACTGGGATCAAACTTATCATTATCAGCAGCAGCAGAAGCAGCACCACCATCATACCGAACTCACTTTGGACTTCTTTGGCTTTTCTACCATGCCCTCACATTTGGTACCTCACCTTCTACCTCCTATTTTGCAGCTTCCTTTTGTGTGTTTTCTTTTTCCATTAGACTGTAAGCTCCCTGAGGGCTGGAACTATCTTTTTTTTTTAATTTTCAGTGCCTAGTCTAGTGCCTGGTATCTTCTAGGTGTTTAATCAATGTTTATGCCTATAATTTTAATAGCTTGCATTTATGTAGAGCTTCAAGGCTGGCAAAGTATTTTATAAATATTACATCATTTTATCATGGCTTCTATTATATTAGAATCAACTGAGCTGATTAGCTATAATGTAATTATTTTTCAGTTGAAAATTATAGCTATATACATACACAGAGAAGCCTACATTAACTTGCTGAGGAATGGAAGAAAAGGAAGGATATACTTCACATTTAGAAGAAAGGACTAAATAACAACAAACCACACTTTTATTAGTGCTTTAATTGGAAGGGAAGGTGGTACAAAATCCAATATCCAGAGGATGCCCTGGGATCAATACAGATTCATTTTTATCTCTTGTATACCTTCTATGTTCATTGTTATATACAGTGATATTTCACTATTGAAGTGAAAAAATAGGCCAATAAATATTAAATTCTCAAAACTTCAATAAAAACAGAACCTTGGGGAGACAAAAACTTCAATTAACCAGATCATTCACTATGCAGAATGCCTTTAATCAATATTCAACTGGGTTAAATTCAACAACTATTACATACAAAGCACAGAATAAGCTACTAGGAATTCACAGACGAAAATGAAACATCCCTGCCTTCCAGGACTTCATTTTCCACTTGAGGTGGGCAAGGGATAGTATCTCTTTGTCACAGTGCATATTTTGTATTTGAAGTCAGAAAAAAGGCAGTTGTTCTTTATTAGGTTAATGCCATTGAGGTGAATAGTCAAGAAGTCTAGTTTTTCCTTCAAAGAACTAGAATTGTAATGAATCCAGTTAAGCTGGATTAATTTTCCTTCTATAATTTTTAAACAAAGTTGACCTAGAAAAAATATAAACATAGGGCAGCTGGGTAGAATGCTTGATCTGGAGTCAGGAAGAACTGAATTCAAATCAGACCTCAGACACTTAATAGCTGTGTGATGGAGCAAACCACTTTAACCTCTGTGAGCTTCAATTTCCTCATATGTAAAATGAGAATAAAAATAGCACCAATCTCCCAGGGTTGTTGTGATGATCTAATGAGGAAATAATTGTAAAGTGCTTATTACAGTGCCTGGCACATAGTAAGCAGCATATAAATGTTCATTTTTTTTTATTATTTTGAGAGGAACATTTACTTTGCCCCGATAAGTATAGTTGTCTTACTTTATTCTATTCTGATCATTCGCCAATCTGATTATCATGTTCTGCATTTTAGGAAGGAAAATAATAAGCTAAAATTTCCAGAAAAAGGTAGTTATGACAATAAATGAAGGATTTTGAGTTTATGCCATATAAACATTCAAGAAACCATGGATGCCTAGTCTGTAGATGAACAAAGTACATGGTGTCTGTTTTCAAGTATTTGAAGAACTGTCATTTGGGAGATCAGACTTGCTGGATTTGGAATTGGAGGACTTGGGTTTGAATCAGCCTCCAACACTAACTACCCATGTGGTCTTGGGTAAGTTATTTAGTCTCTGAGATTCTGTTTCATCTTCTCTAAAATGTGAGGATAAACCTAGATGACCTATGATTTTCCTTCTATCTCAACTTTATGGGTAGAAATTACAAATAAAGAGATTTGACCTGATAGAAAGATATCATTCTAATATAAGAACAGGGAAAAAACCTCTCATTTTGACTTTGTTGACCTGACTAGGTCAAAAGACTTTCTGATAAAATTAAAACAATCAAAATTACATGTGAAAAGGTCCTGTACACATCTTTGAATTGAACAAAGCCACTGTGGGAGAGAAAGCCCTAAGCAATTCCAATAAAAGGAGGAAGCTATCTCAGAAGCCAGGGAAGAGAAAATGACAATCTGGATTCAGGAAGTTGAAGCAAACATGGCATTTACAGTATACCTTTGAGGAGAAAAGGTGAACTGAGCTGTGTCAGAGGAAGGTAATAATCAAGGACAGTCATGAGGTCTTAAAGCATCACAGGATGAAGGTCTGAAGCTGAAAGAGATTCCTCAAAATGTCAGCTCTTTCCCCAAATTCCCCTCCCAAAACTTATTTACCCACAGACACTATAATATGCTGCTTCATTACCCAATCTTGAAATAAAGTGAGTTTTGCCTCAAAGAGGACAGAGATAGGTATAAATCTCAGGTTAGGCAGAGAACTCTAAGAGAGGGGTAGTTAAAGGCAGTTAGAGCTCTGGAATGAGAAGGCAGGTCTCTCCGCTTGCTGGTCTTTAGTCCTGGGTTGGTCTTGGGGCTTGGGTCTTGAATCTGAGCAGAGCCATTTAGTTCCTAATTGCCAAGTTGCTTTACTTGGGTTAGACATTCAACAACATCACAGTCTACCTTAGTTTAGTTTGATATAGAAGAATAATAATATAGGGTTAGAAAGCAGATCAGCAATTCAGGATACCTAACCCCCTTTGGGGGGAGGGACTGCTTTGACATAACTGTTTGAGGGTTTCCCTGACCTTATCAATCCTTATCCACCTCCCATCCTTCCCATTCCCACCTATCATTAAACCTTTTATCAACTGGGAGCAGTGCCTAGATATATATTGGAGATATACTCACAACTTCCATAAGTCAAGTTTCTCTTACTGGAGGCCTGAAGTAAATCCTAACCTCTGTGCCTGTGAGCTTCAAAGACATCAAGCTTCTCCTATTCTATCCTGTGGGGAATGATATAGAGAAAGATATAATCATAAGGAGTTTGCCTTTCTCCACTTACCAACTTGGCCCAGAAGATAGCAAATCAACCACCATACTGTAACTGACTTTCCAACTGCCTAGTGGGAGGGGGGAAGTGAAGGAGCACTTTGACAAGATCCTGCCCCTCCCTTTCTACCAAGCCTATTTGTGGGTGGGTCCCTCCATTGACCAAAGGATTAGGGAGATTTGATTGCTACAGACCCCTGTCATCTTACAGTGTTTCCCAAATAAGACAGTGAATCTGCTAAACTCAACTTCAGAATAAGTGTCCCAGAATAGCCAGCCAAATGAAGAATCTGTGGTTGAAATTGTACAGATATTTCTAACTGAATAATCTGGCCTAGTAAGGATAACTCTAGAGTTTAACTGAAGATTATATCTTGCTATGACTGATATTATTCTCCTTTCCCTCAAATGTCCCAGAGTTATAATCACTAAGCCTTAAGATAGAGTTGACACAAGTCTAGGTAAGTTCAAAGATTTAATGTTGTCAGGCTCAGGAGGGGAGCAGTGTATTAACTGGGGAAGGAGGGAAACAGGAGGTTCTTAATCTAAGCTAATGATGGAAAGATGGTACTTGAAGTGGAGGTAATCAGGCTTGTCAATTGCCAATTGCTGATAGTCAGTTGCCAGCCTGGCAGGGCCAGACAGAGTTCAACCAAAATCAGGTTGTTTAGCTGAGAGATGTTGTTGTTTGTTCTTGGAGTATGAAACAGGAACGGGTTATTCAGTATAAAGGTATCACAGGAACTGGGACTTTAAATTGGTTAGTGCAAGTTGCTGGTAATTCAATGGCCTACCCCCACCACCACCACAGCCTCCCACTGCCCCAAATATCTCATATTGAGAACCTGTCCCAGTTCAAATCCTTCCTTATATGCCTGAGTTTTTAACTGTTCTGGCACATGGCAATTCCTGTCAGGCTCAGCTCATTCCATGTTCTAAACAGATAACTGTCCATCATCTTGCTTTGCATATTAATTTGCAAAATATCATTACATAGTACATGGTATATACACAAAATCTGACCATATAATAGGGCATAAAAACTTCACAGTCAAATGCATAAAAGCAGAAATAATAAATGCATTCTTTTAAGATCCTAATACAATAAAATTATAATCAACAAGGGTCCATGAAAAGAAAAATTAAAAATTAATTAGAAACTAAATAATTCTAAAAAAGTAGTGGATTAAAGAAGAAATTATAGAAATAATCAATTTCATTAAAGAGAATGACAATGAGGAGACAACATATAAAAATTAATGGGATACAGTCATAGCAGTTCTTAGAGGAAAATTTATATCCCTTAAAACTTACATAAATAAAATAGAGAGAAAGGAGATTAATGAATGAATTAGGTATGTAGCTAAAAAAACTAGAAATAAATTAAATATAACCAATTAAAAACTAAATTGGAAATTCTCAAAATCAAGATAAATTAATAAAACTGAAAGTAAGGGAACTATCAAATAATAAATAAGACTGGGAGCCAGTTTTATGAAAAAAATAAAATTGATAAAGCACTGGTTAATTTGATTAAAAAAGAAGGAAGAAAATCAAAATAGCAATATAAAAAAGTGAATTCACCACCAATGAAGAAGAAATTAAAACAATTATTAGTAGTTATTTTGCCCAATTATATGATAATAAATCTAATGATATGTTTAATGGATGAATATTTACAAAAGTATATATAAGTTGGGGCAGCTGGGTAGCTCAGTGGATTGAGAGCCAGACCTAGAGACGGGAGGTCCTAGGTTCAAATCTGGCCTCAGACACTTCCCAGCTGTGTGATCTTGGGCAAGTCACTTGACCCCCATTGCCTACCCTTACCACTCTTCCACCAAGGAACTAATACACAGAAGTTAAGGGTTTAAAAATATAAAAACAAAACAAAACCAAAAAAAGTATATATAAATTGCTCAGATTAACAAAAGAGAAAATAGAACGCTTAAATAATCCTTATCTCAGGAAAAGAAATTGATCAAGCCTTCAAAGAACTCCCTCAGAAAAAAATACTTAGAGCCAGAGAGATTCACAAGTGAATTCTATCAAACTTTTCAAGAACAATTAATCCAAATCCTATATAAACTATTTGTCAGACTAGGCAAAGAAAGAGTCCTACCAAACTCTCTTTTTGATACAAATATGATACTGATACTTAAGCCAGAAAAAGCAAACAGAGAAAGAGAATTACAGAACAATTTCCTTAATAAATATCAGTGTAAATATCTTAATTAAAATACTTTCAGAAATACTATAGCAATATATCACAAAGATCATTTACTATGACTAGGTAGATTTACCCCAGGAAAGCAAAGCTGGTTTAATATTGGGTAAACTATCAGCATAATTGACCATATCAATAATTAAACTGACCAAAATCAAAGATAAGTTCAATAGATGCAGAAAAAGTTCTTATTAAAAACATTAGAAAGCACAGGAATAAATGGGCCTTTCCTTAAAAAGATAAGTACTATCCATGTAAAAGCATCAGCAAAAATGTGAAGGATGGGGGCCTAGCAGTACCAGATCTTAAACCGTATTATAAAACAGTTGTCATCAAAACAATATGGTAGGGGCAGCTGGGTAGCTCAGTGGAGTGAGAGTCAGGCCTAGAGACAGGAGGTCCTAGGTTCAAACCCGGCCTCAGCCACTTCCCAGCTGTGTGACCCTGGGCAAGTCACTTGACCCCCATTGCCCACCCTTACCAATCTTCCACCTATGAGACAATACACCGAAGTACAAGGGTTTAAAAAAAAAAACAATATGGTACTGGCTAAGAGACAGAAGGGTGGATCAATGGAATAGACAGGGTAAATGACCTTAGCAAGCTAATGTTCGATAAACCCAAAGATCCCAGCTTTGGGGATAAGAACTCACTATTTGACAAAAAATTCTGGGAAAATTGGAAATAAGTATCAGAAAAATTAGTTTTAGATCAACATCTTACACCCCATACCAAGATAAATACAAAATGGGTAAATGACTTAAATACAGAGTAAAATCATAAATAAATTGGGTGAATATAGAATAGTATACCTTTTAGATTTGTGGGAAAGGAAGGAATTTAAGACTAAGTAAGAGCAGGAGAACATTATTATAATAATTAGATTGGATCAAATCTTTGGATTTGATCACCAAGGGTGGAAACATCTCCACTTGACTTGCAGGTTGGGAGGTCTGTGGCCCACATATGCTGGCGTGAGTGACAAATCAGGGTTTGCTGACTGCCTACTGGGCAGTCCTGTGGGGTACATCTATTGTGATTGGACACCGGGACTGGGAGGAAGGCACAGGAAGTGATGCATAGGAAGCCCCTTTGGAGGAGAGCTCAGTGAGTTTAGCTGGGTTCTTCTGGTTAGTGACCAGGACTTGGAGGAGCTCTGGAGCTGGGACCCTGAGAACTTGGTAAGACTGTTCTTAAATCTTTCCTTTGGAATTCCACGTGGTGAGTATAAAGACTGAATCTTCGGGAACTTCACTTAAGGAATCTCCCTTTCAATAAAGACTCTGTGGCTGAAGCTTTTGCTTCATTCACCTCTGGAGCTGTCTGGGCCTCTGGCCCTCTAACTTTCTGGCCTTGGGCTCAAGGCAGAACCTCCCTCAGCTGAGAGTTAATTAGATCTGCCTGGGTCAAACTAGGAGATGGGAGCAAATTATTTAGTGTGTTAGATTACTTATCTTATCCTCTCTCTCATTTCCTTATTTCTTCTTCCTCTCCACATTTGTAAATAAACTTCCATAATAGTCATTTTGACTTGAGGTTATTCTTTAATTGTGGATTGATAATTATTCAATTCCCTGGATACCAAACCTTTTAATATTCACCCAATCAAAAGCCCTTTTTACCCCTTACATTACATATTGTAAAATGAATGACTTTGATTATACCAAATTAAAAAGGTTTTGTACAAACAAAACCAATGCAATGAAAATTAGAAGGAAAGCAACAAACTGGGAGAACATTTTTATACCCAAACTCTCTGCAAAGGTTTAATTTCCCTAATATAAAAGGAACTAAGTCAAGTGTACAAAAAATCAAACCATTCCCCAATTGAAAAATGGGCAAGGGACATCAATTAGCACATGAAAAAGTATTCTAAATCTTTCATCATTAGAGAAATGCAAAGCAAAGCAACACTGAGGTACCACCTCACACCTAGAAGACTGGCCAATATGACAATAATAAATGTTGGAGGTGATGTGGCAAAATTGGGACACTAACACATTGCTGGTAGGGTTGTGAATTAGTCCAACCATTCCAGAGGGCAATTTGGAATTATGCCCAAAGGGCTTTAAAAGAATACCTGCCCTTTGATCCAGCCATACCACTGCTGGGTTTGTAGCCAACAGAGATAATAAGCAAAAAGACTTTTACAAAATTATTCAGAGCAGAACTCTTTGTAGTGGCAAAAAAAAAAATGGAAAATGAGGGGTATCCATCAATTGGAGAATGGCTGAACAAATTGTATTATCTGATGGTGATGGATTACTATTGTGTAGAAAGGAATGATGAACTGGAGGAATTCCATGTGAATTGGAAAGACCTCCATAAATTGATGCAGAGTGAAAGGAGAAGAACCAGGAGAACATTGTACACAGAGACTGATACATTGTGGTACAATTTAATGTAATGGACTTTTCTACTAGCAGTGATGCAATGATCCAGGACAATTATGAGGGGCTTATGAGAAAGAACGCTAACCATATTCAGAGGAAGAACTGTGGGAGTAGAAATGCAGAAGAAAAACATATGATTGATCACTTGGTTCGATGGGGATATGACTGAGATTTTGATGTTAAAAGATCGCTCTTCTGCAAATATGAATAACATGGAAATAGGTTTTAAACAATGATACATGTATAACCCAGTGGATCTACTTGTCAGCTCTGGAAGGGTGGAGGGAAGGATGGAGAATCATGAATCATATAACCATGGAAAAATATTCTAAATAATTTTAAAAAAAATAGCCATCAGCAAGTATCATCTGTAATGGAGATAAGTTAGAAGCCTTACCAGTAAGATCAGGGGTGAAACAAGTGTGTCATTTAAAATTATTCTAAGCCCTGGGTCTCCCAGGGCTTCCTGCTACAACTTCCCTTGACACCTTGTGGGAGGTGTCGGAAAAAAATATAAGAGAGATGTTTTTCTGCTCCTTTTAGGTCTCTTGAGCCTGGAGTCTCTTGGATCCTGGGCTCTCTTGATCCTGGAGACGGAGGAGACCCTCTTTCCCTACCTAAACTTTCCCTTTCCTAATCTAAATAAAACCTAGCTATTCTAAACCCTAAGTTGCTCTCTGATCTTTTATTTGAGCCCCAAGGGCTCTGGTCAATTCTCCCCTGCCAGGCCTGGGGACAGCTATCTTCCTTTCCCTTCCTCTAACTCCCTCTCTCCTTTCTCCCATCCATCTCTCCTCCTACCTTCTCCCCTTCACCCCCTCACACAAGGATGTCCATTAACACCATTTTAATATTGTACTAGAAATGCTAGCTTTAGCAATAAGAGAAGAATAAGAAATTGAAGGAATTAAAATGAAAAATGAGAAAACTACACTATTGCTCTTTGCAGATGATAAGACGCTTTACTTAGAGAATCCTATTGAATCAACTAAAAAACTAGTTGAAATAATGAATAACTCTAGCAAAGTTGGAGGATACAAAATAAACCCTAATAAATCATTATCATTTCTATATATTTCCAACAAAAACCAGCGGTAAGAGAAAAATTCAATTTAAAATAAATATAGACAATATAAAATCTATGGGAATCTACTTGCCAAGACAAATACAGAAATTATATGAACACAATTATAAAACACTTTATATGCAAATAAAATCAGATCTGAAATATTAATTGCTTATGGGTAGTCTGAGCTGATATAATACAAATAATAATTCTACCTAAATTAATTTACTTATTTATTGTCATACCAATAAACTACTAAGAAATGTTTTATACAACTATAAAAATAATAACAATTCATCTGGAAGAATAAAAGATCAAGATTATTAGGGGAATTAATAAAACATGAAGGAAGGTGGCCTAGCAGCACCAGATCTCTAACTGAACTACAAAGCAGTAATCATCAAAGAAATCTCATACTGGCTAAGAAATAGAATGAGAAATCAATGGAATAGATTAGGCATAAATGACTTTAGCAATCTATGATAAATCCAAATATTCCAGCTTTTGGGAAACGAACTCACTATTTGACAAAGACTGCTGGGAAAAATGGAAAACAGCATGGCAAAAATGAGAGATAAGGTAAAAAATGGGTATATGATTTAGACATAAAGGGAGATACTGTAAGTAAATTAGGGGAGCATAGAATAGTTTACCTGGCAGATATATGGAGAAAGGAAGAATTTATGCCTAAACAAGAGAAAGAAAACATTACAAGATATAAAATGAAAAATTCTGACTATAAAAAGTTAAAAATGTTTTGTACAAATAAAACCAATGTAATCAAGATTAGAAGGGAAACAACAAACTGCAAAAAATATATAACAAATTTCTCTGATAAAGTTCTCATTTCTCAAATATATACAGAATTAAGTCAATTTTATAAGAATACAAGCCATTCCCCAATTAACAAATAACCTAAGGTTATGAACAAGCAATTTCACATGAAGAAATCAAAGCTATCAATAATCATATGAAAAAATGCTCTCAATCACTCTTGATTGGAGAAATGCAAATTAAAACAACTCTGAGGTACCATTTCATACCTATCAGATTAGTCAATATGACAGTAAAGGAAAGTGACAAATGTTGAAGTGGGTATGGCAAAACTGGGACATATTGCATTATTGGTGAACTGATCCAACCATTCAGTAGGGCAATTTGGGACTATGCCCAAATGGCTATAAAACTATACATACCATTTGAACCAGTGACACCACTACTAAATCTGTATCCCAAAGAGATAAAACAAACATAAAAAAGGGAAAGGACCTACTTGTACAAAAATATTTATAGTGGCCCTATTTGTGGTGGCAAATAAATTGAAAGTTGAGAGTATATCCATCAATTGAGGAATGGCTGAACAAATAGTTGTATATGATGGTGATGGAACACTAGTGTGCTATACGAAATGTTAAAAAAATTAAAATAAAATAAAGAAATGATGAAAAGAATTATTTCAGAAAGAGTTGGAAAGACCTCCATGAACTGATGCCTAGTGAAATGAGCAGAATCAGAAGAATATTGTACACAGTAAGAGCAATACTATGGGATGATAAACTGTGAAAGATTTAGGTACTCTCAGCAATACAATGATCGGGGACAATTCTGAAGGTTTTATGACAAAGAATGCTATCCACTTCCAGGGAAAGAACTGTTGGAGTTGGAATACAGATAAAAGTATACTATTTTCACTTTATTTTGGTTTTGAATTTATATGAGTATTCTTTTACAACAATGAACAACATGGAAATATGATAATACATGTATAACACAGATCAGATTACTTATCATCTTAGGAAGGGGGAAGGAAATGAGGGAGAGAGGGAGCAAATTTGTATCATATAATTTCATAAAACACATGGAAATTGTTATTATATGTAATTGGTAAAATAAAATATCTTAAAAAAAACATAAAATAACTCCTTATAACCAAAGAGGAGAGAACTACGTTAATTTCTGGGGTTGTTATATTCTCCCCCAACACCCCGCCCCACATAAAATGAGCTAATTTTTATTAGAGAATATTATGCCAAGAATTGAAGCTATTTCAAAAGTTGTTTTGGAAGGTAGTGAGTTCACTTCATTTGAGATCTTGTAAAGTTTGAACTACCATTATTGGGTTATATTGAAAGGAGGTTTTCTTAGTCAGGTTAAGATTTAACAAGATGAATTCTTGGGTACTTTCCAATTCTGAGATACTATTATTTTGTACTCAGCACCACAAACCAACCTAATGAGTATTCTTTGACTTAAATACCAACCCTTACATTATAAACAGCAGGCACTGACTTCTTGTAACTTAAAGTACTTGTACATGGTACTTTCATATCACATATATATATATGTGTATATATATACATATAGATATGTAAAGAGAGAGAGAGAGAATCATTGTCCTTTGTCTTGATCTGTTAGATGCTTTTAAGTTACTGAGTCTTTCCATAAATACATGACTATAAATGAACTGAGTTACTTCCAATTTCACCACTAACTAGTGATATACTGGATGAATAAATCACTTAATGGCTTCATATCTTCCTTTCTCCATCCATAAAATAGGATCATTTTAACCTGTTTACTTCACAGTAATCTACTGACGATTAACGAGAAAATGGGATTATTTGTTATAGTATCTGTCACTCCTTAAATTAGGCACTTAGGGAGACAGAATGACTTTTCAAGTCATCAGGGTGACAGTAATATGTTATTGGTTTAGTGGTCCCCAAAAGGGATTATACTTTCTTAACTGCCTTAATATTAGAGCAAAACTGAGACTCTGAGTATCATCATTCCTGTCCTTTATGCCTATGCTAAAACTTTGTGCTATTAAGAGAAAAATTGGAATATAAGTCAACATAGTATAAATGAAAACCTTTCAGGAAAACAAATATACTATATAAAATCTGTGTAGACTTTTCCTCTGACTTTCTTGTTTCATCATCCTACAATGTAGACTTTCTCTGGCTCTTGTCTATTTTATGTAAATTGCTCTCAAAGTACACATTTTAAGCAAAATTAATCATTGGGAAAATTCTATCTTCTGCAGCCAAGAAATCCTCTGAATCAATTGGGAGTGAAATTGACGATAAAAACAACCATCTTCAATTCAACTCACCTGATTACTGTGTCCTCATTTATCCAGTATGATTCTTCAAAATCCATATTTAAAGAAAATGAGGCCAAAGCAGCACAGAAGGGAGGCTAGAATAATAACTTTTACAGTATATCAACTTTCTGTCAAGAATCCACTAGAAAATTCAAAATTTTATTGCCAGACTGGAGGTTCCTTCTTTATGCTCAAACCAGATTTCATGACACCTGGTTCTTCTATCAGTCTATAATAAAGATGTCAAAATCCTGAGCCATTTACCAATATGTTGGCTTCAGAATAAGGTTAATTTTAACAACTTAAACTCAAGAAAGAAATCTGTAGTTTCTTTCTCACTTTCTCAATGTCCTGTTCTGATCAAGATAGACAAAGATGTCAGAGAGAAATTATGTTGCATAATAAAAATTAACAATAGTTCCTATATATGTACACATGTATATTATACCTTACAATCTACAAAATGAAATAAACATGCTCTTGTGATAAAACATCAGAAATTGATTTCTATCATATACTTTTCCAGTAGAAAAACAGAGAAATAATTTATCAGCTACAATCCACTTGCTGCATATTGCTACCCAGTGCACATAAGGGCAGTTTAAAATGAAATATAATTTCACACAAAACTAGTAAAACTATAAAGTATATCTCCCCTGAGTCTGTCTTTTTCTTTCTTTCTCTCTTTCTCTTTCTTTCTTTCCTTCTTTCTTTCTCTCTCTCCTCCCTCCCTCCTTCTCTTCCTCCCTCCCTTCCTTCCTTCCTCCTTCCTTCCTT
>NC_058130.1:630337766-630351522 GCF_016433145.1 Gracilinanus agilis
TCTTTCTTACTTTCTTTATTCCTTCCTTCCTTCCTTCCTTCATTCCTTCCTTTATTCCTTCCTTCCTTCCTTCTTTCTTTCTTCCTTTCTCTCTCTCTCTCTCTCTCTCAATTTTGTCCCCTTGTATTTATATTTATATTTTAAAAGGACAAATATTAGTAGATTACCCTACGGAAAAACTAGCTGATTGGCTTAAAAATGTTAATATCCTATAGTCTAGGTAAGCTATTTATCATTAGTTCATTGATAGACTAGTTGAAGAGAGGGGACCTAAGGAAAAAATTGCTAAGAGTAATGAGAGATAGTAAAGGAACTTATTGCTTAGTCAAGAAATAACAAAAAGTAATTTTGAAATATTATGGGATAGCACAACTTTTTTTAAGGAATAGAGTGAAATTCTCAAAAACAAAATTGACTTTAATTAGCTTTATTCAAGGTACATCTATATGACAGTTTTTGTTTGGAATAAGGGGCAAAAAAGAATTTGGAGCAGTAAATCTCACAAATTTAAAAAGAATAAAGTGAAATAAATTGAAAATGTAAATTAGGAATGAATGAACTGAGTGAAGAGAAGAAGGAATTAATCAGGCTCTCATGTATCAAGAAAAATCATATAGACTGTTGATGAAATTTCAATAGGTAGTATAAGTTTGTATCTTAGGCACTGTCTCTATGATTCTGTCTGATCAAACATCCAGGCACTCAGCCAAAAAACACTTATTAAGTGTTTACTACCTACCAGATACTATCCTATGCTCTAGGAATACAAAAAGGGCCAAAAGAAACTCCCAAACCCTTAATGCCCTCACAAAATGCGGGAGACAACAACTAAAGAAATATGTACAAACAAGCTATATACAGGATAAATAGGAAGTAAATAAAAGTGGGGAGATAATATAATTAAGGGGTTGGGAAAAGCTTCCCATTGAAGATGGGATATTAGGGAGATAGGATCTACATTTCCTATTCTAGATCTCTATTTCTGGTCTAAATGACTATGAAAATAAGAAAGGAGTCTGGTTCTTCCTCCTGTTGCTGTAGATTCTATTAATAATATAATAATGATTCCAAACTCTCTGATTAACCTTTTACTATTTGGAACCTATCTTAGTTACTAATTAGTTTAGCACTTTCTCCCATGAGGAGAGAGACTATACCACTTTATGCGCACACACATATGCACACATATATATGACTTAAGGACATTTTTTTCTGTTACAAAAGAATAATTTTTATCATTATTATATAGTTATCATTATCCTCATAGTCTAAATTTATATAGTGCTTTATGATTTGCAAAATGCTTTATATAATCACATAATCCCACTTAAGGCTCTCAAAAATCTGATGAGGTAGGTACTATGAGTATAATGATTAACATTTTACAGATGAGGAAACTCAGGATCTCAGACATTCAGTTGCTTGCCAATAGTCATATGGCTGATAAGTGCCAGAAATAGTCTTGGAACATAGGACCTCTTCATGCTAAATCCTAAGAGAGTAGTAGTAGTAGTAGTAGTAGTAGTAGTAGTAGTAGTAGTAGTAGTAGTAGTAGTAGTAGTAGTAGTAGTAGTAGTAGTAGCAGTAGCAGTTGTTGTGTTGTTGTAGTTGTAGTTATTGTAGTAGAACAACAAGAAGAAAAAGAACAAAAACAAGAAAATAAGAATCCAGGAAAAAAAAGATGGTTACAAGAAAAATGGTTGTGGCAACAATAGGAAGTGAAATAAGAAAAAATGAAAAATTAGAAGTGGAGCAATAGAGAAAGGGAAGAAATATTGGAAGTCAAAATAAAGAAGAAAAGAGAGTTATAGTAGGCAAAAATCAAAGTAATAACTAGGTCAAAGACCTGACGACACTAGGACCAGCTTGTTACTTTGGGGTACTTAGAGGATACTGATAACACTCAAACTCCTTTAGCAGGGAAAAATGTTTAGCACTTAGCTAAATAATTTATCAGGTGAATCCTCCCCAGTCTGGTCTGCCATACCACTTTCCTTCCAGAAACAATGGCATCCCCAGCAGTAACCTTGTGATAGCCCAGGTTTTCTGTCTTTCCCTTAAGAGTAGTAGTTCTATTGTTTACTCCTGGGATGATTTTGGCAAGTCATGTAAAGCCTATAGGCTTCCACGTTCCCTCTTCAATAAAATGAAGATGAGATTGATGATCTTTAAAGCCCCTTCTAGCTATCAAAATCAGCTCCTACAAAGTCTAAGTGACCATGTACATTATTCCATTTCCAAATATTTTATGGGCTCTAGCCAATGTTATTAGTTTTGTAATTTCTTTCAAAGTAGCAAAAAGAATTTCAAGAGAATTTCCTCTCTTTCTTGCTGCTGTTTATGTAAAATACACAAATGGGTGAAATACCTAAAACATCTTACTTAGATAAACTAGAGGATAGCTTTTATTTGTTCTTGTTTATTCATATTTCTCTTTTAATATTGCTGCAATTAAAATGTTAAAATAATTAAATATGACTAATTTTTTGCAATATGAAAAGGGGAAAGGAAGACCCAAACTTTGGGATTGCTTAGTTTGTACCCCAAAGCCAATCCAAATGATGACCTGACTTGTCACATTGGATAGAGCAAATGTAGAAGCAATTTGTTACAAGCAGATGGATAATTGAACACTAAAAAGGATAATGAACTAGAAAGAAATTAGATACTGAAACAGGTCTCTTAACTGATATTGTGGGGCTTTCCCATGCAGCTCTGGTTTGATATAATTTTATTTGCAGAAATTAGAAAAAAGGCAGGATTGAAATGGGTGCCCATGAAAACAGAACCTTCCACATGTTATAGCCTTTACAGTCACCATTTTCTTGATTGGTCCAAATATTTATAGTTCATTGTTATGACTGCCAAAACTGGCAACCACAAGGATTGTTGTCTCAATTAGGACAGTAAACAGATTGTCTCTTTTTTAATGAAAAAATCTAAAATGTAATACTTCACAGTTTAACATGTTTATTCATCTAAACGAGCTAAAAAATAATGGTGCGACATCTGTTCGAGAGGCACTGGTACCTCAAATTTTGGCTGCCTCCCCACCAATTTGGTTGTTTAAAAAAAATGAAGAGGGAATGCTGTCATCTAACATCCAATGACTTATAAAATCCTCATTTTCCCCCTAAATGTAGATCTCACATCCATTGAAGTGAAGGGGGAAAAAGTGTTAAGATAATAATATACTTAAATCTGAAAGAGACCTAAGAGGTTTACCCAGCCAATTCCCTTGTTTTATAAATGAGAAAACTCAGAGTCATAGACATCAAATGTTTTGACCAGGGTCACAGGTAGAAAGAGGCAGAGCTGGGATTTGAACTAAGTCATCTGAATTCATATCTATCATTTCTTTTTATATTGTATTGCCTCAAGAGTCCTTAAGGGATAGCTTTACATAAATCAAGTTATTTATATTTTTTTCTTTTTGACATTTCTACATACATGTGGCATTGCAAGAGATTCTTGAATCCCTTTTGTACAAACTGACTAAGATTAAACCCCTGGAACCACAGGCAAATCATCTGGATGGTTTCTTACTTCCCCAGAACAAACTTACTGAAACTTTGCTCATACTACACAAGTGCCATAAGGATTCAATTTATTGTGCAGAAAACAGCAGACAATTTTCTACAATAAATGAGTTGGTGTTGTCTTGACCTGAATAGTACTAAATACTATGCAATAACTCTGGTATTTGAGATGCCCAACCCATTGAGGTTGGTTTGCAGTGGTTCAGTCTAGCCTAGAAGTATCAAACAACTATAGAGAAATCTGAGCACTGGGAAACCAAGCACTGCCATTACGCATGCTGCATTCTTTGGTCATTGATTTGATTTCAACAGCCTTATAGTATAAATTCATTCTAAAATTATATAAATCAGTTTCTAAGAAGTTATTTCTAGATCCTTTCTGAGTTAACATTTTATTTATTTCATTCACTTTTAACATTTGGGAATTACAGTATATCAACATCCAGAATAATAAATATAATAAATTTAAACAGATAATTTTCTTTATTTGGATCAAAGAATCGACTTCTATTAGCTTGTTAATGGGAATATCAGATTCCAAAATTATAAGATCAATTCAATAAACATTTATTAAGAATTTGTTATGTGCAAGGTCCTTGCTGTGTGCCAGGCTAAATATTTCAGTCTCCTTCTCCATCTATTTTGACAATGTGAATGAATTAGTCCTGAAGGAAACAAGGAGAGAGTTTAGATAACTGAATACTAGAATGCTAGAAAAAAAATCTGAAGTCTTCTTCTTATTCTACTATGGTCAAAGTTGTTGTTTTAATGTGTAAAGGACTCTTTTCCCCTCTGGAAATGCATGATAAAGGGTCCTAACATTTGTAGACATAACATTTAAAACTTTACTTTTCTCACCTGAAATTCATTTTAGGCTTTTCCCTTGCGTTGGCTTTAAAACAACAACAACAAAATTAATGACAGAATCTATTTATACTTTTCTCACGGAATTCTAGACATTTAGTCTCTATATATTTAGTATTTCAGACTTTTTGAAGGCTGCTTATCCACCTTTGGTGTGTTTCATCTAATTCTCATCTGTGGTTCCAAAAAGCTGTAGAACACACAATGGTTATAACCCAATATAACTTATCTTGATAGACAGGCTAAACCAGGTAAGGGGAACTGTTGAGTTAAGGGGATATCTACTCCAAAAAGACTTCCCCTGGTGGACAGGGTGGGTCAGAATAATTTGTTCCAATTGATATGAAGGCAGCAGAAGCAGTGAGGGAGAATACGTAGAGCTTGGTCAGACATCAGAGATACCCAGGCCATTGCCAGTTGTCCTTTTGTCTTGCCACTCGACTTCAGTGCTTCTGGAAGAGAGTGAGGTTGATGACTTTGAGAAACTTTGCCTCATTTAAATCTAATTCACGAGCAAGTCAAGACATCTCACTGTGATGTCATTGGTCCTCCGAATTCTAGATTTAGAATCTATAATAGTAGCTCTTTTCAATTAAACAGCCTTTGCATATTAAAATAATCAAACACTTCAGGCTTGGACAGAAATTGTGTTCTATGATTATAGCAAATATAAGAAAAAAACTTGCCTCCACACTCCCACAATTAGTTTGTCTAAAAATTAAAATTAAAATTTAATTTGGATCCATGTATGTTCAAAAGGATGCAAAATGATATTTGTAGTCTTTGGTCTTTTCAGAGGCCTTTTTGGTTTCTGGAGTTCCACATTTTCTCCAAAGCTTAGGTCCATCTAATCTTGGATCTAAAAAGGATCTAAGAGATTAATAATTACTTACAATGTATCTCAAATCATAGCTGCCACTATCATACTTTGTCAACTATACAACCATTCACTCATGACCATTATTCAGTCAACTTAGAGACTCAAGTCTCAGTGATTTGGAGGTTTCTGCATTTACCATTATCCAACCATCTGCACTACAATATTTTATCCCATTTGCTAAAAGAAACACCAAGAAATAAGGGGCAACTAGGTGTTTCAGTGGATAGAGAGTGAGGTCTAGAGATGGGAGCTCCTGGGTTCAAATGTGGCCTCAGACACCTTTTAACTGTGTGACTCTAGACAAGTCATTTAACCCCAAATGCTTAACCTTTACCACTCTTCTGCCTTGGAACTAATATTTATTGTTGATTCTAAGACAGAGTTTTTTAAAAATCAAGGAAAAGAACCCTTTTGAATGATTCACAAAATTTGTGCGGATTAAAAAACTTCCCAAGTGGTATGTCTATATCTATCTATCTATCTATCTATCTATCTATCTATCTATCTATCTATCTAATTTTCTTTCTTTCTTTTCTTCTTCCCTCCCTCCTTTCCTTCCTTCCTTCCTTCCTTCCTTCCTTCCTTCCTTCCTTCCTTCCTTTCCTTCCTTCCTCTCTCTCTCTTTCTCTTTCTCTCTTTCTATCTGTTCATCTGCCTGTCTGTTGATCTATCTATCTATCCATCCATCCATCTATCATCCTTGTATGGATATATGTATATAGCTATTTCTCCATATATTTGCATATATGCTATATTTATATGTATGTAAAATTACATGCATATTTATATTGAGAAGTGATTAATCCTCAAAACCATAACTGTTACTACTGAATTCTGTCCACTAAAAGCAATAACAAAAAAAACAACTGACAAAATATTGCCCATTTGTCTTTAGTGGTAGGAAAAAAACAACAGATAAACAACAACAACAATGAAGCCTGCAAATTAGCTAGAATTTCTGTGCTCATTATATTCAGTTATATTCCCAGGAGATGTAAATGCATCTAAAGTACATTTCACGAACACTCTCTCTAGCACATGCTGCCTCAGGCAATGAGGAAATGTTCTTAATCCCATTTCATCACCATTATTGAGCAAACTCAAAGACTCCCATTTTGAGGACTTTTTGACTGTACCAATAATCTGATGAAGCTGGTTCTGCAAGTCAGGGTCTAAAAAGCCAAACAAATTCAAGCCAAACGCCAACTTTAGATGAATGGAGCAGCAGATAGATGGCTAGGCCTATAATCAGGAAGGCATGGGTTCAAATCCAGCCTCAGACACTTACTAGCTACATGATGTGGGGCAAGTTACTTAACCTCTGTCTGCCTCAGTTTCTACAACTGAAAATGGTAATCAACCTAGCAGAATTGTTGTAAAAATCAAATGAGAAAGTTGTAAAGCACTTAGCACAGTGCCTGGTCTGTGGCTAAAGTGCTCTAAAATGCTAGTTGTAGCAGCAGTAGTAATATTGATTATTATTTATTATTAGAGACTTCATGTCTGTTATGTAATAGTTGGAAGGAACTGTGTGAAGGATGATATATTTTCCAAGAGCTCTTTGGTTATGATCATCCATTATGTTTTAACTTGTGCCATATTTAATTTGGGTAAAGTTTCTGATTGAATACATAATACAGTGATGCTATTTCATTTAAGTCACCACTAAAAACTAGGAATAACCTTTATTTAATGTAAGTGCTTTTGAACACCATATGGGAAAAAGAAATAACTAAATGAAAATTGCTCACGTAAATGTGATGGGGGTGGGGAGACAACAGCATTTTGTGACATGTGGCATGTCACTCAGGGAAGTAAAAGGCCCGTCATATCCAAAATGCCAGCTTGTGATATTCCTTTGCCTTCTCCTTCACTAACAGACATGCCACATGTCACTAAATGCTGCAACCTTCACTAAAAATGCCATCCATATTGGTCAACCATAGTATACAAGAACTACTGATTTGTCATTTTAATTTGTGGCTGAAAAACAAGGGGAAACCAACACTGGCCAAATTTTGTCCTCAGAAATTGAGTAAAAATGATCAATAAGTATCAATTCTCTTTTTTTCCTTTCCATATTGGAAAAATAAAGTGTGCTAAGTGCCAAAATTCCAGACCAAATAGTCTTACAAAGGAATAGTTATTTTTAAAGGTAAATATATACTATTTTAAGAAATGATCCATTTGGGGTTACCCAAGAGGCTAGGACTGACAAAGTTCTTGAGTCAAAAGATTCTGAGTTGCTGACAGAGTGTTTGTTTGAATTAAATATGGCACCAATACAGTAAGGCTTTGGAAGTGTGATGAGGGGAGAAGCCCAGGCTCATGCAAGAAACAAAGGTCAAAGTTCTTGTGCCAAATGGTATTAAAACTGGGCCTTTAAGTGCCTAGAGTACTTCTAGTTTGGGCAAGATAGGCCAATCTCAAAACAAGGGGTTGAGGGAGTAGCTTCTATGTTTATGTGGCAAGCGCCAAACATTAGTGTCTTAAAAATAGGTATCTTTTTTTGGCATTGCAATTATAATTATCATAGTAATTATATTATATGTAGATTTCAGAGAAAAAAGTATTTTTGTGTCATCTGATTATAACAATCTTTTGTGATAAGTAGGGAAGATGCCACTATCCCTATTTATATTCAGGAAAACTATTGTTCAAAGAAATCAAAAGATTTTTTTTAAGGTTACACATTTCCTAAGTGGTGGAAATTTGTGTGTTGTTTTCCAATGGACATAACTGATTCAGTATGAAAACCCTTTTTGCTATACTTTTTGTTCGCAATTACCATGGGAAATCTATAGGCCCAGATTCCCTTGATATCCTTGCTATAGGAATATTCCTTTTTCACACATGACTATGTATCACAGTATCTTATGAGATAAGCCTCCCATGCTCCCCCCCAGAAGATGTAACTGGAAACACTGGGAAGCTGCAGAGACCCATTTTTCCTTGGCTTGAGAAGCCCTGAGCTTCCTTGGGAGGCAGAGGGTTCCCCTTCACCTGAGACCTTTGGGTCAGATCATCGCTTGAGAGCTATTGGCAGAAATCCCTCTTCTCCCTGTCCCTGGGGGTCTCTCTGGCGAGATGCTCTTGTCTAATTTAGTGATCCTTAGGCTTTTCGGTCCATCTAACACATAAGTATGTAAGTAAAAGAACAAAAATCTTACCAATCTCAGGGGATTTTTGCCCAATTTACTGTTACTGCTCCTACATGCTTATGTTGTTAATTATTGTGCTGTTTAGTGTAGACTCAAATGTGTAGTGAAAAATAGATGGAAATATCCCAACAAAATGTAGTTATCACTTCTGATTAGAACCAGGCTGGCAAGAATTTGGGTAAAGAGTCATGCAGAGACAGAGCAGTATTCTGGAGAGAGTGTAGGACTAGAATGAGATAATAACCTTTGTGCTAGTTGTTTCCTAAGAGAAATGTGTTAGAACCCTTAACACTTCACATGAATTCAAGTCGTTATATGTTATGTAACAATAAATATTGCTTTATTATTTGAATATTCTGTGCTATTTTAGAAAAGTTTTAAAAAGCAGTGAGAAAAAGAATAGAAATTGATTTCTCCATTAAAATGCTAAAATTAGGCAAATGGTCAATTAGAGAATATGGGCAGCTAAGCGGCACACAGGATAGAGTATTAGGCCTAAAGGCAGGAAAATGAGTCTTTCTGAGTTCAAATCTGGATTCAGACAATTTACAAGCTGTATGACTCTGGGCAAGTCACTTAACCCTTTTTATCCCAGTTTTTCAAAATGAGCTGGAGAAGGAAATAGCAAACTATTCTAGTGTCTTTCCTAAGAAAACACAAAATGAAGTCATGAAGAGCTGAACAAAACCGAAATATTTGGACAAAAATTTAAAAAAAAAAAGAGAATGGGTTTTGAGGTATATTCAATTTTAAATGAGAAAATCAATTTTGCAACAATTAAAAAATAGTCAAGATTATGATTTGAAAATTCTGTTTTATTTTACTAATACAAAATTTTCAGTTCAGTGTATTTCCATTAGTTGAGTCAATATATAAATTGTTGATGGTTTCATAATGCCACTTAGCCTTGGGTCTTCAAAAATTCTTCATAGGTTCCTGTATTGATTTATTAGGACACTTAATATTGTTTCTTTTAAAAAAAACTTCTGTGTTCTCTGGAAGTTAAAAAATCCTTAATAGTTTTTAAAATTCTGACTTTATTGGTCAAATTTGTTTTCTGAAAAACAAGCCAATACTAACTCTTCAAGTCACAAAAGATTTGTCTAAATTGAAAAATTCTATAATATATACTCCCTAAAGAAACATTCTTTACTCTAGTGTCATATTTCCTCTTAGAAATTTAATTATATCTTGAGAGGTGAAACGTAAATTTGTATGAAGCAAAATTTCAAAAACTTTGGATCATTTTTATTTGGAAGAATATGCATGAAAAATATTTTTTTACATATTCCTAACAAGAGGAGCAAACTGATACTTCAAGCAGCAGGAACAACATAATTAAAATAGAATTCCAACTTTGTATTAATAGAGTGATATACTAATTAAAATCAACATCAACTGAACTTTCTATTTACACCAGTTCAGACAGCCCAAGAGGCAAAGAACTCGATTTCAGAGGCATATGTGACTCTTCGAGCTTCTGTCATCCAGGTGCCATTTCTGAAAGAGCACATGTGCACTGAACAGTTGGCGAAGAAAGAAAAAGATGACTGTAAATGTATGTGCAGATAGAATCTATGATGAAGTAAAATATGCTTGTAGAAAAAGTATCATTTTCTTCTAAAACACAAAATTTCCTGGGACTTTTCCTCCAATCATAAAGGTATGAATGCAATTGGAGTAGGTGTCTGTAAATAAGAATAAACTTTCATTTAGAATTTCAATCTATGCTATTGGAAAGAAACAAAGGATTTGCTATTCAGAAAATAATTCTGATTCAGGCAATTGTATTGGGAAATTAGAATAGGCTTCTCAATAAGAGAACTCACTGTTTTTATTGCTAAGCAGTGTCAGTGGAGAAAATTTGTCTTTTCTGCATTAGAAACAACACTAGGAACAACAACAACAACAAACTTGTAAAAATGTCCAGTCCGACTTGACATCTTCCATTGCAAGGTAAAGATCTTTGTTTGATATTCATTTAAATCTTTAAAATGTTCCCCAAATGAGTCAGAACAGCTGAAAGATTCGGAGAGTTTAATGCTTTGAAAAACTTCAGAAAATTGTTGGTGCCAGCATTCTCAAGTAGTGTTATTCAAGGCATTTGTTTTTCCAAAATGGGACTGAGACTCAATGATCAATGCACTGCTAATTTTCATTCAGCTCCAGGGCAGGGTCAACCTCAGTGGATAATTTGAGATAAAAGAAAGCATAGAAAGCCAGCAGTAGTACCAATATAGCTGCAAGGAGAAGGCCAACTTCCTAGAGAAGAAAGAAAAAAAGAACAGACTTAAAAACAATAAATAGAATCAGTTTTAACATTAATGAAACTGGGTCAATCCAACTTATTTGAGTATACCAACAGAACTAGGTTTTGCATTCTATCTTTATCCTTTTTGAACTGAAGACATCTTTTGTAGGTTTCACCTTAGGATTTTAAGAAGATGGAAAGTATTTGAATGGATGGGTTATTATACTAATAATTACTACTATCTTTTTAAATTTAATGTCTGCTCTTATCTAAAGAATGAAAAGTGCAAGAACTTCTGGTTAAATTCCATTTCAAAACTATTCAAGTATAACAAAACAATGTGGTTTGGGTTTACAGGGTACTGTATCCTATTGGAATACTCCTCCCCTAATGATCATCAATAAATCTATTTATCAGTAGTAGCTACAGTTTATAATTAATTTCATAATTTGAAACCTATTTTTATGTGAAAATCATCCCATCTTATTGGTCTGTAGACTTTGTACCATGATTGATGATGACACATAGGTCATCCTTTTAAACACCAGTCAGACTCTTACAACCTCAAAACTCCATAGTTTATTGCATTGTGTAAACAAAAGTAAGACATGCTATTTTCTTACATGCAGTACAATCCAATTCAATATACTATAGGACCCAAACATCCTGGGAGCCACAGAAAAGTAATTAGTATAGTTTATTATGTGCTTGATATGAATTATAGCCATCATTTACATGGAGAATAATTGCAATAACTGATTATAATGATTTATATCAATTTTTCTGTAGGGATACAAACTCTTTCAGTAATGCAAGTAAGTATATTTATTCTCCCCATATGACCACAAATTTGAAGGCCTCTTTTCTCAAGATTAACTCATCATTAGACAAAATACAAAAAGAAGGCAAATAGTGTCATCTTAAAATTCAAAAGGGGTTAAAACTCCCTTAGGGTTTATCACTAATAAATCAGGTCTACAACCTAGAATTCTTTTATGAAGAGGTAGCCATTTGCATTTTCATAAATACAGGTTTTCTTCCTGAAAGAATGTTAGTTCAATAATGCAACGGATGCCATAAACAAACTTCAAATATATTCAAATAAATTTTATTCATTGCCAAGCATGAATTTCTTTTACCTTAATGTCAAAATTACAAATGGGCATTCTACATATTTACTGTAGTCACTATATTTATTTTGGGTTATCAAAATAAATTTCAATAAACATAATACTGTGGCTAAAAAGTTAATATGTGATTTTATAAGATGATTTTAGAAACAATATTTAATTTACTAATATAATATGCCAAATGAAAATTCATTTTTCTTTGTTACCTTTGGAGTACTTTGGCATCTCAAAAGGGCATGGCAGCATCAGACAGGTTTCATTTATTTTCGTGTATCCGCAGCTGTGCTCCCAGACCCATCTGGTTACACAGCTACTAATTTTAAGAGGATGTAATAAACAAGTGACACACAACTCTGTAAGCTCCATCTGCTCTGTGTAGTGGACAACAAAACTGCTCAACAGCTTCCATTCACACTGCCATAGCCCAGGACTAAAGTTTTCACTTGCTTGGAGGCCATGACATCTCCCTTCACTGGTAAGCAATTATGCTGCTCCTCATGACTGCCTTTTAAAAAATGTCTTCCCAACATGTGCAACAAAGATCTGTATGCGAAGATGTGATGGAAATATTCTCAGGTGTGTAGGAGAAAGAGGGATCAAAGACATGAACTGTCTTAGGAATGTTCATCATGATAGTGAAGACACTTGATCTTTCTATCAGAGCCTCACATAGGGATATAAAATACCTTACGTAGGCATACGTAGCAAAGGCATGCATACATGTGCCTCTGTCCACCTCTCTCTGTGTATTTACAGGTCTATATCAGTCAATTTTTAATGCTTACTACTTGTGTGGTCTTGGGCAAATCATTTAGTCCATTTGGCACCAGGTACTCAGCTCTAAAATGAAGGGATTATACTAGATAACTTTTTTTTAATCGAAAATTTTTATTTAATTAATTAATTTAGAATTTTTCCCATGTTTACATGATTCATGTTCTTTCCCTCCCCTCCAAACCACCCCTCTCCCGTAGCTTGATCAAGACCTATTTCCATATTATTGATATTTGCACTAGAATGATCGTTTAGAGTCTACATCCTCAATCATATCCCCATTGATCCATGTGATCAGGCAGTTGTTTTTCTTCTCTGTTTCTACTCCCACAGTGGATAGTGTTCTTTCTCATAAGTCCCTCAGAATAGTTATACTAGATAACTTCTAAAGTCACTTCTGTTCCTTTATAGACCCTGAGGTGTTAAGAATTCACAGAGCACTGGATGTGGAGTCAGGTCAGCCTGAGTTCAAATCCTGTCTCTATCTGTGACCTAGGACAAGTCAATCTCTCCACTTCAGTTTCTCCAATTGTGAAATGAAGGGACTGGACTCATAGGTCAAAATCAGTGATCTTATGATTCCTTCTGGTTCTATACTTATAGACTACATCTACACAAATGGGGGGAATCTGAGAATTGTGGTAACACCAGGGATAATAAAACTAATCCAAATCTAGTTCTCACCATTTTGTTATGAGATTAGCACCATGGAGGCTAATGTTTTGAGCAGAAAGTAGTTTAATAAATTGGCTCTTGAATGCCTCTGAGCACATTGGTATAAGTAGTCATAACTTGGGGGCCTATAGCCATTGAAAGTTATCTAAGACTAATGTCTTTAAGATTACATCACAAAGAGAGTTTCAGAGAGACATTTCAAGGCCTGGAGCTTCAAAGACAACTTCAAATCTGCTATTTCAGGGGGTTAGAAGGATCTGGCTATTATTTGAATATTGCTTTATTTAGATGTCTTATTAATGCAAGTGGAAATTTTTAATCTTATCTGGAGTAGAAAGAGGTCCTAGGAACCTCAGAGGTAAGAAAATCTGGAATCAAGTCCAGTTTATGACACATATTGTTGTTTGATCCTAGGAAAGTCTCTTCACCTGAATATATATATATATATATATATATATATATATATATATATATATATATAT
>NC_058130.1:630351878-630429856 GCF_016433145.1 Gracilinanus agilis
GAGAGAGAGAGAGAGAGAGAGAGAGAGAGAGAGAGAGAGAGAGAGAGAGAGAATTTCTTCACTGAGAATTCCCTATTTTGATAAAAAACCATAGGTCCAGAACAAATTTTTATAGTAGACTAACATCATACTTTTGAAAGCAAAAGGTTAAATTTACATTTTTCTTCATCTTAATAAAAGTAAACATATGGATGAATGAGTAATTGAATTTCTTAAAAATAGCTATGATTTCATTTTATCCACATTTTAATTTTTGGCTCAAAATCTTCTAATTAAAAAGCAACCAAAATGTAAACACCAGTTGCACAGACATTTCTGACATTCCTTTTTTTATTGGGTCATAACTTTACTTTATTATATTCAAATTTGTTTCTTAAAAAAGATAACATAAATATAACTTATTTGAAAATTAATTCTTTTAGCCAAACAAATAGCATATCTCCACACCAAACCACAAATCATTCATTCTACTAGCAGTTACATGACATTAAATAAGGTCCAATAGTAATATTTAATAAAAATATTAATAAATTGAAATAAGGGCCAAAAACGTATACCAGATTATGAGATACTTCAGTGCAATCAATCAATAAACATTTACTGGTATACTTACAACATGCTAGAAACTATGCTAAATACTTGGGATTCTTTCAAAGAAAGTCACAGGGATCTCATTCTGCTGGAGAAGACAAAAGATAGGCAACTATGTGTATATCTATGCATATATATGTATATGTATTTACATATATATATATCTGTAGAGAGTCAGAGATAGAGAAAGGGAGGAGAGAGAGGGAGAGAAGAGAGAGGAGAGAGGAGAGAGAGAGTAGGAAAGAGAAAAGCAGAGAGGGAGAAAGGAGAAAAGAGGGGAGAAAGACAGAGAGAAGAATAAGAGATGGAAAGAGAGAGAGAAAAGAGACAAACAGAAAGGGAGAGAAGAGGAGGGAGAGGGAGAGAGAGAGACACAGAAAGAGAAAGGAAGAGAGACAGAGAGACAGAGAGAGAGAGATTGGACAGAGAGGAGAAAAGAAGGAAAAAGGAGAAAAGAGAGACAGAGAGACAGAAACAGAGAAAAGATGAAGTCCTTCTTAGAAGGCGGTTTTTAAGGCAATTCCTGAATGAAGTCAGAGAACCTAAGACTGAGTTGGAAGATAGAGTGCTGTATGCAAGGAACACAAGTAGAAAATATGTACAGGGAAGCAAGGTTTAAGAAGGTTGGAAAGAGAGAAGGATGTAGGCTGTGAAATGCTAAATACAGGACATTTCCATATACTGTTCATATTTGGATCTCCTTTGACACCTAGCATCATGCCTTGCATGTAGTAGCTGCTTAATAAATCCTAAATGAATGATTTCATAAAGATATTTAGATCATTTCATTTGTGAAAGGAGATTATAATTCATAGGAACTAGCAATAGCCAAAGCAAACATTTTATCATCCTACAATATATGCAAGCTTAAAAATATTTTAGAAGATATCATTAAAATTCATTTTAAAGAACAAGTTAGGATAAAATATGACGTGATTATGGTCATTCTGGTTCAAATAGATAAGAGTAAAAACTTTTGATGCTTATTAGTCCTTAGCTGCTTGGCTGACATTATCAACGTGGATAAAATCACTCATTGGGGAAATTAAAAAGCGTTAAATGGCAATAGCTGCAAGAAACTTGGTTACTTTAAATCCTATGTTAAAATGACAAGGCAATCAAAGTTTGACAGGACAACCTAATTAGTATGCCAGTTTTGAAATGCAGAATACCTCCAGGGGTCTTATTCTAAAAAAAAGTTTCACATCATTTTAATGGGCTATTCACATCAGTTTTCAAGCAAAGTAAACATTTTTTAAACGTTAAATCTTTTGTTTTCCACAGGTTTGCAAATCAAAATGACATGCCAATTTATTAAACAGGGGATACATAATGTTCAAGTTTTTAAACTCTTTTATGACTACTTTACATTGTATATAAAGTCCAGGTTACATTTTCCCCATAAAAAGACAAGTATGTTTCATACTGTTCTTTAAATGGCATCAAGTATTTGAAATTACCAGAGTTTGTTCTCAGCTCACTGAAGAAACATCATTATTGCCTTAAAATTTAAAAATAAACTCTAATGAATATTTGGGCTATTTTAACTTACAGAGATGATATGCCACTAAATGCATATAAATTATTTTCCATAATTTAAATACATGATAACTCCTTAACCATGCTAAGAAACATGAAGGTTTTGTTTCTGCAGATTGATATCCCTTCAAATTAAGGACCATCTAATAAAATATTTAAGGGAGAGCTTTATTATTGTCCAGTACATAGGACAGAGCCTGCCACAGCGAAGGTTTGTGGATTGCTGATTGGAGGAGGGATACTCATCTATAAGGAATCATCAACAAACATAATAATGAGAGATTTTTTAAATGAACTTGGATCTGAATGTGCAATAAAAAAGTTGAATATTGTTTTTTAGAAAGGGCATGCCATGGAAATAACTTTTTAAAAAGGGGAGTGAAATTTCACATAATAGAAATCAAAGAAAGGCTTCAAAAGGTTAATCATCTATCTTTTAAACAAAAAGGCAATCTCCTTTTTCTCATTAAAAACTGACACACAGCAATAACGGAGGAGATTATGTTGTGAAAACATTCTGCAGCACAAGGCAATGCTTGATCAAGATCAGCAATCAGGAGCGAAAAGAAAGCCCTGTTTCGTGATTATAATAGCAAATTCTGGAAGACAACCAAATATATCATCTGGCAGCTCAACAGCTGTTACAGCCTGGTAGTAATACCTTGGCATTTGCTATAAGCTATAATGTGGAAAAATTGATTTTTCATCTGCCAGAAACAAGAAAACATTCTCCATTTTAACATTTCTGAGATTTCTTTAAATAAAATATCTATATTGAGCGATTTTAATTTTATATGTTTAACAGTACGATTGCCAAGCTAAAATGAATCATTAATAGAGAAACTGACAAATATATTTAAAAAATAAAATGATTATAAGGGAAATAACTGAAAGTTAGCTAAACCACAATGTTATATACTTAACCCAATTAGGTTGGGTTGCACAGCTCAGATTCATTTTTGTTAACATGTTGAATTGCATATATAGTTTCTAAACAGTTAAAATTTTTTTAAAAATTCCTGAGACAAAATCTAGAATGTTTTGGGGAGAAAGGGTACAGGACTCTGTTATTAAAAATAACAATAAGTCTCACAATAGCAAATGCATTTTACAGATTAATTATCCAAATAGAGAGAGTAAGAATTGGATTTTAAATAACTATTACAAATAATTTCTTGAAAATTTAAGGAGTGACTAATATTGTACAAATCATTGATGTATGAACTATGTAAATAGTTGCTGAATAAGAAATAAATTATAATTCTCTAAGTATTGCTACATTTGATTGGCTTAATTGAATAAAAAACATGTTTCATTTATGGTTATAGAACACTTAAAACCCTTTCTGATCTTTCTCCATTGCTCATAGGTCAGGAGACACTTTAAATAAAAGTAGTCTTTTATGCATATTTTAGATCCTGACATTCCCATAAGGTTTGAAATAAAGATGTTCAGAAATCAGAATTTACTTTGTTCGTTGAAAGAAAGACAGAGAGAGATGAAGAGAGAAGACAAACATAAACAGAATTCTGAATGGACATTCAGCAAATTCATAAAGTTATATTTACTTTTATGCCGATTGCTGCTTTCTTGGCTTCTGCTTTTAACTTGGCTGCTCTTAGAACAGGTCTATTTTTCTTGTAGTCTTGTTTACCTAAGGTAAAATAGTTTCAGAAAACAATTTGCTCATGAACAATAGTAAATTAAAGAATTCTTTAACAGAATTAAATAGGTACAATGTAACTGAAAACAGAAGTGAAACAGTACTGTACTTTTTTTTTGTTTGTTTTTATTAACCCATACCTTTTGATATGGATCACTACCTGTATTGGTTCTAAGGCAAAAGAGCAGTAAGGGCTAGGCCAGGGGTTGGCAACGTATGGCTCTCAAGCCATATCTGGCTCTTTTGAGGGCCATATCTGGCTCTTTCTGCAGGAGCCATAAAGTCAATTTTTTTCAGGCACTGTTACAGGAGCGCGCACTGTGAGCACTGTACGGCTCTCACAAAATTACATTTTAAAAAATGTGGTGTTTATGGCTCTCACGGCCAAAAAGGTTGCCGACCCCTGGGCTAGGCAATGGTGGTAAAGTGACTTACCCAGGGTTACACAGTTAGGAGTATCTGAGGCCACATTTGAACCCAGGACCTCCCATCTTTAGACTTGGCTTTCAATCTACTAAGCCACCCAACTGCCCCTAGGACTATAGTTTTAAAAAGACATTTGACCATAAGTAGGATGTCTAGATTCTAGTTCTGATCTGGGTATTCTAGTTCTCAATCTGGGTAAGTTTCTTAGCCTCAGATTCTTCATATAAAATGAAAGGTTTGGAGTAGTTGTCTTAGGTAACTTAAGTGATCTATATCTATCCAAAGAATCAGAATTTTATTCACACCGAACTTACAAAACTTTTTTCTCAGTAATAAAGAAAGTATTTAATGAATTACCTATTATGAAGCAAATATGGTCCTTTTACCCAAACCAGGGAGGGATAAAGTAAATAAACTATAGTCAAATTTTATTAATGGATATTTAGGTAAAAATGTCAAATAACATCTTAGCAAGGAGATTATAGCAATATACTATCAAAATATTAATTAAGGAAAGGTATCTATTTTAGAGATGCAATAATTATTTAATATTAAAAGAATGAATATTATAATTAACCATGTGTACAATATAAAGTCACGTGATTAAATTAATAAATGTGAAAAATATCTTTGACAAAAAGTATCCACTTAATGTAAAAAATCTAAAGATTAAACATTGGGAGGCCTTTTAAAAATAATATCTAAAAATTACTTAATATATCAGAAACCAAGAGTTGGCATTATTTGCAATAAGAAATTCAGAGCTATGCAATAAGTGTTTCATCTCTATAATTAATTGATCTAGTAATAGGAATGTTAGCTATAATAATTAGAGAAGAGAGAGAGAATAAGGTATTAAACAACATCAAAGATGAGATAAAACTAAGCCTGTTTATAGATGATGATATTTCTCTTAGGTAATCCCAGATAAGCTGCTCAGACTTAAGAAATATGACTGATAGTTTCAATAAAGTAGCAGGAAACAAAATGCATTCTGCCAAATCATCAACATTTCCAAATAGCACTAGTAAAATCCATGAGGAAACTATAGAAAAAGAAATTCCATTCAAAGTAATTTCATAAATTATCTAGTAGTCTAATTATTACTAACAGTTGTACTGTTACTAATATTAGTAAATATTTATATATCACTTTAAGGTTTGCAGGTATTGTTCAGTTGTTTCAGTTGGGTCTGACTTTTTGTGACCCCATTTAGGGTTTTCTTGAGAAACAGACTAGAGGCATTTGCCCTTTTTTCTTTAGCCCATTTTATAGAAGAGGAAACCTAGGAAAACAGGGTTAAGTGACTTGTCCAAGTTCACAAAGCTAGTGTCTGAGGACAGAACTGAACTCAGAAAGACTTCTTCACTCTTGGCCCAGCATTCTCTCTAACATGCCACCCAGCTGCAAGCACTTAAAAAATGCTACCTCATTTGATCCTTACCAAAACTCTGGGAAGTGGGTGCTATTATTATCTCCATGTGAACAGGAAGTAACTGAGTCATATAAAGGCTAAGTGACTTGTCAATGTTCACAACTTTTTTGCAGCTAGTGTTTGAGGCAGGATTAGAATAAGCTTGAAACTTCATGGGTACCATTCCAACATTCTACTCACTTTCAAGCCCAGTTTTTATACTTAGTATTTATAAAAGTACACACTCAGTAATTATAAAAATCCTACAAAATATTATCCTGAGAGTAGGGGTAGAGCCAAGACAGTGGAGTAAAGGTAGGGACTCATTCGAGCTCTCTCAAATTCCGTTCCAAACAACTTTAAAATCATGCTTCAAAAGAATTCTGAAGTGGCAGAACCAACAAAAAACAAAACAATTTCCCACCCAAGACAACTTAGGTCAGCAAGAAAGGTATGTCTCACTAAAGTGAGAAAGAAGCATAGTCCCTCATAGGCTGCACCTCAGCAAGTCAGCAGCAGAGCTGGGAAGTGGCAGAATTAGCCATGGGATATCCTGAAGCTCTTAAGCCATGCATAGTAAGGGGGTTAGATGACTGGTATGAAGAAAATTACAATGGAGTTTTTGCTGTCACTGGATGTAGGACTCTGTTATATTATTTACACAAGGTTCTGGTTACAATCTCAGGGTGAAGAGAAGTAGAGTCTCTTGTTAAAGTTCTAGGGCAGAAAAGCATTCTTGTGATTGTTCACAGACCAGAAAACAGGTCCAGATATCAGTGAACACACTTCTCACATATCACTATGAAAATCCTGAAACATGGGATAATATTCCCTCCACCTTAGGAACAAAGCCTGACATTAACATGAAGCTAAAAGTCAAGAAATAGGAGAGGAAAATGAGAAAACAAAAAATGAAAATGATCATAGAAATTTACTGTGATGAAGGGGAAAATGAAAATACAAACTATGACGATAATAAATATGCAAAGCCTCAAAGGAAAAATGTGACTTAATCTTGGGCTGAAAAAAGAATTCCTGTAAAAGTTCAAAAAAGATTTTAAAAATCAATAAGAGAGTTAGGAAAAAATTGGGAAAAGAAATGATAGTGATGCAAGGAAATAATAATAATAATAAAAGAACCAACAATTTGGTAAAGGAGGCACAAAAACCCACTGAAGAATTACTTAAAAAGCAGAATTGGCCAAATGAAAGATGTTCAAAAATTCATTAAAGAAAACAACTTCTTAAAAAAATATAATTGCCCAAATGGAAAAGGTGGTACAAAAGCTAATTGAAGAAAACAATTTCTCAAAAATAAAAATGAGCAAGTAGAAGCTAGTGACTCAATGAGACATCAAGAAATGATGGAACAAAATCAATAGATTAAAAAAATATGAAATACCTCATTGGAAAAACAGCTAACATGGAAAATAGGTTAAGGAGAGACAATTTAAGATTCACTGGACCTCCTTAAAGTCATGAACAAAAAATAAACGTAGACATCTTATTTCAAGAAAATATCAAGGGAAAATTTGCCTTATATCCTAGAATCAGAGGATAAAATAGAAACAGAAAGGATCCACTGATCCCAAAATGAAAACTCTGAGGAATATTATAACCAATTCTAGAGCTCCTAGGTCAAGATGAAAAGGTGAATATTGAATGAAATAGAAGGCTACCATGCAATCCTGATGAAATGACCAGAGTTAAGTAAAAATGTGACTTTCAAATAAAGAAAAGCATAAAAGGGCAAACAAGAAAGAGGAATCATAAGGGATTCAATAAGGTTAAGCTGTGTACACTCCTGTATGGAAGAATACTTGTAAACACTCCTAAGAACTTAATCATTATTAGGGCATATAAAAGGAGTACACAGAGAAAGAGGTCATAGATGTGAATCCTATGATAGGATAATAGCTAAAAAAATAATATTAAGAAGAAAACGGGATGAACTGGGAGAAGGCAAAAGAGAGAGGTAAAATAAAATAAATTATCTCATATAAAAGAAGTCCTCCAAAGCTTATACAATGAAGGAGCTAGTGGGATATGGGGAGATGTGCTATGGACAATGCTTGAACTTTTCTCACTGAACTGGCTCAGAGAGAATACCATACACACCCAGGGGGTATAGAAATGCCTTATCCTATAGTGATTTAAGAGGGTAAGAGGAAAAGAGAAAGAGGTGAGGACAGATTGAGGGAGTAGTGGTCAGAACCAAAACACATCTGAGAAGTGACTAGATGAAAGGAGAAAGAGAGAGAAAGTATTACTATACAGAAAAATGTTATTTGTAACTCTCAAAAACTGTATTCACTATTATAGTAGTTAGAAGAATTATTCATAGGTAGAGATTGGGGTACTAAGTGGTTTAACATGATATGCAAAAAAAGAAAAGTAGGGGGAGTAGAAGATGACACCAAGAGAAACCTGAAGGAATAAGAAAATTTGTATAATCTATACTACACAAAGAGGCTCATCAGAAGGGGAGTGGAAGAATACTATTATTATAAGAAGAAGAGGAAGAGACAGATAATAGGTAATACTCAATTTGCTCTCCCTGGAATCAATTCTGAGAGTGAAGAGCATCTAGATCCTTTGGGGTATCAAATTCTATTTTACCCTATAGGGGAGTGGAAAGGAAAAAACCAAGGTGGGTATTGAGGTGGGGAGTACAAAAAGGGAGGGAAAGAGAGGGGGGAGGGAATTTAATAGACCCTAAAAATAAGGAGAATAAAAAGGGAGTGGGCAGAAAGGGAAGTAAAATGAGGGTGGGGATTAGGGGGACTGATTAAAAGCAAAACACTGGTGTATAAGGAAATAGTGAAAGAAGAAAGGATAGGACTAGGAGAGGATATAAAATGGTGAGAAATACACAGGTGGTAATCATAACTCTGAAAGTGAATGGGATGAAAGCACCCATAAAATAGAAGCAAATAGCAGAGCGGACTAGAAAGCAAAATCCTACCATATACTGTCTACAAGAAACACACATAAGGCAGGTAGACACATGCAGGGTAAAGGGAAAAGGTTGGAGCAAAATCTATTGGGCATCAACAGAGAAAAAGAAGGCAGGAGTCACGATCATGATATCTGACAAAGCCAAAGCAAAAGTAGATCTGATTAAAAGAGATAGAGAAGGTAATTACATCCTAATAAAAGGCAGTATAGAAAATGAGGAAATATCAGTACTGAGTAAGTATGCGCCAAGTGGTATAGCATCCAGATTTCTAAAGGAGAAACTGGCAGAGCTCAAGGAGGAAATAGATAATAAAACTATACTAGTGGGAGACCTGCACCTTCCTCTATCAGATCTAGATAAATCAAACCAAAAAATAAATAGGAAAGAGGTAAGAGATGTGAATGAAATCTTAGGAAAAAATAAAGTTAATAGATATGTAAAGAAAAATAAATAGGGACAAAAAGGAATAAACCTTCTTTTCAGCAGCACATGATACATTCATAAAAACTGACCATGTACTAGAGGCATAAAAACATGGCAAACAAGTGCAAAAGAGCAGAAATAATGAATGCAACCTTTTCAGATCATAATGCAATAAAATATCTAATAGATTTGCCAACATGACAGCAAAAGAAAGTATTAAATGTTGGAGGGGATATGGCAAAATAGGGACATTAATGCATTGCTGGTGGAGTTGTGAACTGCTCCAACCATTCTGGATGGCAATTTGGAACTATCTCCAAAAGGCTTTAAAAGAATGCCTACCCTTTGATCCAGCCATAGCACTGCTGGGGTTATACCCCAAAGAGATAATAAGGAAAAAGGCTTATATAGCCACGCTCTTTTTGGTAGCAAAAAATTGAAAAATGAGATGTCCTTCAATTGGGGAATGGCTGAAGAAATTGTGGTATCTGTTAGTGATGGAATACTATTGTGCTCAAAGGAATAATGAACTGGAGGAATTCCATGTGAACTGGAACAACCTCCAGGAATTGATGCAGAATGAAAGGAACAGAACCAGGAGAACCTTATACACAGATGGATACAGTATGGTACAATCAAATATAATGAACTTTTCTACTAGCAGCAATGTAATGATCCAAGACATTTCTGAGGGACTTATGAGAAAGAATGCTATCCACATCCAGAGAAAGAACTGTGGGAGCAGAAACGCAGAAGAAAAACAACTTCTTGATCACATGGGTCAATGGGGATGTGACTGGGGATGTAGACTCTAAGAGATCACCCTAGTACAAATATCAATACTATGGAAATAGGTCTTGATCAATAACACATGTAAAACCCAGTGGAATTGCACATTGGCTATGGTAGGGAAAGGGAAGTAAGGGAGGGAAGGAACATGAATCATGTAACCATGGAAAAATTTTCTTAATCAATAAAAAAAGAAAATATATATAAAAAAAGAAAACCACAAATCAAAAAAATTCTATGAATTGATATAAAGTGATAAGAGAAGTCAGAAAAACAACATAAACAATGACCAAACAGTATAGATAGAACCATAAAATATATATTTTTAGAAAATAATGTTAACTTTATTACAAAGAGCAAGCTTAGCTATAAAGAAACAAAAAAAGACACTTCCTCTGACTCTTTCAGAAGTGGGAGGGCTATGGGTATAGAACAAACCATATAATACTGGCTTTTTGAGGTATTGATCAGTATGGCCGATTTTTTTCCTTTTCTTCTTTTTCTTTTTTTTTTCTTCACCCTCACCCCTTCTCCCAAAAGTCTTTGTAATAAGGGATGATTCCCTTGGAATGAGAAAAAAGAGGGAATCTAAGTGATTTAAGAACAAAAGCCTTCAATAAAAATCTACTTTTTAACAAGCCTAAAAACACAAACTTCTGGAGGAAGGATTTCATATATGACAAGAACTGTGGATGGCCGTGAAATATATTAGATTAAAATTTTTCTTCATGTACCACAAATTCCAAATGTATAAATGACAAAAATATGGAAGACCCCATCATTTAATCAGCACTGTGTACACAGAATAAATGTTTATTGATTAATGAGAGCTTGTGTAAACTCATTGCTGCATTCTACGAAAACTCAGGCCTACCCCTGTGTGCTTTAGCAGGCTCTTCTTGCCCTGATGAATAGTCTCTGTGTTTTGGAATCCTCCACTCATCACCCTCATAGCCAGACTCATCAGCAGTATTCATATATCTTTCTCTAAGTCTTGCTCTACATATCTGGCCTGGAAAAATGACTGGGTTTTTACCTGACTCTCTCCATCAGGATTCAGTCTGTGGTATTTTCTAGGTTTGACTGTAAGACTTATGGTTGGAGGAATGAGGTAGATGTGCAACTCATTGTATTTCTTCCTTTGATTCCATCATCTTGGTTCCCAATAGTCATATACTGTTGATTTAATTATGAATTTGTTTTAACAATTTTGGAAACAGTTTAGAACTATGTAAACTAATTTAAAACAAGTTGCTAACCTATTCATAACTGTTTATTCAGTGATCCTACTACTGGGCACATTGCCCACAGACGACAATAACAAAATGGTCCCACATATACCAAAACACTCAGAGCAATACTTTTTTTTTAATTAACAAAAACCCCAAAACAAAACAGATATCCACTGACCATTAGTAGCTGAATAAATTATAGTTGATGAATTTACTGAGGAAATATAAATATTTTTCAGTGCAGTTCAAAAAGCTTTGTACAAACACAGTTAATGCATCTAGGAGAAGAAAGGAAGTGGTAAAATGAAACTGGTATCAAATTTCTCAGATAGGGGTTTGGTATCCAAGATATTGTATAAGGGAAATCATTGAGTGGATTGGGTCACAAGAAAAGAATGACAGACAGAAAAAAGGCATCAATTGAGTCGAGAGATCGTGAAATCGGGGCAGGGTGATGTTCCCTGCACTGCCCCTTGGACTGCCCCCCTCGGCAGCCTGGCAACAAAGGAAGCCACAGCTGCTCCCAAGAGATAATGTGTGAGCTTTAGTGAGCAGATAAAAAGCTTGATAAACTGAGGCAAGAGAGAATTTCATTCTCTTCTCTTCCATATTTGTTGCTGCTGGGACTTCCTTGTGAATGTGAGGAGGGGACCCTAATGGTGGCCCCAGAATAGCAAGCTAAATGGAACAGCAAGGAAAGTAACCTCAATCTCTCTCTCCTATTTTCCATCTTTTTCCCCTACTATTTTTGATTTAATAAAGGGAAAACTCTTACAATATGTTAAGAAGTAACAGAAATATATGAGATCAAAAGTCATCTTCAATAGAAAAATCATCAAATGAGATAATATTTTTAAAGTCCCTGACACATTGCTAGGCATACAGTAATCATCATATAAATGTTAACTGTTATTATTGCTGTTGCTGAAGGACATGAACAAAAAAGTTTTCAAAAGAATAATTACAAAGTACTAAAAACAATATGAAAGGATGCTCCAAATCAGCAAATATAAAATAAAACAACCCTAGGTTTCATCTCAAACTCAGTAAAAAAAAACAACAAAAAACCTCAAAACTAAGGCAAAGATGGAACTAATCAAAGTTAGAGATTTTGTATAAGGACCAATATATTTAATACATTGCCAGTGGACCTATAAATTAGTACAATCATTATTAAAAGTGATTTGGAATTATGCAAAGTGGCTCAAATATATCCACCTTTTAATTCAGATATTCTACTGCTAGGAATATATCATAAAGAGGAAACTGATAAAAAATATAGTCACCAGATACACCAAAATATTCATAACAATGTTTTCTGTGATAATATTAAGAACATGAGACAAAATAGATGCCTGTCGACAAGGGAATGGCTAAATAAACTATGATATATAAAAGTAATGGGTTCTTATTATGCTATAAGAAATAATGAACTCAAATACAGAGAATCATGGAAAAAAGACAATGAATAGATAAAGAAGGAAGTGGAGAAAATAAAACATTATATACACACACAAAACATATGTGTACATATATAAGATATATATGTACATACATATTAACTTACAATGTAAATGGAAATAACCATGAAACAAATGTTATGTTGGTTGTAATGGTGATATTTGTGGGAAGGTGTAGTTATGCCAGTGATCAGTAACCTGCTGGACTCACTCCTCCCCCACTGACAGGCTTGAGTGAAAAGGGAGGGGCACAATCTAGCTCAGTGTTCCTTTCTTCCCCCTCCCAACAAGCAGTTAGAAATCAGTTGGAAATGGTGGTTGATCTGATATCTTCTGGCAAGGCTAGGGAAGGCTAGTCTCCTAAAGATGTTGACTTTTCTCAACTTATTTCCCCACAGGTTTGATTAGGGGAGAAGCTTGATGTGATGAAATTATCAGGGACAGAAGGAGGATCTTGACTTGTTTGGGTCACACAGCTGAAGGAACTAAGCTTGAAGGATGTTGTAGTATTCCCAAAATAATAGCCAGGCACTGCTTCCAAAAGATGAAGGTTTACTGATAAGTGAGGAAGAGAAGGGGGAGGTTTTGTCAAAGGTAAAATCAGGTCTGGGAAGCCCTAAACTATTAGGTTGGAACAGCCCCTCCCCCCAGGAGGGGGAGGTAGCCTTTATATCTAGCTTGCCCTCAATGCCTATAATGAATCTCTTCTAATATCTAAATAACTAAATAATAACAGTTGTGCTGTTGCTGGAAAGGTCTAGTTCAACTAATCAAGATAACTTCTGGGAGGAACCAAAATAGCTTGTGTAGATTTTAAGCCACAAGGCCTCCAAAGCAATCAAGAACTGGGATCAACAAGCAGAGTGATCTGCTCACTTCCAACCCCAAGAACCAACTGCCCCTAACTGCCCTAAACTGCCCTCTCACCCAGAGTTCTCTGGGGGGGAGGGTTGGCCCTGGAATTCTGGGTTGAGGCTTGACCCTGTATCTTGCAGGAATTCCACCCTGCCATCTCCATGTTACACAAATGAAAATGAAAATTACAAAATTACAAGAACAAGCTTGATCCAAAGAAGAAATAGGTTGCATTTTGTCATTGGGTCATTACACCACATTATCAAATAATATTTCTTCAAGCAGAGGTTATCACTTGTCAGGAATATAATGGTGGGTATTCCTTTTGTGTATGGATTGGAATAGATGACTAAACACAAGACATCTCTTCCTACTCCTTCCTATGTAGAAATTGGTTGAGAGGCAGGGTTCATATCTGTGAACACTGCATAAATTATTTGTTATTTTGAATTTATTGATGAGATTTGTTTATTTTTCTCTTTTTAAACATTTTAAACTGTCTACTGCCATTCAATATTTCTTGAAAAAGAACCTAAAACATGATTAAACTGAATCCATAAGGAAATCTAATTTTGTTCATTAACTCCCATACTTTCTCCTAACAGTTACAATTCTTTTGTACTTTCTGGTGAAAAAAGATGGACCAAAAAACCTATCACAATAAATAATAAAGAGAAAGAATATACCTACTGGACAGGATAATGCAGTATTTGTATGATTAACATCTTAATAAGAGTTTACCTGAATTACATACTGTCATTTTGAATTTCAATTGTAAAATGCTGAAAAAGTATTTCTGTGTAGGAGTTACCAAATAACAACTGACTTTTCATTAATTATCTTTGGGTGCTTGTTTTCTTCTCCCCTCACTTTCTTATTGCCCCAGAAGATCCTCCAAACTTGCCTTCCTAATTGAAACTTGCTCCCTTTTCAAATAACCTTAAGTTCTTTTTCATAATCCACAGATGTTTTTTGGAAAAAAAATTCCTAGGGTCATACCCCTTTCTACTGGTCCTCCATAGTTAAATTATGTCTAAGTGAAAGAAAACCAAACACAAAAATGTTACATATCATTTAAGACTGAAGAATAATTCTGTTTCTTTATGATAAATTATGCTAAATATTTAAAATATTTTATTTTAAATTTTATATATTTATGCATATATATTTATATAATAAACATCATGTGGAAAAGAGGCTAGAGTAGAGAGTAGGAAAGAAATAATGCTTTTTCTTCACTCAGAAAACAATAAATTTCATTTATCAAATGGCTATTATTTTTTGGACAAATGAAAGAAATGCTTTTCTTCATAATTTTTGGTATCAATCATTCTGATGCCATGGACACAGAGAGGATTAATACATCTCAGGATCACAATTTGAGAATTGCCAAGAGACCTCAGGGACCATCTAGTCTCATCCATACCAAAAAATGGAATCCACACTATAAGATTCATGACAAGAAGTTGTACAGCTCCTGCTTGAAGAAATAATATTTGATAATGTGGCCTAATGATACAATAAAAATACAAATAAAAACATCTCTGGCTTTACATTTTATCAATTAACTATTAATGACATTTTTCCTGTTTGTATAATATAGTTTAAGGCAATAAAGGTGGTGGTGTCTTCAAATACAACTATTCCACTAGATTTTACAAGGAAAATTTCTAACAAGAATAAAAAATACATAAAAACCCTGGGATGAGACCTAGAAGTAAATTTGTATAAGATTCTAGAATACTAGCTATCATTTCCAACTCTACTGGAAGAAAAAGTCTAAACCGTGGTCCATATGCTTTTCATCTGGGTATTCACTATTTTGGGATAATGTTTCAGATAAGAAACAGATTCAAATTTACCTCAAAGAGTCAAAGTTAAAGTGAGAATTTATTGGTCTTCCTCAAGTGGTTTTCAACCACTAGTTAAATAATGTATTCTATTTCAATTCAGGCTCAGCTGTTTTTTGGAGCATACTTCCAGATTTATATTAAACTTGATATGAACATCTGAAACCACCTTTATAACAAATAGACTGTTTTAATAATGACTGTACACCTGGTAGTTCTCCAAAATAGTGCATCTGTCATTAATTTAGCATTCTCCTTGCTGTGATAGCCAAAAGAAAAGTACATACTGCAAAATTCAGTCTGTCTACCAAGTGCAAAAGTTTAAAAAGTGGCATCTGTTAAGTTCTCTATAATTAAAACCAGATCCCACAATTGTACCCAAAGACTTTGGAAACAGCAGAACTTTTTAAGGGCTCGAGAAATATGCAATATTTTAAAGAGTTATGTGCATGTGAAATCCAACATGTGAATAGATAAACAACCTAGTGTTTTGCATGACGGATGGTTCCTTGGCCATAGGATTTAATTTAGGTAATATTAATAATGTACATCCATTAGGGTAGTGGAAACATCCTAAATGGGGAAACAGCACTGAACGCAGAGCCTGGAGACTTCTAGTCCTGAGACAATTAAGTAACTAACTGAACTCAGGCAAATAACACAATTTTAAAAAAGAATTCTATTTTTTTTAAAGGAGTAGGAATGAGAAGAGGCATATAAAGATGTCTAAGGCATGGTGAGGAAGGGTGATGAAGACAGCAACAGCTACAGTCACTCTTAAGAATGACAAAGACAGTAAGAGGCAGCAACTAGGTGGCTCAGTGGGGAGAGCAATAGGCCTAGAGTCAGGAAGTCCTGGGTTCAAATCCTATCTCAAACACTTCTTAGCTATGTGACCCTGGGCAAGTCACTTAACTCTGTTTGCCTAGCCTGCCCTTCTGTCTTAAAATTGTTACTAATATAGAAAATAATGTTTATTTTTTAATAAACAATAAAATTGTTATAGTTTTGAGACTCAGCTCTGTTGAGAATTATAATAGCAAAGCTGGGGTCAACCAATGAAACAAATATCTGCTGGAGAGTTCAGCAGGAGACTTTTAATTTTTATCTTATACCTCTTATCCCCAGTACCTAACACAGTGCCTGGAAGAGAGCATGTAATGTATGAATGTTGATTGGCTGATGGATTACATCAATGTGGACGTTCCCTTCAAGGACACTGATCACAAATCATCAATTTCTACACATCCGTGAGATGTCTGTCCTTGTCCTCCCATAATTTGTTATGGGGGAGGGGTGGGCTGCCAACTTCTAAGATATAAATGCTCACAGAAATTTTAACAATAAGCTCTTGCTGGCAGTTCAAGTTGGCTTTAGTCCCCCCTTGCCATCTTATATGCATTGGCAAATGGCCTTCTTCATTTCTTCATCATGTTGAATGGGAACCAATAGATTATTTGGTCTCTCTAACAATTAGTCCTAATTCTCAATCTTTTATGTGAACAAACCCCCCCTTCTTTTTTGATCAGATATTTCTTTGATTCTGTTCTTCATAGGTCTTCATCTGTTATTTGTGTAATGGGAGACATCCTAAATCCATTGTGCTCCCCCACATCAAATGCCAGGTGTGCCCCTTTTTTCCCCACAAAGGGGAGGGAGAAAGCACTCCCATTGTGCTGCTGGGAAGAGGGGTGAGTGATGTGAAAAAATGTTGTCTGGCATGGTGGAAAGGGGGAGGGGAACAGCTCCACCCAAGGCCCTCTACCTTTCTAGTAACAAATTCTTGGGGTTGTGGGGCTGCATGCCCACCTGTGCCATAGGCTCACCATCGTTGCTATAAGGAATCCTGGGATTCTATGTTGGATCTTTCTCTTGATAATGCAAATGCATTTGGTCAGCATATGTCTTCCTGTTATGATTACAAACAAGGTTATTTTTTATGTTGTATTTTTGAGGCAAACTTAAACAATTCTGATACATGCATGTGTGACATCTTGTTAGAAGAGAACCTTTAAAGTAGTATTTTGACCTACTGAATCACTTTTTAAAATATCATCAACAATAAACACAATCTTATACTCTTAACATCTTTCAGTTAATTTTATGATAGTAAAAATGTGGTCTAACATGGAATATCACTTTTTAAAGCCTAATATTAATAATCTCATCAGGCACTCTTACCACTCTTCCACCTAGGAGCCAATACAGAGAAGTTAAGGGTTTAAAAAGGGGGGGGGGAGGCGTGCAGCTGGGTAGCTCAATGGATTGAGAGCCAGGCCTAGAGGCGGGGGAGGTCATAGGTTCAAATCCAGCCTCAGACACTTCCCAGCTGTGTGACCCTGGGCAAGTCACTTAACCCCCATTATCCACCCTTACCACTCTCCCACCTAGGAGCTGATACACAGAAGTTAAGGGTTTAAAAAAATAATCTCATCAGGGATGCTTTCAGGGATGCATACAAATAATATAAAATAAACTAAATAAAAATTTGTAGGACAGATTTACATGTATATAATTTCAATATTAATAAAGTCTAAAATTTTTCTATATCTTTGGTATCTTTTTCTTCAAATATCTTCCAAATCAGCTCCTCAAAACTCTAAAAATTGTCTACTCCTACAATGATCTCTTCTATGTTAACTTAAAAATCAAATGGCTTTTCCTGCCTCAATTTTCTTTAGTGTTATCTCTTAACAACACCCCTCACTCCAAGCATATGTAAATATGGGATTTGTGCAAGGGGGATGGAATGAAAGGAGCCAGAGAAGAAGTTGCTGACAGTTGAGACCAGAGAGAATTCTGGGAATTTCTCAGAGGAGGGGCTTTGGGTGGAGGATTGGGAGGAAAAAGGAGGAGGATATTCTAGCTCGGATCCAGTTCTGGGGGCTTCCTGAGGATCTTCCTTTGGAAACTGAAACCCTGATTCCCTGATCAAAGCCATTCCTTTGCATCTCACGCATCAAGACTTCAACCACCGAGTCAGCTAAGTTTTGGACTCCATTTTGGGAGCAATTTCTTAGTCTCCTTCTCCCATTACCCAGCCTTGATAAGAGATGCCCTTTCAAGTAAAAAACTTTCAACTATAGAAAAGTATAGAAACAGAAAAATAGAAATAGAAATAGAAGGAGAAGGGCAGGGGAAGAAGCTTAGAAATGGGAATCATTGGATTTCTCACCTAAGTGACGGACCCCATAGGAATAGTGAAGAGGGCACCCCAAAATCCCTATGCCCTTAACCCCCCAATCCCTGAATTGAGAATAATAAAAGCAATTTATCAGCCAGAAAGCATTCCAGAGTGCCTGAGAAACAACAAGGGAGAGGGGAACCACAGCTTGGTCTGGCTGCCATCTTGAAGCCGGACCACCCTCTGTGAATTTAACTGATTGAGGGGAGGTTTGTGTGAACTTTGTCCTTATTCAGAATCGGATTGGGGTACCACATACATCGTCTTATAGGGAAGCCTCGCCCCCAACTTCTGTGGGGTGGCATAGCCATCCAGGTCACCCAGTTTCAGGGAACACCCCCTTGAAGTCTCCCAGTGTTTATTTGGCCTCAGGGGAGAATTGGAAGAGACTCACCACATAGACTTTCTATCTCCCTTTCTATCAAATATTGGTTACTAGGCGCTCTTTATTCTTACACATACCAAAGAAAAGTGGTCTTTAAATCCAGTTGTGATGGATTCACTCTTTTTGAGGGAATAAAGAGTTATTTACAAAATCTTTTTAAAATTTTTTGTGATTCTATTCATATCTTTCTTCTGTGTAAAATTTAATAAAGAAGTTTATAATATAAACTTGTGGTAATTATGTTGGTTGCCATATTTCTTTACTTGATAAGTCAAGTGTTATGCTAAGGTGCTTTTTCTATATTCTTCTGGAATTCTTAGGATGGCACATGAACTAAACTGGTATTTTGACACCTCTATTATATTTGAGCTGGAGGCTGGTAGTACCCTCAATAGTAACATAGATGTATGATGTAGGGGAGAATTTGACATGAAAATATGATGAATCTAATTTTGGACATGGTGATTTTAAGATGCCAATTAGACATCCAGTTTGAGATGTCCAAAAAGCAGTTGGTAAAGTGTGGCTGTAACCCACGATCACTGTTCTACCATATCTGTTTGTGAATGGATAAATAGATAATTTAGGAATGATTCTTATATTAGGAACAAGTCATTTTTAGTCTTTGAAATTATAATCAATTTTATTTTATGATGCTATTATATTTGTATATAGATGTCTGCTATCTAACATCTAATTATTTTCTCGGAGAAAGTATCTAACATTGTATAGGCATGAGGTATCTCTATAGTCTATTTTTTTCTCATTTCTAATTCTTAATTCATTTTTCCTTTATATTTCTCACTGTACTTAGCTATTCCCAATCTTTGTATTAAAGTCAGTGAGCGCTGAATATATCTTGGTTCAATGTAGAGAGGCTTATCAAATTTTTTGCCTCTTTATCCTCTGAAATAGATGTTAATAAATAAGCTTCAATTATTTTCAAGGTGGTCTTTTTGCAAATATTTTCATAAATACTGCAAGATAATATGTCTAAATGTTCCATAAAACATTTTTATTGTTTTCTTAAATATCTACAGAATAATAGAAATATTCCAAGGCCTACAAAATCTAGTATCAATCTACCTTGTTAAACTTATCTCTAGTTATTTCTCACAAATCCCATCCATTCAAACCAGAATAATTGTTATACTTTTGTTCAAACTGATTTTAATGCCTGGACTTTCTTTTCCCTATCTCCACTGAAATACTATTCATCTTTTAAGTCCTAGATCACATTGTACCTTCTCCATAAACTTCTTTCTGATCAGTCTAATGCACAATAATACTCTGCATTCACTGACATTATCTGTCATTAATTGAAACACTAAATATTCTTAATTCATTGCAATATGGCTTCCAACTTCATATAGTTATCCGTTGAGATTGTTTTGAGACTTCTCTTTTCTTTCTATACTGTTTGGTTTGTTGGTTTCAAACTTCATTTCTATGCTGATGGTTCTCAGAACTAGTTATCTGGCCCAGACCTTTTTTCTATCTTCTAGTTTCACATCTCCAGGGTCATATTGGAGAGCTTGAACTGGAAGTCTCACAGACATCTTAAACCCAATACAACTCAACTGAACCTCAGCTTTCCTTCCAAGACCTTTTTCTTGCTCAGCTCTATCATCCTCTCAGTAATTCAGATGTGCAATTTAGATGTTATCTTTGACTTATCACTCTCATCCCTATATCCAGTATGTTGGCAAGTCCTATATATTTACCTTTAAAACATCTCATATATATCCACTTCTCTCCTCTAAGTCTATTCCTAGTTTATCTTGTATACAGCTTGTTTGTTGTCTGTGTACATAGTTGTCTGAATGTTGTCAATCCTACCAATGGTGAGCAATGATGTTTTTGCCTTTCTTTTGTGTCCTCAGCATCTAGCACAATGCTGCCATAATAGGTGCTTAATTAATGATAATGATAATAATAATAATAATAATAATAAATTATAGGTGCCTGATGATTTGACTACTGAATCCTACTGAAATTCAATTCGTATTTAACTTTCCATGTTATGTAAGTTATCTTTTCAACTAGAATGTAAAGTTTGTAAGTCTAGAGACATTTTATTGTTTTTATCCTGTCTAGCACCTAGAGTAGTGCAAAGTAAATAGTCTATATAGTCAGTATTCAATGAATATTTGTTGAATAAAATTTGCAAGGTAGACTGGGACATTAGTTGATATTTTCACAAGTTTGAATCTGTACTTAGGGCACACAATATTTTGTTTAAGGTAATCAATTATTATCCTGCAAATTAAAAAATCTAATTAACTTTCTAGTATTCTTTATTTACTAATGCAATTAAACTATATTCAGTTTTTAACCATAACACATATATTTCTTTCTCTATGGTTAATAATATTTCACTATCTAGTAAAGAAAAATATTAATTCAATGAATTAATTCAATTTAGCTTTACTCAATCACTACTTAAAGCTGGGACATTATATACCACTTTTAACTTCCCAATGTTCTAGATAATTCTCTAGGACATTCAAGTTTCCCAGAAGACGCTGACCTGCATTGGTAGAGGGAGTTTAGTTACCTGAGAGTTCCCTAGACCAAAACCAATGGAGTTCAAGCTGTAGCACCTCTCATTCTCAGTGTATGTAATCTATGTAATGTATATATGTATGTATGTATGTATGTATGTATGTATGTATCTTCTTCTTGTCTGACAATCTAATTTTGACACCATGGCTCCACTACATTCTCACTATGAATTTCCCTCACCCAATGGGATCTTCTCACTCAGGAATTAACCTCCTGCCTGCCAATCTCCTTTTTCTCTTGATGCAGTCCCTCTTGGGGTCTCCATTTTGGAAACTGGAATTGGCCAGGCATGCTTAATTCCTTTCCCAATTGTGTTTCCAACACTCTGGATGATGCCACCATGACTCAATTCTCTTCCTACCCTGCAATTTCCCTCAGCAGCTTGTGTTTTCTCACTTCCCTTCTAGTAAGGCAGCACTCTTCTCCAAATGATAAGTTTCTTGCAAGGTCCCATTTTGGAGATGGCTACAGGTTAGACAGGTTTCATTTCCCTTCTATTTCTTCCACTCTCTGGATTTTACCACCAATAGTAGTGGTATGGCTGTATCAAAGGGCAAGAAGTCTCTTAAAGCCCTTTGGGCATAGTTCCAAATTGCCTGGATCAATTCACAACTCCACCAGCAAGGCATTAGTGTCCCAATTTTGCCACATCACCTTCAACATTTATTACTTTTCTTTGCTGTCATATTGGCCAATTGGTGTACCTCAGAGTTGTTTTGATTTGCATTTCTCTAATTATGAGAGATTTAGAACACTTTTTCATGTGGTTATAGATAATTTTGATTTCTTTGTCTGAAAACTGCTTATGTATGTCCCTTGCCCATTTGTCAAATGGGGAATGGCTTGTTTTTTTTGTATAATTGATTTAGCTCCTTATAAATTTTAGAAATTAGACCTTTTGTCAGAGATTTTTAATATGATGGTTTTTTTCCCCTAATTTGTTGCTTCCCTTGTAATTTTGGTTACATTGGTTTTGTTCATACAAAATGTTTTTAATTTAATGTATTAAAATTATTCATTTTACATTTGGTAATATTCTCTATCTCTTGCTTGGTCTTTAAAAATTCCATTGATCCTTCCTTCTGTCTTTTAGCCAGTATGATATAGTTTTGATGACCACTGCTTTATAGTACAGTTTAAGACAGTGGTTCCCAAACTTTTTTGGCCTACTGCCCCCTTTCCAGAAAAAATATTACTTAGCCTCCTGGAAATTAATTTTTTTTTAAATTTTAATAGCAATTAATAGGAAAGATGAATGCACCTGTGGCCATCACCACCCCTCTGGATTGCTGTAGCACCCACCAGGAGGCAGTAGCACCCACTTTGAGAATCACTGGTTTAAGATCTGTTCTGTTAGGCCCCCATCCTTTACATTTTTTTCATTAGTTTCCTTGATATTCTTCATCTTTTGATCTTCCAAATGAACTTTGTAATAATTTTTTTTCTAATTCAATAAAAAAAAAGTTTCTTGGTAGTTTGACAGGTTTGGCCCTGACTAGGTAAATTAATTTGGGAAGGATGGTCATTTTTATTATATTAATTCATCCTACTCATGAACAATTACTGTTTTTCCAATTGTTTAGATCTAGTTTTAATTGTGTGAAAAGTGTTTTATAGTTGTGTTCATATAATTCCTGTGTTTGTCTTGGCAAATAGATTCCTAAATATTTTATGTTGCCTATGATGGTTTTAAATGGAATTTCTCTTTCTAACTCTTGCTGCTGAGTAGAGAAATACTGATGATTTATGTGGGATTATTTTGTGTTCTGCAACTTTGCTAAAGTTGTTGATTACTTCCACTAACTTTTTAGTTGATTCTCTTTAAGTAGATCATCATATCATCTGCAAAGATTAATAGCATATTCTTCTCATTGCTTATTTTAATCCCTTCAATTTCTTTTTCTTTTCTAATTGCTACCAGTGGGGTTTCTAGTAAAATGTTAAATAATAAAGATGGTTATGGGCATCCTTGCTTCACCCCTAATGTTATTGGGAAGGGTTCTAACTTATCCCCATTACACATGTTACTTGCTGATGTTTTTAAATAAATACTGCTTATTATTTTGATGAAAGGCCCATCTATTCCTATACTTTCTAGTGTTTTCAATAGGAATGAGTGTTGTATTTTGTCAAAAGCTTTTTCTGCATCTTTTGTGATAATCATGTGATTTCTGTTGGTTTGCTTGTTGATATGATCAATTATGTGGATGGTTTTCCTAATATTAAATCATCCTTGTATTCTTGGTATAAATCCCACCCAATCATAGTGAATAATTCTCGTGATCATTTGTTGGAGTTTTTATGCTAGTATTCTATTTAAGATTTTTGCATTTATGTTCATTAAAGAGATTGGTCTGTAGTTTTTCTTCTTTGTTTTTGGTCTACCTGGCTTTGGAATTTGTACTGTATTTGTGTCATAAAAGGAATTTAGTAAAACTTCTTTGCTTATTTTGTTAAATAGTTAACATAGTATTGGAATTAGTTATTCTTTAAATGTTTGATAGAATTCATTTTTTCCTTAGGGAGTTCCTTGATGGCGTATTCAATTTTTTTTTCCTCATATGGGATTGTCTAAGTATTCAACTTCCTCTTTTGTTAATCTAGGCCAGTGATGGGCAAAACATTCTCCTTGGGCCAGATCCAGGCTGTAGTTTTCCCATCACTGCCTTAACCAATTCCCTAAACACTATGCCCTCACATTCAGATGTAGTGATTAGGGAATTGCCTAAGGGTGATTAGGGCAAACTACAGCCTGGATCTGGCCTGTGGGGAATAGTTTGCCCATCACTGATCTAGGCAATTTATATTTTTGTACATATCCACCTAGTTCACCTAAACTGTCATATTTACTGCCATATAATTAGGCAAAATAGTTCTTAATAATTACCTTAATTTCCTCTTCATTAGAGGTAAGGTCACTCTTTTCATCTTTGATATTGTTAATTTGATTTTCTTCTTTCTTTTTTTAATTAGAATAACCAGTACTTTATTTTATTTGTTTTTTCAAAGTACCAGGTCCTAGTCTTATTTATTAGTTTAATAGTTCTTTTTCTTTCAATTTTATGAATTTCTCCTTGACTTTTAGTATTTACAATTTGATTTTTATCTGGGGATTTTTAATTTGTTCTTTTTCTAGTTTTTTAAGTTGCATGTTCAATTCATTGACCACTTCCCCCTCTTATTTGTTGATATATACACTAAGAGATATAAATTTTCCCTGAATACTACCTACTTTGGCTATATCCCATAGATTTTGATATGTTGTTTCCTCATTTTATTCTCTTCAACAAAATCAGTAATTGTTTTTTGATTTGTTCTTTGATCCACAAGTTTTGAAGAATTAGAATCTTTAGTTTCCAAACAATCTTAAATCTGGCTTTCCACAAGCCCTTATTAATTATGATTTTTATTGCATTGTGGTCTAAAAAATTGTACTTATTATTTCTGTTTTCTTACATTTGTTTGCAATGTTCTTATGCTCAAATACATGGTCAATTTTTGTATATGTGCCATGTGTTGCTGAAAAGAAGGTATATTCTTTTTTATCCTTATTTCTTTTTCTCCAGATATCTATTAGCTCTAATTTCTCTGACATTTCATTCACTTCCCTTCTTTCTCATTTATTTTTTTGGTTCAATTTATCTAGTTCTGATAGGAGAACATTAAGGTCCCCCAATAATATGGTTTTACTATCTATTTCCTCCTTCAACTCCTTTAGTTTCTCCTTTAGAAATCTGATTGTTATACCATTTGGTGCATATATGTTGAGTAATGATATTATTTCATTTTTATATTGCCTTTCATTAAGATGTAATTAATTTCCTTATGTCTTTTAATGAGATCTATTTTTGCTTTATCTTTGACTGAGATCATAATTGCTATTCCTGTCTTCTTTGTCTTAGTTACAGCCCAATAAATACTGCAGTATCCTCTTACCTTTACCTTGTGTATGTCTACCTATGTCAAGTATGTTTTTTGTAGACCACATATGGTAGAGTTCTGTTTTTTTCTGCTATCAGCTTTCTTTTTATGGGTGAGTTCATTCCATTAATATTCACAATTATGATTACAGCCTGTGTATTCCTCTCCATTTTGATTTCCTCCTTTGATTCTGCCTTTTCTCTTATACCTTTTACCCTCCCCTCCAACTTTTCACTTTTAGTTTCCCCCCCCTTTCCTCTCCTTAATTTTATTCCCCTTCTCAACCCCTTCACTCTTATTATAGTGCCTTTCAAATGACCCCCCAACCTCTCCCTCTCTTGTATTGCTCCTCTCCCAACCAGCCAGTTTATTACCCTTCTAGCTTTCTATAGGGCATGGTACAATTCTTTGCCCCAATAGATTGGATTGTTCTTCCCTCTATGAATCAATATGCATAAGATTTAAGTATTACCTGTTGCCAACCTCTTCCATCCTTCTATTGTATTGGTTTTCTCCACCCTCCTCATCCCATGAGCCTCTTTATGAAATATATATTTATCCCATTTTACCTCTTTTCTAATTTTTCTTAGTATTATCCTCTTTTTTACCCTTTTTAAAATAGTTTCTGACACATCATCCTTTAATGTGTTTGTCACTGTACCCTCTAAGAATACATCTTCTAGCTATCCTGAAACAATTTTTTATTTTATTAATTTTTGAAACCCTTCCCTTCCTTCTTGAAGTCAATACTGTGTATTGGCTCCAAGGCAGAAGAGTGGTAAGGGTAGGCAATGGGGGTCAAGTGACATGACCAGGGTCACACAGCTGGGAAGTGTCTCAGGTCAGATTTGAACCTAGGACCTCCCGTCTCCAGGACTGGCTCTCAATCCACTGAGCTACCGAGCTGCCCCCAATAACAACAATAATAATATAAAGTTTTAAGAGTTACCAATATCATCTTTTCTTATAGGAATGCAAATCATTTGAACTTACTGGGTCCCTAAAATTTTTTTTTCCCTTTCTTAAATTACCTTTTGGTGATTCTCTTGAGTTCTGTGTTTGGGCATCAAATTTTCTGTTCAAGTCAGGTCTTTTCTTTAGGAATGCTTGGAAGTCTTCTATTTTATTAAATGACCATACTTCCCCAGTAAGAATATAGTCAATTTTTCTGGGTAGTTGATTCTTGGTTGTAGACCCTGTTCCATTGCTTTCCAGAATATCATATTCCATGCCTTCTGGTCCTTCAGTGTGGATGCCGCCAGGTCCTTTATCATCCTAACTGTGGCTCCATGATATTGGAATGCTTTTTTAGCACATTGTAATATCTTTTCCTGGTATGGAAGTTCTTGAACTTGGCTATGACATTCCTGGGTGTTGTCAATTGGGGATTTGATGCAAGAGATGAGATATGGATTCTTTTAATATCTACTTTACCCTTTTGTTGAAGAATGTCAGGGCAGTTTTCTTGGATAATTTTCTGTAGAATGATTTCCAGGCTTTTTCTTTGGTCATGCTTTTCTGGTAGTCCAGTAATTCCTAAATTGTCTCTTCTGGATCTACTTTCTAAGTTTATTCTTTTATCAATGAAGTGTTGCATTATTTCCTCAATTTTTCATTCTTTTGATTTTGTTTTATAGACTCTTGCTGCCTTGTAAAGTCATTTGCTTCTAGTTTTTGGATTCTAATTTTTACAGACTGAATTTCATCCCTGGCTTTTTTATCATCCTTTTCCTTTTGGACTGTTTTTCTTTGTAGTTAATCTTTCACTTTCTTTGCCTCATTTTCAAGCTGGTCATTTCTAGCTTTTAAACACTATTTTCCTGTTTTAGTTCATGTGGTTCTACTTCCAGATGACCTATTTTGCTTTTCAAGATCTTTCCCAATTTTCTTTAGCCTCTCTTGTTTTTTGAATTGTGTTTTAAAATCTTCCAATTACTGTGTCCAATTAGCTGGAGTTTCTGTGTGTTTTTTCTTGGTGTTCCTTGCTCCTCCTCTGTTTCCATTTTTTATTTGTTTGTTACCTGGATAGAAGCTGTCAATTGTAATTTCTTTATTCTTTTTCTATTGTTCACTCATATTTTTCCCTTCTTTCCTCTCTGTCTTTGGCTTTATTCTTGCTCCTCTATTTATTTGCTGTATCTCTAGATTTGGGCTATTTTGTCCTAAAAGAGCTTCTTTTCTGCATTGCTGATTAATTGGACTAGACTGCTGGAGCTAGCCTGTTATATTAATGAACTCTGAGGTCAGATCTTCCCCAGCTGTCAGCAAAAGCTGAAAGTGAAGGTGAAGCTGGGAGTATAGAATGTTAGTGTCTAATAAATTCTGATACAATCATGAAATAGATCAAAAGAAAGAATTTTGAAAATAGGAATTAGGGTTTGGCCAAAATTTGTCAGCACCATATAACAACTATATATACATATGCATATAGATATTCATAGATTCATAGATGGAGAAGGTATCACAAAAACAATTTAGTTGAACTCCATCTTGAACATTCTAGATTCTACATTTTGTTAGAAAAATTCCAGTGATGAATAACTTTCTACCTCATTTGGGAGTCCATATGAATAACTTTCTACCTCATTTGGGAGTCCATACTCTTTTCAGACACTTGTTTATATATTAGAAAATACTCCATTATCTTGAGTCAAAAAACTAACTCCTTATAATTTTCATCCATTGATATTTAGTCTATTCTCTGTGGCCATACAGATTAATACTAGTCATTCTTATGGATGAGGTTTATTCAATTATATAAAATTGTAATACTTTCCTCTCTAAGTTTTCTTTCTGATCAAGGATATATGGCTCTAATTCCTTTAGTCATTTCTCATTTGAGACATGGTAAAATATTTGTTCACTTTTTCTAAAGGTGAGGGGAATACATTCAGTTTATAATGTTCCTTATAAATGTCATCCATCATAGAAAATACTCTGATTTAATCATATCATTAAATGATATAATGGAATCTTTGTCTAATAACTTTAATTCCTTCAAGAATGAAGGTCAGGGGGCAGCTGGGTAGCTCAGTGGATGGAGAGCCAGGCCTAGAGACGGGAGGTCCTAGGTTCAGATCTGGCCTCAGACACTTCTCAGCTGTGTGACCCTGGGCAAGTCACTTGACCCCCATTGCCTACCCTTACCACTCTTCTGCCTTGGAGCCAATACTCAGTATTGACTCCAAGACGGAAGGTAAGGGTTTAAAAAAAAAAAAAAAGAATGAAGGTCATTCTGCTAGACAATGAAAATTAAAAGTTTGTCACCATTAATTAGGTTTGGTTTCTTTTTTACCTATTCATATATTTAATGTCACATGTTTCTAGCACCTTGTAACTTTTTTCATCCAAATATATCTTTCAAAGTGTTTTTCATTGTCTTTATAACATTTTTAGCAAGCTAGATTCCATTCTGGACTTTGGCTTCTTCATACTGACATTCTTTCTATAATCAAAGATAAATTATAAATTCCTAACTAGAAGTTTGTGTTCTTGAAAGCCAGTGGGTTAAATTTCTCTCTATTTAAGTGTCCATGACATATATGTGTATGCATGTGTACACACTCATGTACATGCAAGTTTATCCAGGCAATATACCTGGGGCAGCTCCAAATATTGCTTTAGGCCCTTAATAGTTGGTGGGCAAGTCCTTAAAGTTGGTGGGCAAGTAACTTAAACCCTATTTGCCTCAGTTCCTCATTTGTAAAATGTTGATAGTGGAGAAGGCAATGGCAAAACACTCTAATGTCTTTGCCAAGAAAACCCTATAAACAAGTCAGTGGGGTCACAAAGAGTCAGACACTATTGAATAATTGAACAACAACAACAATAATGTAATATTAATAGATACAATATTAGTTAGCAAAATCACAAATGGCAAATGAAACCTCATTAGCATTTGGTTACTTGAACAGGGAATAGCTTGTTCCTCTTCTGCTTTAGGTATCACTGGGCCATTTAACTGGAATGAACAAATAACTCTGTTAAGCTGGGCTAGACTTCTTGATTCAAATTTTTTCCTTTTTTAATTTTTCTTTTGAATATTTTCCCTCTCCCCCAAACCCTTGGTAGCCAGTGCACAGTTCCAGTGAGTTTTACATGTTATCATTGATGAAAGCCTAATTCCATATTATTTATAGTTGGTCTAGAGTTATCATTTACAGTTTACATCCCCAATAATATCTCCTTGAGCCCACGTATTCAAGGAGTTGTTTTCTATCTGTTTCTACTACCACAGTTCTTCCTCTGAATGTGACTATATTTCTTTCTCATAAGTCCCTCAGCCTTGCTTTGGATCCTTGCATTGCTGCTAGTAGAGAAGTCCTTTACCTTTGATTGTAAAACAGTGTATCAGTCTCTGTGTACAATATTTTCCTGGATCTCCTCCTTTCACTCTGCATCAATTCCTGGAGGTCATTCCAGTTCACATGGAATTCCTCCAGTTCATTATTCCTTTGAGCACAATACTATTCCATCACCAACAGACACCACAATTTGTTCAGCCATTCCCCAATTGAAGGACATTCGCTCATTTTCCAATTTTTTGCCACCACAAAGAGCATGGCTATAAATATTTTTCTACAAGTCTTTTTTTTCCTTTTTATCTCTTTGGGGTATAAAGCAAGCAGTGCTATGGCTGGATCAAAAGGTAGAGAGACTTTTAAAGTCCTTTGGGCATAGTTATAAATTGCCATCTAGAATGGTTGGATAAATTCACAACTCCACAAGCAATGCATTAATGTCCCAATTTTGCCACATCCCCTCCAACATTCACCACTTACCTTTGCTGTCATATTAGCTAATCTGCTAGGTATAAGGTGGTACCATAGAGTTGTTTTGATTTGCATTTCTCTAATTATAAGAGCTTTAGAACACGTTCTCATGTGCTTATTGATAGTTTTGATTTCTTTATTGGAAAATTGCCTATTATGTCCCTTACTCATTCATCAATTGAGGAATGGCTTGATTTTTTGTACAATTGATTAACTCCTTATAAATTTGAGTAATTAGACCTTTGCCCGAGTTTTTTGTTAAAAAGATTTTTTCCCAATTTGTTGCTTCCCTTCTTATTTTGGTAGCATTGGTTTTGTTTGTACAAAAACTTTTTAGTTTAAGGTAATGAAAATGATTTATTTTATATTATGTAATTTTTTTCTAACTCTTGCTTGGTTTCAAAAATCTTTCCTTTCCCAGAGATATGACAAGTACACCATTCTTTGCTCAACTAATTTACTTATAGTTTCCTTCTTTATATTCAAGTAATTCAGCCATTCTGAATTTATCTTGGCATAGGGTAAGAGATGTTGATCTAGAACCAATCTCTCCAATATTGTTTTCCAATTTTCCCAGCACTTTTTATCAAATAGTGGATTTTTGTCTGAAAAGCTGTGTTATTTGAGTTTATCATAGACTATGTTGCTGATGTCACTTACCCCAAGTCTATTCCACTGATCCTCCCTTCTGTCTCTTTGCTAGTACCATATTATTTTGATGACAGCTGCTTTATAGTACAGTTTAAGATCTGGTACTGCTAGGCCACCTTCCTTCATATTTTTTCATTATTTCAATTGATATTCTTAGTCTTTTGTTCTTCCAAAAGAACTTTGTTAGTTTTTTCTAATTCAGTAAAAAAGTTATTTGGTAGATTGATAGGTATAGCACTAAATAAGTAAATCAATTTAGGTAGGATGGTCATTTTTATTATGTTAGCTTGCCCAACCCATGAACAATCAATGGTTTTCCAATTGTTTAGATCTAGTTTTAATTGTGTGGAAAGGGTTTCATAGTTGTGTTCATATAATTCCTATGTATGTCTCAGCAGATAGATTCCTAAGTATTTTATATTGTCTAGGGTGATTCTGATTGAAATTTCTTTCTCTAACTCTTGCTGCTGTGATGTGTCGGAAATATATAAAAATGCTAATGATTTATGTGTGTTTCTTTTGTATCCTGCAACTTTGCTAAAGATGTTGATTATTTCCACTAAAATTTTACTTGATTCTCTAGGATTTTTAAGTAGACAATCATATCATCTGCAAAGAGTGATAACTTTGTCTCCTCACTACCTATTTTAATACCTTCAATTTTTTTCTTCTCTAATTGCTACTGCTAACATTCTAGTACAATGTTACATAACAGAGGTGATAAAGGGCATCCTTGTTTGACTCCTGATCTTATAGGGAATACTTCTAATTTATCCCCATTGCAAATGATATTTGTTGATGGCTTTAGATATATACTGTTTATTATTATTAGAAAAGGTCATTCTATTCCTATACTTTCTAGTGTTTCCAAAAGGAATGGGTGTTGTGTTTTGTCAAAGGCCTTTCAGAGCATCTATTAAGATAACTATGTGATTTTTGTTTGTTAGTTTGTTGATATGGTCAATTATGTGGATGGCTTTCCTAATATTGAACCATTCTTGCATTCCTGGTATAAATCCCACCTGATCATAATGAATATCCCTGGTTATCACTTGCTACAGTCTTTTGGCTAGTATTATATTTAAGATTTTTGCATACATGTTCATTAAGGAGATTTGTTTGTAGTTTTCTTTCTCTGTTTTTGTTCTACCTAGCTTTGGAATCAGTACCATACTTGTGTCATAAAAGGAGTTTGGTAGATCTCCTTCTTTGTTTATTATATCAAATAGTTTGTATGGTATTGGGATTAGTTGTTCTTTGAAGGTTTGATAGAATTCACTTGTGAATCCATTTGGTCTTGTGGATTTTTTCTTAGGAAGTTCTTTGATGGTTTGTTCAATTTCTTTTTCTGATATGGGATTATTTAGATATTCTATTTCCTCTGCTGATAATATAGGTAATTTGTATTTTTGCAAACATTCATCCATACCACTTAGATTGCTATATTTATTGCCATATAATTGGGCAAAATAGTTTTGAAAAATTGCCTTGATTTCCTCTTCATTAGAAGTGAGGTCTTCCGTTTCATTTTTGATACTGATAATTTAGTTTTCTTCTTTCCTTTTTTAAATTAGATTGACCAGTACTTTGTCTATATTATCTGTTTTTTCAAAATATCAGCTTCTAGTCTAATTTATTAATTCAATATTCATTTTACTTTCAATTTTATAAATTTCTTCTTTAATTTTATAATCTCTAATTTAGCTTTTAACTGGGGATTTTTAATTTGTTCCCTTTCTAGTTTTTTGATTTGCATGCCCAGTTCATTAATCTCTGCCCTCCCTCAAGGATATAAATTTTCCCCTGAGTACTGCTTTAGCTGCATCCTACAGATTTTGGTAGGATGTCTCATCATTGTCATTCTCTTCAGTAAAATTATTAATTGTTTTTATGATTTGTTCTTTCACTAACTGATTTTGGAGTCATATTATTTAATTTCCAATTAATTTTTTTATTTGCCTGTCTATGAATCCTTACTAGTTATTATTTTTATTTCATTATGATCTGATACAGATGCATTTATTATTTCTGCTCTTTTGCATTTATTTGCCATATCTCTATTCCCTAGTAGATGGTCAATTTTTGTGAATGTTCCATGTGCAGCTGAAAAGAAGGTGTATTCCTTTTAGTCCCTATTTATTTTTCTCCACATATCTATTAACTCTAATTTTTCTAATATTTCATTCACCTCTCTTATCTCTTTCTTATTTATTTTTTGGTTTGATTTATCTAGATCTTATAGAAGAAGATTTAGTTCTTCCACTAGTGTAATTTTACTATTTAATTCCTCCTTGAGCTCTAACACTTTCTCCTTTAGAAATTTGGATGCTATACCATTTGGTGCATACATGTTGAGTACTGTTATTTCCTCATTATCTATACTGCCTTTTATCAAGATGTAATTACCTTCTCTACCTCTTTTAATCAGATCTATTTTTACTTTGGCTTTGTCAGAAATCATGATTGCAACTCCTGCCTTCTTTTTCTCAGTTGAAGCCCAATAGATTTTGCTACAGCCTTTTATTTTTACTCTATATATGTCTAACTGCCTCATGTGTGTTTCTTGTAAACAACATATGGTAGGATTTTGTTTTCTAATCCACTCTGCTATTTGCTTCTCTTTTATGAGTGAGTTCATCTCATTCACATTCAGAGTTATGAATTATCAGCTGTGTATTCCCCAACTTTTTGGTATCCTCTCCTACGTGGTTTGTTTTAAATCAGTCCCCCTTATCCCCTCCTTAGTTTACTTACCTTTCCACCCTCTCCCTTTCCCCCCTCTTATTATTTTTAAGGCCTAATGAATTCCCTCTCCCTTCCCCTCTCTTTTTTTACTTCCCACCCCATTGCCTCCTTTGGTTTATCCCTTTTGATTTTCTCTGTAGGTTAAGATAGAATTTGATATCCCAATGGATATATGTACTCTTCCCTGACAGGATTAATTCTGCTGAGTGGAGGGTTTAAGTATTTCCTATTAAAGCTCTCTTCCTCTCCTTATAATAGTATTCAACCCCGCCCCTTCCCATACCCTTTGTGTGGTATAGATTATCCTATTTTTCTTATTCCTTCAAGTTTCTCTTGGTGCCATCTTCTATTCCCCCCACAATTTTTACCCCATATCATCTTAGACCATTTAGTACTCCATCCTCTCCCTATTAATAATTCTTCTAATTACTATAATAATGAATACAATTTTTGAGAATTACATATAACATTTCTCCATATAAGAATACAAATAATTTGATCTTATTGAAGCCCTTAAAGAAAAAAATTTAAAATAAAAGTTTTCTTTCTTTCCCCTCTCTTTCTTACTTACCTTTTCATATTTCTCTTGATTTTTGTGGTTGGATATCAAAATTTTCATTTTTTTATGGTCTTTTCATTACAAATAATTGGAAATCTATCCTGTCGAATGCCCATACTTTCTCCTAGAAGTATATAGTCAGTTTTGATGGGTAGGTGATCCTTTGGTTGTAGACCGAAATTTCTTGCCTTTCTGAATATCATATTCCATGCCTTGAGATCTTTTAGTGTGGAGGCTGCCAGATGCTGTGTAATCCTGATTGGTATTCCTTGATATCTGAATTGTCTATTTCTGGCTTCTTGTAATATTTTTTCCTTAATTTGGAAACTCTTTAATTTGGCAATTATATTCCTGGGGGTTGACTTTTGAGGTTTTAGGGTATAGGGTGATCTATGGATCCTTTCAATGCCTATTTTGCCCTCTTGTTGAAGAACATCAGGGCAGTTTTCTTGGATAATTTCCTGTAGTATGGTGTCCAAATTTCTATTAATTTCTGATTTTTCAGGAAGACCAATGATTCTCAAATTGTCTCTTATAGACCCGTTTTCTTGATTTGTCTTCTCATTGAGATATTTCATGTTTCCTTCTATTTTGTCATTCTTTTGACTTTGCTTTATTAGTTCTTGCTGTCTTACAAGATCATTGCCTTCTACTTGCCAAATTCTGGTCTTTAGAGACTGGTTTTCTGCTATAATCTTTTGATGTTCCTTTTTGATTTGGTGTATCTTGTTTTTTTATGGTTTCCTGCTGTTTAATTTGAGTCTCTAATTTGCTTATCATTTTGTTTGATTTTGGGCCATCTTTTTCCAATTGGGAGTTTCTGTCTTTTAACCTGTTAATTTCCTTTCAAGCTATTTCCACTTTTGCCAAATCTCTTCAATCTTTCTCATGATCTCAGATTTGAACTCTTCAAGAGCTTGTGAACAATTTTCATTTTTTTGGGAAGGTTTGGATATGTTTACTTGTTTGTCCTCCTCTGCTATCTGCTCTGTTGTCTGGATTTTTTCTATGTAAAAGTTATCAGATGTTAATGCTTTCCTCTCTTTTTTCTCTTGCTTAGTTCTTGGGCACTGCTTGCCATTATTATTATGCTGGTTTTTCCTTCTCAATCAGAAGTCTGGGTGAGGAGGGCAGGCTCTCTGTGTATAGGGCTGTGTAGCAGTTTTTGCCTGGGTCACAGTGCAGTGCCACCCCTCTCAACTTTATCCTCCTGCCCAAGGTCTGAGCTCTTTAGCCTCCTGGGGTCTAAATTCTAACTGTTCTCAGGATCAAGCCTCCTGGTGGTTCCTTTGCTTACTCCTCTGCCCAAGGCTCCTTTATGAGTCCCAGCATGCTGCTTCCACAGTCTGTCACCCCTCCATCTAGGTCCGTGCCCAAGGTCCAAGCTCAAAGTCCACGTTCTTTTGCTTCTTGGGGTCTTAAGTCTTGCTGCTCTCAGGAGCAAGCCCCTGGTATCCCAGTTAGCTGCCAAGAACTCAGTGAATGCTGCAAGCTTGCTCTAACTCCTGTGCTCTGGCTCTGGGACTGTAGGTAGGGTGGGTGGGGGTGATCAGCTTGCATTTTAGTGAGAGCTATTTCACCACCTTATAGCATGGCAAGTTTTACTATATAAGGCCCACAGGGTAACACCAAGTTTCCTCAATTAATGTGAATAGACAATTTAATCTACTGGGCTTTCAGAATTTCTAACTCGATAAAGGACTTTTCATACCTAAACTACTCCCTGACTGATTAACTGATCGATTCAGTGGAATTTATGGGCCTTGACCTCACCTAGTTCATACTTTTGATTGAGTCAACTGAGAACTCATTAGTAAAAGGTATGAGGATATATCAAACAGTAATTGCTACATCTAATTAGTTAATTGGGGGTGAGGTTGATATGGGAGTGCAAGCTTCCCCTAGATGCCCACAAACCCTAGATTGCATAGAGTATATAAAAGACTCATTTTTCCTTGTATTTCTGCAGTGCTAGGGAAGGTGACTTTGAACCCCCTGGCCTCTTCCCACATTCTTTATGAGCATGGATAGGCACTTCCCAGCTTGCTCCTGATAAGCATCTACTTAATATCCCAGATATTTGATTATCCTCTAAACTGGACAGTTCACCCCCTTTTGACCTTGAGGCATAAGACATAACCACATGACCCATTTCAGGTTCCAGAGACCCAGTCACATGCCATCACCATCCTTTCTTTAGTCTCCTAGGCCCTGTCGTGGAAAGAGTATAAAATCCCCAAACCCCATCTCCTTGGGGGGGCAGTGTTCCATCTATTCACTGTTTCCCCCAGACTCTCAACATGACTTCCAAATTAACAAATTTCTCTTTTCATTTTCAAGCTAGTTATTGGAGTCTGTTATTCTTGTCAAGGACAAACTGTCCAGATCCAGGGTTTTATCTTAAAGCTCTCCCACAAAGTGCTAACTAAATCAATCACTTTAAAAAATTTTTTAAATAAAATGTATTTTTAAAACTGATAAAAATGATACCCATTGGGGGCAGCTGGGTAGCTCAGTGGATTGAGAGCCAGACCTAGAGACAGGAGGTCCTAGGTTCAAATCCAGCCTCAGCCACTTCCCAGCTGTGTGACCCTGGGCAAGTCACTTGACCCCCATTGCCCACCCTTATCACTCTTCCACCAAGGAGCCAATACACAGAAGTTAAGGGTTTAAAAATGTAAAAAAAAATGATACCCATTTTGAACCTGTCTTCTTTGGTTTGTAGATCTGGTAGCACAACTATTCAGTGCTCTTGCTGATTGTGTTTTCCCCCACTTGGACAAAGTTATTCTCATTTTATACAAAGAATCTTCTTTTTTTTAAATTTAAAGTTAATTAAAATTATATTTTCTTTTGAAAAATCCTGTCCTAGTTCAGTTTACTTATTTCAGTTGTTTTATGTAATTATCATGTTCATCATTAGCATGAATACTACCCTACCAAAGAACCAAGAGGATATATAGAACACTCTCACAAAGTAACAAAATATTTTATCAACTTAATACTATACTTGGACAGCTAAGTGGCTCCGAGGAAAGTGTCAGCCTTGGGCCCAGGAAATGAGTTTAAATCCAGCCTCAGACACTTACTAGCTGTGAGATTCTGGGCAAGGCATTTAACCCTGTTTACTTCAGTTTTCTCATCTGTAAAAATGTATTGGAGAAGGAAATGGCAACTTTCCCAAGAAAACCTCAAATGTGGTCATGTAGAGTCAGACAGGACTGAAAAATGGCTGAACAACAACAACAAAGTATTGTCCCACATTGTTTTCCCCAAAATTTTCCTTATTTTAAGAAAAGGGTATTATTGAGTTTTGTTAAAGGGCTTCCTGGTAAGTGTAATAGAGTTTGTCTCTTGTGCAAAATAATAATTAATATTAATAATTCCATTGTTCTGACAGTCATTTATAGAGAATTAATAATGGATGAAGGACTACCTAACAGCATTTGGCTATCTGAATTTCAAGTCACCAGCCTTAACCTGAAACAAGACTATACCACTGCCCTTTGTTGATGCTGCTGTCCAAGCTCATTATCATGTGAATATCTGGTTATTGTTTTATAAATGTTCACATTCAGAAGCTCACTGTTTTTTCCCCTCTGAAGACTTTACAATATCCACCCTCATTATCATCATGTGGCAGTGCTGCTCTTCATCTGCCTTTGCTGCTTTAAAAATTAATGCACAGCTATTTTCTGAATACTGCATAAGCTGCTTATGAGTACATTTATGCTATCAAGCAAGCACATGCAGAAAAGCTTCCTAAACTGTTATTCTTTCAATGAAAATACAGCTGGTTCTGCTTCAAAGGCACATCTTTTCACCTGCAAATGGACTTGCTCCTACACTTATTCCTCAATTCATTGTCTTTTATTTGTGTCTGCAAATCTTTAATTGCCTTTAATTAGAAAAAAGTAAATTCAGTGCTTTAATCTTGCAAATACATTCAATTATAATTCTGTCTGGGATGAATACCAAGTTCTATTCACTGTCTGATCTTTATAACAAAGGTATATAATTTATTGTCCATTTATAGAGACCACACCAATTAAGCCACTATAAAAAGAAAAAGATAAGTCAAAATATTTGAAAAGACAAATGTGCAATCTAAATTTAATTACTTGAATTATTGGAAGATGAGTTATTTACAAGCCAAAAAAGACCTGACAAATAATAAAAGTTGCTAATCAACAATAGATATTTTAAAATTCCTTTTAATAGTGTTTATGAGAATTTCTAACCAAACCCTTTCAAATGTTTTCCCATCTTTAAAAGCCAAAAACCAAAATCCCCTAAAAAACCAAGGCAAAGGGATCATTGTGTTCTAGCATTAGCACTATTGCCTCCAAAACAGTAATATGATTTGGCACAGACAGCAACTTCCCATCTGCTATAGGAATAAGATTTTTAGTTACAGTATTAAAAAAACTGCAAATCATTTTAGAAATCTCATTTAATAAAAGTAGTCCAATAACTTCCTGGAACCTTATAGTAGAATTCTATCAGTTTTATCAGTCAAAGAATAAGTACGCTCAAGTAATTAAGCATTGTATTTTTATAATTGTTAAGTAGAGCTAAAAATTAATTGAGGCACAAATCAATGAAACTGATAATATAAAATGAATAATTGTTACTAATCTAAAAAAAGAGGTATAGAGCTTGGTAGAAAGGGCCAGCTGTGAATCAAGAAGATCTGGTTTCAATTGCTTCCTCTGACATACAATAGCTGTCTATCCATATAACTTTTCAGTCTCGAGAAGCTTTTTTAATAATATAAATTACAGAAGAAATTCTGATCTATACTGCTGAACCATGGTGTCTAAATCAATGAAATCATATATCCAGATCCCCCCACCCCATTTCCACCCTATCCTGGAAAGAATTTGAAGTCTGTCCCATAACATCATGATCAATAATAGTGTTACCTTAATATATATGCAACAATAATGCTTGTAAAATTAGATCCATAAATATATGGACCATATTCACCTTAATTTTATTTCTATTGCAATTAAATTTTTAAGAAAAGAAGAAACTGCTTTTGTTACATCAAATTTCTGTAGTTTTGGTCTAAAGGTAACATATATTGATATATTCATTCTTAGAAAGAATAAAACCATGTAGACTACAAAATAACTAGTCCTAGCTATTAGAAACTCAAACCATTGGCTAGCCATTTTTCAACTTGAGAGATGGAACAGCTTGGCCCTAATAATGCACTTGTAAAGGACACATCGTTATTTCACCTAACATTAAGTATAAAGGAACAACTTCTCAAAAAAACACTAGACAGTATGTTTTAAGTTCTGAGGTGACCTATTAGTATATTTAATTGTTCAAATATAATCCAACTGTTTACAAAATATAAATTAATTTTGAAGTAATTATGTTACTATAAGATAAGAAACAAGATGCATTAAGGTGACTATGTAGAGACTAAAAATTATTTTCAAAATTAAAAAGATGTTATAAAACATATGTTTACTATGCTATTAAATAAAGCAGGCAAATAATTATTGACCACTGAACTATGCTAGGTGCTACAGGGAACTTACACTCTATTTAGGGATATGAAAATTAAAAAATGAATATAAAAACTTAAAAACAATTAAATCTTTAAGCAACAGTTCAAAAACAAAAAAGTTATGTAACAAAGTAGGAAATGACTGATAGATGACTTTCAAGGAAAAATATTTTAAAAGGATATTTTTTTAGGCTGAAATAGATAGGGAAGTCTTTAAGAATCAAATGGGATTTGAAAATCAGGTACTAAGAATGAGTAAAAATTAAAATTTAGGAAGAGGAGAGAGAATTTTAAACTTGAGTAGAATGACATGTTATCTAAGTTTTTAAAAAAGCCAGATTTTGCTTTTTAAGTAACATTTTAAATATTTATAACTGGAAAATCTGATGGGAGAAACAATGTGTCATTTTCACTATGACAATATTATCATTATAATTTATTTTGTATCCATATATTAAATGAATGGCAATATACTATACAAATTGAAAGATCTTATAATAAACAAACAAAAAAAAACTTGTCCATAGAATATAACCAAAAAAAGCCATTTGGTGATTAAAGCATGCTCTAGATTTCCTACTGTCGAAGACTGAAATATGGTTTGTTATGTAGTAACAAGACTGTTGTCCCTTATGATTAAATGTGGAATAAAAAGGAAAAAAATTCCCATAACCATTGTAGCATCGTTTCAGTCATAAAAAAGAAAATTCAGAAGAAAAATCAATATTAAGCAATTTGCCTAGTGAAAATGGAATCTTACTCATCTCTTTTTAATTTTTTCTCCCCTTTATAAGAAAAATAGTTATACTACATTTTAAGTGATAACTACAAATTATTATTTTAACACTGATAATATATTTTAGAAATTTTTAGATTCACTGACATGAAACAATTCATATCAATGCTTTCCATTCACTATACATTTTATTTTATACAAAGGAAACATGCAAAATAAAAAAAAAGGTTCTCATCAAAAAAGTTGCTTAATGTTGACATTTTAGAAATATGTAAGATCAAATGACCAACTGAGTATCAACATCAAGTGGATGCTTCATTCATCACGAATGTTTAAGATTTACCAGAACAAAGGAGGTTATTTTGGGTAACATCTAAAGAAAAGGAAGGCATCCTTACCAATGTCAATATTCTTCAAATATTTCTATTTTCAAGTCTCATGTATTAATTGCATCTAACCTAGGAATGCTAAAACGTACCTTCAATGAAATTCTTGGTTATTCAAAAGAAACTGGCTTAACTAGCTAATAGAGGCACACAGAAAGAGGCGCACAGATACCACTTGAGTATTTTGTAGTACCTACATGGATGGGTCTAAAGTCAATCCAGGCTAAACAAAGGATGCTTACTGAGTAGAGGAGGGAATGAGATATATTCAGAAATAATGGTGATATAAAACAAAATATAAACATTGAAAATAAGGAAAACCAGGATTGGGAAATGGCTAAGAGGGATTATTTAAAAAGGACATGAAGAAATCAAAGAAGAGAGGGGGAGGAAGAGGAAAAAAAGATGGAAAGGGAGAAAAAGTGAGAGAAAAAGAGAATTATCAATGAAAAAACTCACTCTTTACCAATGCAGACTAGTCTATGCCTTGCAATCTGTTGTATTAGAGAACTGCCTTTCTACCTAGATCTTGACCATGGACTTGAGATGACTAACGATTGAGGAGAAGGGGCAACAAGCTATTTTGTATTCCTAAGACTGAAGAGGACTTTCAATGACTACATGCTAGTCCCATAAGTTCCTAGTTTCATACAGCAATGTATCTTGAAACTAATCAGAACACAGAATAATGAAAATAGTAAATGGATCAAAAGATAATGGAAAGATGCATGACTAGTGCAGCAGAAAGAACATTGGCTTTGAGGTCATAAGACTTTCCTTCAAATCTTGCCTAAATCACATATAGGGTTAATTTCAGGCAATTCATTTAACTTTCCTGAACTTTAATTTCCCTAACGGTAAAATGAGGATGATGAGCTCGAGGCCTCTGAGGTCCCCTCCAAGTTCTAAATCTATCATCATTTAAGTAAGCAAGAAAGTGAAACAAGTAAAACCCACATGAGATAAACTGTGTAAAAGACATGATAAAGGACATAAATGGGGAAAAATGAGGTGTGTATATTAGGCAGAACAGTGGGGGGATATATCAGATAGATAGTCTGGGTGTTATAGTTAAATCATGGAAATATTATAAAATAAAGAACACTAATTCATGCAACAGGCCATCTTCAATAAAGTTCAATTCAGGAATTCCAGATTAAGATGGCTACAGAGTAGAAGGAGGGCACTTTACTCTCCTAACCAAACTATACATGAAACCTCAAAAGGACACAAAAACCAAATCCAGATGAAAGAAGGGACCCCACAATAGTGCTCAGTATTGAAGAAATAATCCAGAAAGCACAGGAGGACAAACAATTAAAGATGTCCAAACCTTCCCCAAAAAATGAAAATTGGATACAAGCTCTTGAAGAGTTCAAATATGAGAGCATGAGAAAGATGGAAGAGATCTGGCAAGAAAAGTGGGAAATAGTTAAAAAAGAAAATAGTTTAAAAGGGAGAATTTCACAATTAGAAATTGACGTTCAAAAATCAAATGAAATGATAAGCAAATTGAATGACCAGCTGGAAGCCATGAAGAACCAGATAGACCAGAATGAAAAGGCAAATCAAAAGATTATAGCCGAAAACCAGTCTTTAAAGACTAGAATTTGGCAAGTAGAAGCCAATGATCTCACAAGACAGCAGGAATTAATAAAGCAAAGTCAAAAGACTGACAAAAATAGAAGGAAACATGGAATATCTCAATGAGAAGATGACAGGTAAAAAAAAACAGGTCTAGAAGAGACAACTTGAAAATTATTGGTCTTCAGGAAAAATTGGAGATAAAAATAAATCTAGATATCATACTACAAGAAATTATCCAAGAAAACTGCCCCTATGTTCTTGAACAAGAGAGCAAAATAGACATTGAAAGAGCCCATAGAATACCCTCTACACTAAATCCTCAGAAGACAACCCTCAGGAATGTAATAGCCAAATTCAAAAGCTTCCAAGTTAAGGAGAAAATATTGCAAGATGCCAGAAAGAGACAAATCAGATATCAAGGAATACCAATCAGGATTACACAGCATCTTGCAGCTGTACAAGAGAATTCTTGGATGTCTTTGAGTTCACACTTGTGAAAAGGGAATCCTTTGTTCTCTTTTCCTAGTTTGAGTTAACACTTTGGTTGGCAATAACTTTGAGTCTACCCAAACTTGAACTAGGTGGGAAAAGCTTGAAAATCACTTAGGGAATTTACACCCTACCTAGTGCTAGGTGAGAAGCCAACACGATACTTGGAGAGTCCAATCTTTTTTCTAACTCAGTCAGAAACTTGTTCACACCCTCAGAAAGTGTGAAATTTTTTATGAGTTTTCACACCACCAGAAGGTGCAAACTAGTTCCCACAAAGATCATGAGCTGGACAGTGCTAGACAATTTGGAAGCTGTGATTGGCCCCTGTGAAAAGGGGCAGGGACAGGAAACCACTATAAAAGTCATGAAGGCAGTCTGGTGGAAGAAGGCTGGTGAAAGGCTTGTGAAGATTTCTAGAGGAGACCTTCTGGAGAAGAAGATCTTCTGGAGAAGGAAGTCTGGCTGAGCCTTCTAGTTTTCCTGGTTCATGGAGGAGTGCTGGCTGGGACACTGAGACCTTGGCAAGACTGCTCTCAATATCTTCTTTGGAATTCCACATAGTGCATTTAAAAACTGAATCTTCTTGAACATCTCTTAAGGAACTTCCCTTTAATAGAGATTCTGAATAGATAATAGAGAATGAAGCAAAGCTTCATTCACCTCCAGGCCTCTGGCCCTTTGACACTCAGCTGAGGGTTAATTAGATTTACCTAGGGGATCATAGTAAATTACCTACTGGGTTAGATTCTTATTTCCTTATTTCCTCTCTCTCTTCTTAATTGTAAATAAAAGTCAATTTTCACTTGAGATTATTCTTAATTAAGGATTGATAATAGTTCAGTCCTTTGGTGACCATCTTTTAATATATTGAACCAAAAAAACCCCTTTTCTCCCCTTACACAGCCTCCACACTATAAGACTACAAGGCTTGGAACATGATATTCGGGAAGGCAAGAGATCTACAACCAAGGATCACCTACACATCAAAACTGACTATATATTAACAGGGGAAAGTATGGACATTCAACAAAATAGAAGATTTCCAAGTATTTGTACAGAAAAGACCAGGACTAAATAAAAAGTTTGATATTCAACCACAAAAACCAAGACAAACATGAAAAGGTAAATAAGAAAGACAGGGGAAAGAAAGAAAACTCTTATCTTTAAATTTCATTTTTCAAGGGCTTCAATAAGATAAAATTATTTGTATTCCTACATGGAGAAATATTATGTGTAATTCTAAAAAGATGTATTCACTATTATAGTAATTAGTCATAGGGAGAGGTTGGAGTACTAAATGGTCTAAGATAATATGGGGGTGGGAAAGTGGTGGGGGATAGAAGAATGCACCAAGAGAAACTTGAAGGAATAAGAAAAATAGGATAATCTAACACACAAAGAGGGAATGGGAAGGGGAAAGGATGAATACTATTATAAGAAGGAGAGGAAGAGACTGTTAATAGGAAATATTTAAACCTTACTCTCAGCTGAATTAATTCTGAGAGGAAAAACAGCTAGATCCATTGGGATAACAAATTGTATCTAACCCCACAGATAAAGTCAGAAGGGATAAACCAAGGGGGACAGTGGGGTGGGGAGTAAAAAAAGGGAGGGGAAGAGGGGGGGAATTCATTAGGCCTTAAAAATAAGAAGAAGGGAATAAAAATGGAAGAGATAGAAAGGGAAGTGAACCAAGAGAGGGGATGAGGGGGACTGATTTAAAACAAAATACTGGTTTAAAAGGAAATAGCATGAGAAGAAGGGGTAGAACTAGGAGAAGATACCAAAATGATGGGGAATACACAGCTGATAATTATAACTCTGAATGTGAATAGGATGAACTCGCCCATAAAATGGAAGGAAATAGTACAGTGGATTAGAAAACAAAATCCTACCATATGTTGTATACAAGAAACACACATGAAGCATGTATACATATATAGGGTAAAAATAAAATGCTGGAGCAAAATCTACTGGGTTTCAACTGAGAAAAAGAAGGCAGGAGTTGCAATCATGATTTCTGACAAAGCCAAAGTAAAAATAGATCTGATTAAAAGAGATAGGGAAGGTAATTACATCCTGATAAAAGGCAGTATAGACAATGAAGAAATAGCAATACTCAACATGTATGCACCAAATGGTATAGCATCCAAATTTCTAAAGGAGAAAGTGTTAGAGCTCAAGGAGGAATTAGATAGTAAAACTATACTAGTGGGAGATCTAAATATTCCTCTATCAGATCTAGATAAATCAAACCAAAAAATAAATAAGAAAGAGATAAGAGAGGTGAATGAAATCCTAGAAAAATTAGAGTTAATAGATATGTGGAGAAAAATAAATAGGGACAAAAAGGAATACACCTTCTTTTCAGCTGCACATGGAACATTCACAAAAATTGACCATCTACTAGGGAATAGAGATATGGCAAACAAATGCAAACGAGCAGAAATAATAAATGTAATCTTTCGGAGATCATAATGCAAGAAAAATAATAATCAGTAAGAGCACATGAACAGGCAAATAAAAAACTAATTGGAAATTAAATAATATGATTCTCCAAAATCAGTTAGTTAAAGAACAAATCATAGAAACAATAATTTCATTGAAGAGAATGACAATGATGAGACATCCTACCAATGCAGCCAAAGCAGTTCTAAGGGGAAAATTTACATCACTGAGTGCATATATTAAAAAAATTAGAGAGGGCAAAGATCAATGAACAGGGCATGCAAATCAAAAAACTAGAAAGTGTACAAATTAAAAATTCCCAGTTAAAAACTAAATTAGAGATCATAAAAAAATCAAAGGAGAAATCAATAAAATTGAAAGTAAAATGAATATTGAATTAATAAATAAGATTAGAAGCTTGTACTTTGAAAAAACAGATATATACAAAGTATTGGTCAATCTAATTTAAAAAAGGAAAGAAGAAAACCAAATTATTAGTATCAAAGATGAAAAGGGAGCCCTCACCTCTAATGCAGAGGAAATCAAGGCAAACATTAAAAACTATTTTGTCCAATTATATGGCAATAAATATAGCAATCTAGGTGAGATGGATGAATATTTACAAAAATATAAATTGCCTATATGAACAGCAGAAGAAATAAAATGTGTAAATAATCCAATATCAGAAAAAGAAATTGAACAAGCCATCAAAGGACTCTCTAAGAAAAAATCCCCAGTACCAGAAGGATTCACAAGTGAATTCTATCAAACCTTCAAAGAACAACTAATCCCAATACTATACAAACTATTTGAGATAATAATCAAAGAAGGAGTTCTATGAAATTCCTTTAATGACACAAATATGGCACTGATCCCAAAGCCAGGTAGATCATAAGCAGAGAAAGACATCTACAGACCAATCTCCTTAATGAACATAAGTGCAAAAATCTTAAACAGAATACTAGCAATAAAGTTCAATTCAATAAACATTTACTAAATACTGACTAGGTAGTACAAGTTGACAGAATGCCAGGTCTGGAGTGAAGAAAACCCGATTTCAAATTTGGGCTCAGACACTTAACTGTCACCCTGAAAAAGCCATTTTAAGCCTGTTTGCTTTGGTTTATTCTATAAAATGAGTTGGAGAAGGAAATGGCAAGTCAGTCTGGGATCTTTGCCAAGAAAATTTTAAATGAACTCATTAATAGACAGACATGACTAAACAACAATCATATAAATACCAGCTAACATCCAGGCAAAAGGTGTAATAGTGATGCAAAAAGGCCTGCTCTGGAGTCAGGAAGAGCTGAATTCGATTCCTATTTCTTTTAATAGTTGTGTGAATCTGGGGAAATTGCTCAACTTGCATGGTATCTCAGGCAATTCTCTACCACTATAAGCTGTAGAGAAAGTGAGTGCATGGTAGAATGAGTTTCCTCATGGGTAATGCTCACGTTAATAATGAAATCATAGGTCAAATCCTTTATCATCTCATGGGTCAGGTACTGTTCTAGATATCAAAGGTACATCAACAACAAAATGGTCCTTTCCCTCAAAAAGTTTACTCTTTATTAGGAGAAATATGAATAGAAATAAATAAAAATTAATTTAAAAATAAATATTAAAAACCTAATTGTTTATGAATATACTTAAAAGATGTCAAAAAAGAATAAAAGGTCCCACTTGAATAAAAATACATAAACAAGTTTTTTTGGTTTTCTTTTTTTTATGGTGGTGGTAACGAATAGGAGACTTGGCAGGTGCTTGGAGAGTAGTGCAACAAATTATGCGAATGAAATGCTGTTGTACTATAAAAAAGAATGAAGGGAATGGATTCAAAGGAAGCCAGAAAGACTTGTATGAAATGATGCAAAATGAAGTGAGCAGAGGCAGGAAAACAATTTATACTATAACCATATTTTAAAAATAAACACCTTTAAAAAAACATAAGAATTGGATCATGCAATGACAAATCACGATTCTAAAAGAGTTATGGCAAACTGTTTAGAGACTTAATGCCAGTCCCTGCCCCACCTCCAAAGACCAAGTGACATGCCCACTTATTCTCCCCAGATGCCAGGTGCTGTGGCTTCCACCATTACACTACTGGGCAGAGGGTGGGTGAAGTGAGGAATATCCTCAGTGAGTATAGAGAGTAGGAAGGCAGCAGCTCCACATAAGTCCCTCTGCCTTTATAGTAACAAACTCTTGGGGGTGTGGAAGAATCCAGCCAGAAAGCACTCTGAGTGCCATCTTAGGCACCCATGCCATAGGTTCGCCATCACTGTTCTAAGAGGACTGATGATGAAGAATGTTCCCCACCTTTTAAGATAGAGAGATGAGGGGACTAAAGGACATGTATTTTTGGGCCTGGATGATTTAATAATTTGTTAAAATGCACTTATTTGTTAAAAAGTTTTTTTCTTTTCTCTTCCTAAAATGGAAGTAGGATGGAAAGATGAGGAAACTAAATGCTTATTAAATGAAAAAAAATGAAAATAGGATTTCCAAATCTCAAAAAATCCTCTAAAAAGGAAATGACCAGAACAATTGCAAAAATCTCTATAGGCCAAGACACTGAGAAGCCAAACAAAGCACTAGCCTTGTAAATTAAAAACATAGAATGCCATTCCCCAAAGCACTCACTCATCAATTCTCTTCTTCCCATCCCCCAATTAGCCTCCATTTTATGGGAGAGTTGATCCACTAAATTTTGCTCTGGAATCCATTCATGTATTTCATTACTATGCTTCTGATAGCATTCATTGCCCCTACCTCAACCCATAACAGCCAAAGACCTAAACTCTGCCAACTGACTTGCAAAGGAAGAGAAACTATATGAAGGTAGATGAATGCTATGCCAAGGACCTTGAAGTATATCCATTAGTATGTAAATGGAAACATGAAGGAAAGTCTCCAAAATACGGTGCTAGAAATCTGTTCTTGAAAGTAATCTCTACTATATATTAATATAAATTTATATAAAGGCACATATGGCCTACTTTTCATATGTGTAGATTAAAGGAGGTTGGAAGAAATAGCTAAATGTTGTATGATAGGATATTAACTAATCTTTAAAGGCAAAACCATTGACCTATATTTGATAAAATGTAATGTAACAAGGATAAATGTTAAATGAATTCCAGAGAATTGGACAAAGGCTTTGGAAGAACTCAAAATTCAATTAACTCAAGAACTTAAACAATCAAGAGAGGCTGAACACAGTTGGAAAAAGGAAATACATGCACTAAAACAAGAAAAAAAGTGTCTTGAAAGCCAAAACTGACCAGCTTGAAAACGAGGGAAAGAAGGTGAAAGATGACCTACAAAGAAAATCAGAGTAGAAGGATGACCAAGAAGCCAGGGATGAAATTCAACATCTAAAAATTATAATTCAACAACTAGAAGCAAATGACTTCACAAGGCAGCAAGAATATATAAAACAAAACAAAAAGAATGAAAATTTTGAGGAAAATATGAAACACCTCATTCCAAAACTTCAGATTTTGAAAACAGATCTCAAAGAGACAATTTAAGATTGATTGGACTACCAGAACATCATGACAAAAGAAAAGGCCTAGACATTATCCTACAGGAAATCATACAAGGAAACTGCACCTCCATCCTGGAATGAGAGGGAAAAGTGGAGATTAAAAGAATTCACAAATGGCCTGCTACATTTAATCCACAACTGACAACTCCCAGGAATATTACAGCCAAATTAAATAACTACCAGACCAAGTCAAAATACTGGGTCTACAACAAAGAATCAACTACCCAGCAAAACTGACTATATTCTTGCAGGGGAAAATATGGTCATTTAATAAAATTGAGAACTTCCAAGCATTCATCTCTCTTTTTTATTTATTTTTTGGTTTGATTTATCTAGATCTGATAGGGGAAGGTTGAGGTCACCCACTAGTATAGTTTTGCTATCTATTTTGTTCTTGAGCTCTGCTAGCTTCTTCTTTAGAAATCTGGATGCTATACCATTTGGTGCATACATGTTGAGTAACGATTTTTCTTCATTGTTTATACTGCCTTTTATCAGGATGTAATTACCTTCCCTTCCTTTTTTAAACCAGATCAATTTTTACTTTAGCTCTGTCAGAAATCATGATTGCAACTCCTGCCTTCTTTTTCACAGTTGAAGCCCAACAGATTTTGCTTCATCCTTTAATTTTTACTCTATGTGTGTCTACCTGTCTCATTTGTGTTTCTTGTAGTCAACATATGGTAGGATTTTGGTTTCTAATCCACTCTACTATTTGCTTCCATTTTATGGGTGAGTTCATCACATTCACATTGAGAGTTATAATTATCAACTGTGTATTCCCAGACATTTTGATTCTCTCTCCTTATCCTGCCTTTTTTTCTTTCACTATCTCCTTCTAATAACAGTGTTTTGTATTTTTAATCAGATCCCCTAATTCCCTCCCTTATTGTACTTCCATTTTGCCCCTCTTCCTTCTTATTCCTTTCTTATTCTTTTTTAGGATCTTTTTAAAATACCCCCTCCCCTACCCTCTCCCCACCAGTCCTTTCCTTAGCCTTCTACTTCTCTATATGGGGAGAATCAATTCTTGGCCCCAATGGATCTAATGGTTCCTCCCTCTTTTAAATTAATTTCAATGCACTGATGTATGATGTTGATGATAACAATTTTTAATATTTGCCATTATCTTCTAGAGATAAAAATCTATTGAACTTATTGGGTCCCTTAAAGAAAAGACATTCCCCCACCCCCTCTCTCTTAATTACCTTATGGTGATTCTATTGAGTTCTGTGTTTGGGCAGCACATTCTCTGTTTAAGACCAATTTTTTCTTTATGAAATTTTGGAAGTCCTTAATTTTATCGAATGACCTATATTTTCGCCTGTAAAAATATAGCCAATTTTGCCAGATAGATGATTCTTGGTGTAGACCAGTTATCTTGCTTTCTGGAATATTATATTCCATGCCTTCTGGTCCTTCAATGTAGATGCAGCCAGATACTGTGTTATCCTAACTGTGATTCCCTGTGGATTCTTTCAATCTCCACTTTTCCCTCTTGTTTGAGAATGTCAAAGAACTCCATAAGAAAAAATCCCCAGGGCCTGATGGATTCACAAGTGAATTTGAACAAACATTCAAAGAACAACTAATCCCAATACTATACAACTATTTCATATAATAAGTAAAGAAGGAGTTGTATCAAATTCCTTTTATGACACTAATTTGGTACTGATCCCGAAGCCAGGCAGACCAGAAACAGAGAAAGAAAACTTCAGACCAATCTCCTTAATGAACATAGATGCAAGAATCTTCAATAGAATACTAGCAAAAAGACTCCAGCAAGTGATGAATAAGAAAATACTGGGAATAGGCAAATAACTAAGTGCCAGACAAACTGGGGACACTCCCACACCTCACAAGGGGAAGGACTAACAAGTAAACACAGGGAAACCACATAAGGTTGGGAGGTTTGGGAAATGGAAGTTGGTCAATTATATGACAATGTATCAAGATGGGAAAGGCAGTGTTATAGGTAACTTCAAGATATGGGTTTTTTATGGCTTAGAGGAGACAGGAATTACAAACAAACTGGGTTCATTGATATTAAATAAGGGAAGTGGAAAAGAAGGGTTTACTACACTATGGAATAACCCAAATGATTTAACTAAAATAAGGTTAAACTAAACTAAATCTCTAAATAGAATAAGAGAGGGCTGGAGAGGTAGGATTCTCACTACACTTGTTCACAGTGCTCCAAGATGTCACAGATATCACAGTAACCAGGAACAAGTCCTATACAAAGTCAGTTAATCCACTCTAAGGAGTAAGGTAGATACATCTTCTGTCTTCCAGCTGATAATCAAAATCTTTCCTCTACCTGGGCCGGGATAGTTCCTTGAAGTATCTTCTTTTCAGTGAAATACAAATCCGACTGTCAGCTCCTTGGATACTTGGCAAAGCTGGACCACACAGCCTTCCTTCAGCTTGGCCAAACCACACACTTTCTTTCAAAACTCTTGCTTCATTCCATTATGGAATATCCATGTAGTCCAAGATTTCTTCAAGCTGTCATCTATACTCTTCCTTATAACAGTGATCACAAAGGTTATTCATTATGATCAGGTGAGATTTATACCAGGAATTCTAGGGTGTTTCAATATTAGGAAAACCATTCACATAATTGACCATATCAATAAGCAAGCCAATAAAAATTACATGATTATCTCAATAGATGCTGAAAAAGCCTTTGATAAAAATACAACCAACACTCATTCCTATTGAAAACATAGAAACTATTAGGAATAGAAGGGCCTTTCCTAAAAATAATTAACAGTATATATATATAAAACCATCAGTAAGCATCATATGCAACGGGGATAAATTAGAAGCCTTCCCAATAAGATCAGGAGTGAAACAGGGATGCTCATTATCACCTCTATTATTTAACATTGTACTAGAAACAGTAGCAGTAGCAATTAGAGAAGAAAAAGAAATTGAAGGCATTAAAATGGGCAATGAGGAGACCATTTGCGGATGACATGATGGTCTACTTAAAGAATCCCAGAGAATAAACTAAAAAAACTAGTGTAAAAGTCAACAACTTTAACAAAGTTGTGGGATTCAAAATAAACCCACATTAATCATGAGCATTTCTATATATGTCCAACACATCCTAGCAGCAAGGGTTAGAAAGAGAAAGACCATTTAAAATTACCCTACACAAAATAAAATACTTAGGAATCTATCTGCCAAGAAATACATAGAAATTATATGCATAGAACTACAAAACACTTTCCACACAATTAAAATTAGATCTAAATAAGTGGCAAAACATTAATTGCTTATGGACAGGACGGGGTAACATAATAAAAATGACCATCCTACTAAAATTAATCTATTTATTTAGTACCATACCTATGAAACTACCAAAAAACTTTTTTACAGAATTAGAAAAAACCATAACAAAGTTTATTTGGAAGAACAAAAGATCAAGAATATCAGGGGAAATAATGAAAAAACATGTGAAGGAAGGTGACCTAGCAATACCAGATATAAAGGAGTGTTCATCAAAATAATATGTTATGGGCTAAGACATAGAAGGGAGGATCAGTGGAACAGACTTACCGTAAGTGAAACCAGTGAGACAGTCTATGATAAACACAAAGAGCCCAACTTTTGGGACAAAAATCCACTATTTGACAAAAACTGCTGGGAAAATTAGAAAACAATATGGGAGAGATTAGGTTTAGATCAACATTTCACACCCTATACCAAGATAAACTCAGAATGGGTGAATCAATTGAATATAAAAGAAGGAAACTATAAGCAAATTAGGGGAACACAAAATAGTATATTTGTCAGATTTTGGAGGAAAGGAAAGATTTTAAAACCAAGCTAGAGTTAGAAAAATTTTTTTAAAAATGTACAATAAATTATTTTGATTACATTAAATCAAAAAGGATTTTTATACACAAAACCAATGCAACCAAAATTAGAAGGGAAGCAATAAATTGGGAAAAAAATCTTCATGACAAAAACCTCTGACAGAAATCTAATTACTCAACTTTATAAGGAGCTAAATCAATTATACAAAAAATCAAGCCATTCCCCAATAGATAAATGGGCAGGGGACATGAATTCGCAATTTTCAGATAAAGAAATCAGAACTATCAATAAGCACATGAAAAAAGTGCTCTAAGCCTTTAATAATTAGGGAAATGCAAATTAAAACAACTCTGAGGTATCACCTCACACCCAGCAGACTGGCTAAAATGATAGCAGAGGAGGAGAGAGTAATGAATGCTGGAGGGGATTTGGCAAAATTGGGACATTAATGGCTGGTGTAGTTGTGAATTGATACAACCATTCTGGACAGCAATTTGGAACTATGCCCACAGGACTTTAAAAGACTTCCTGCCCTTTGATCCTGTCATATTACGGCTGTGTTTATACCCAAAAGAAATAAAAAATATTTATAGCCTCACTCTTTGTGGTGGCAAAATACTGGAAAACAAGGGTATACCCTTCAACTGGGGAATGGCTGAACAAACTGTGGTATCTCTTGGTGATAGAATACTATTGTGCTCAAAGGAATAATGTACTGGAACAAATTTCATGTGTAATAAGGAATAAGTCAAGGTTGATAAGTGTAAAATTTAAAAAAGTATATTGGAAAATGCAAGCTTGAGCTGTACATTCTAAGGGCTTTTGGAATGTGGCTTAAAGGTCACAGGGCTTTTGAACTCTGGGACAGTTGGGAGTTTTTGCCACTGGTGGAGGAGCTTTGTGCCCTGATCTCACTGGAGAAATTCCACTTGGACTGCATTTTGAGGAACTACAAATAGGTGTGGATCAGTAGCTTTGGAGGGTGGACCTCCAGGCCTGTGGCAGCCTATTGGAGTGACTCAGTGGAATTTGTGAACAGTACCAATACCCTGGACCCTGGGACAGCTGAGAACATCATTGAAGCAAGCAGTGAGATTCCCAAAACCCTGTCAAGCTTGCATTTAGCCTATTATAATGTAGTGTAAGTTTTATCTTCCCTGCCCTGATTTCCTGGACCACCTAAACCCCTGTTTCTTCCCTCCTGTAGCTGTTAAGAATAGTTTGCCCCATTTTCCATTTGCCCCACCTTATTTTATTATTAAAATCCTTTAATGTTACTTCCTACTGTCTCAATAACCCCAATGGACTCACAAAAAGTTAATTAGTTTCCCTGGCTAAGTTGAGTGTTTAACTGCCATACCAAGTATTCCTATCTCCCTCCATTCCCCTATTTCACATTTGAACTGGAATTATCTCCAGGAATTGATGCAGAGTGAAAGGAGCAGAACCAGGAGAACATTGTAAACAGAGATGGATACACTGTGGTAAAATTTAATGTAATGGACTTCTCTACTAGCAACAATGCAATGATCCAGGACAACTCTGAGGGAATTATGAGAAAAAAACGCTATTCACATTGAGAGGAAGAACTGGGAAATAAAAACACAGAAGAAAAATAACTGCCTGATCATACAGGTAGATGGGGATATAATTAGTTATATTGACTCAAAGTGAACACCCTTAATAATGCAAATATCAATACTATAGAAATTGGTCTTGATCAATGACACATGTATAACCCAATGGAATTGTGTGTGAGCTATTGGATGGGGTCAGAGGAGGGGAGGGATAGAACATGAATCTTATAACCATGGAGAAATGTTATAAATTGATAAGTTAAAAAAATATATGTGCCAAATCACATAGCATCTACATTCATAACAGAAAAGGCAACTGAAATGAAAAAAAAAAACTACACAGAAACTAATTTTAGATGATATAAATGTTCCCTCACAGAACTTTCTAAAGCTGAAAATTGTAAACAAAAAGGAAAACAGAGAATTTACTGCAGTTTGAAAACATTAAATTTGACATAGCCATAGCATCTTCTGAATGCAAACATTCAATTATAGATGTTTTCTTTGCATTACATAGGACCTTGAGAAAAATAAACCACATATAAAGACACAGAGAAATGATGAATAAATATAAAATGGCAGAAATATTAAAAACATGACTTTTATCTCTTAAGGTAATCAAAATTAATATGGGAAATATAAGCAAATGATACAGACCAAATGTAAGCCATTAGGAAAGTCTGAATAATCAGTGCATCAAAAAACAATAACAAAGAAATTCAATGAATAACTGAAAAAGAGAGTGATAACAATGAGACAACATACCAAAATTTTGGGATGCAGCTAAAGCAGTCCTCAGAAGAAAATTACAACTCTGAAAACATAAATTAACAAAATAGAAAAAAGAGTAGATTAATAAACTGATTGTGAAATTGTTTGAAAACAAAGAAAATCAACAAATGCACAAACCAAAAAGAAACACCAAAGAAATTAAAGGTGATATATGACCAGCAAGATATACAAAGAGTTGTTTTTAATAAACTTCTCCAAACCCATAACTTCAAAGGACAGAGATTATGTACCATTATATAGTAAGTATAGTAAAATCTAGAGGATAAAAAGAATGGCTGTAAATGGCAAAAACTTCAGGAATTAACTCTAAGGACTATTAATACTTAGAGGTCTAAATTAGTGAATCCACCACCAAAACACTCTCATACCCATGAGCATACTTCAGCCTACTAATAACTATTCAGAGATTCAACTGTTAAATTTTCAGTGAAAACATTTATTGCTCTGAAATCAGAAAACATTATCAGGGCTTGATTTTTATTGTTCTGTCGATTGTCTAAACTTTTTAAAAAAATAGATAAAGTGCCGGGGGCAACTGGGTAGCTCAGTGGATTGAGAGCCAGGCCCAGAGAGGGAGATCCTAGGTTCAAATCCGGCCTCAGACACTACCCAGCTATGTGACCCTGGGCAAGTCACTTGACCCCCATTGCCTACCCTTACCACTCTTCCACCTATAAGTCAATACACAAAAGTTAAGGGTTTAAAATTTAAAAAAAAAGTTTCAAAAAAAGATAGATAAAATGTTAATTCAGGTTAAACTTAGAGGTGTATTTTGTGTGTGTGTGTGTGTGTACATATGTTTATACATATGTGTACATATATTTACATATATACTTCCTGGCTTCTTTGGCCTCCTAAAAATCTCAGCTAAAATCTTACCTTCTGTGACATCTATTCCAGAACTCCTTAATGCTAGAATCTTTTCTCTGAGATTACCTCCACTTCATCCAGTATATACTTTATCCATAGATGCTTCTATGTCATCTCTCCCATGAGAATATGAAATCTTTGAGGGCAAGAACCATGCTTGCTTTTCTTTGTAACCCCAGTGCTTAGCACAGTGCCTTGAGCTTATTAAATCCTTAATAAATGTTCATTGACTGGTGAGCCATCAATTTCCAAACATTCAATGATACTCTCAACGTCGATTATTATCAGATCGTTCTATCTAGACACATTCTATCTTGAGCTTGAGTTCCATCTTCCTAACTACCTACTGGACATTTCAAACTAAATGATGTTTTAGAGTAATGTTGGCATGTGAGGGAAGCAGCCCCTCTCCCTTTCCACGAGTTTGAGGACATTTCTCTCATCACCTGTCCCTCTGCCCAGGAACCCAATGGAAGCACTTCCTTCCTCTCCTATTTGGGGTAAGGGGGGCTCATATGTGCTGTGAGGGTTGCATTTTGGACACCTGTTCTTCAGGAATCTCAAAATAGACTTATTTACCATTACAGTTCTTTAGGAATCTCAAAATAGACATCCATAACAAAACTTATTAACTTTCTTAAAAAAAAAATCTACCTTCCAAATTTTCTTATTTCTATAGGTCGCAAACATCCTTCCAGTTACTCAGGTTCATAATATTGATGTCATTTAATACTACTTACTCCCATTCACTCCATACACCTTCTTGTTTGCAAAAGCTCATTATTTCTATCTCCATGTTATAAAGATTTCCTTCTTTCCGGTCACACTTACTACCTTAATTCCAGACTTCATCACCTCTTGACATTACTATTGCGATAGTGACTTAATTAATTTTCCTGCTATGTGTCTCTACTCTAATCCACCCTCTACACAATCCCAGAAATGTTATTCATAAAGTATAGGTCTGATCAACTCTTTATCCCCAACACACACACACACACACACACACACACACACTCATTCACATTCACATCCTAGTGCCTCACAATGACCCCTAGAATTAAATATAAATCTATCTGTATTGCATTTAAAGGTCTTTAAATTTTACTCTAACATAACTTTCTAGCTCATTATACATTAATCTCCTTCATGTATTCTACAGCTCAGCCAAAGTGACCTTCCTAACCTTCCTCACACAGTATTTTTACACATACCTAGGTCCATATGTGTTGTTTCTACTTTTAAAATGCAAACTCCATGAGGGCAGGGGATGCTTTCATACCCTCCCTCTTACCTAGGGCAGTGATGGCTTTCAGAGAGGGAGAGCTGTGCCCTGCCCCCCTCCAAGAGACCCAGTGCCATGCTCCACCTCCCCAGAGACTGAACTCCACTCCCTGCAGAAATCCAGAGAGGGGGAGAGAAGAAGTGCTCCCACTGGGCTGCTAGGCAAAGGGTTGGGTGATATCCTTAGGTGCACGTGGAGAAGGGGTGTAGAGCAGCCTGGCCCCACCTCTTTAAGGAAATCTGGCAAACTCTGGGCTGCAGGGATGGTGGGCAGATGTGCCCACAGAGAGGTCTCTGCATGCCATCTGTGGCATGTGTGCCATAGGTTCACCATCATGGCTGTTACAGGGCTGAGAAATACTTATTGACTGATTGAGAAAATAAGAAGTTATGAATGAATTTAGTATAGTATTTAAAACCTTCAACAAAATTTTAAAACACAGAGAGAAGAAAAGAAATGTTGACTACATATTAGAAAATCTCTTGAGTCAGTTAGTCATCACAAGCATTTGTTAAAGCTTACTATGTGCCAAACACCATGCTAATAGCTGGGGATATAGAGAAAGGCAAAAATAGCTCCTGCCCTCAAAACATTCACATTCTAATGGGGGATAAAATGTGTAAATAACTAGGCACATAGAAGATATACAGAGCAGATGGATGGTAATATGAGTAGGTAGGGGGAAAGTGGGACTAGGAAAGGCCTTTAATATAAAGTGAGATTTGAAATGAGTCTTAAAGGAAGCCAGGGGAACCCAGAGTGAGAATAAAGAGCCTATCCTATATGGGATGGCCAGGGGAAAAGGCACAAATACAGTGCCATATATGAAGAATAACAAGTAAGTCAGAGAATTTGGTATTAGAGGACATGAAGGAAAATATAGTATAAGAAGAATGAAAAGTTAAGAAAATGCCAAGACATAAAGAGTTAGAACCAGAAATGCATTTGGAATAAAAAATATTGAAACAGAGGGAAAATTGTCAGGAGAAGAAAAAGAAAGTAGCTTTAAAAGTACATATGGATTCTATACAAGCCAAAGTGACTGACTTTCAGAGTAGGAGGCACAAATATGGAACCACATCCAAATGGCCATAAAACTCTGCATATTCTTTAACCCAGCAATACAACTATTGGGTCTATATCCCAAAAGCTCAGAGTTAGAAGGAATGTACCTATTTGTACAAAAGTATTTTTAGCAGCTATTTTTGTAGTAGCGAAGATCTAGAAACTGAAGGGTTGTCCATCATTTGGGAAATGGCTGAACAAGTTGTGATATATGGTTGTAATGGAATACTATTATGCCATAAGGAATGATGAACAGGAAGAATTTAGAAATACCTGGAAAGACTTGTCTGAATTGATGCAATGTAAAGTGAGCAAAACTAAGATCACAGTGTATAAAGAAATAGAAATATGAATGATATAACTGCAAAAGACTAAACTACTATCAGCAAAACAAGGTTCCAAGATAACCTCAAAGGACCCAAAATGTAAAATGCTCTCCATAGACAAAGAAGGAACTGTTAGAGCCTGATTTCTGATCAAAGCATGCCATCTTTCACTTTGTTTCCTTCATGAGTTTTATGTGTGATATATGTCTTCCATCATGGCATGAGGAATATGGAAATACGTATTAAATGAAAGCAATGACATAACCTATAATCAGACTATTTACCATTTCAGAGAGGAAGAGGTCGAGGGAAAGAGAAGGGGATCTGAATTATAAAATGTCAGAAAGTAATTGTCAAAAATTATTTCTACATGTAATTGGAAAAAAGAAGAAAAAATAGGATGCATAGAAAAAACTCAAGAACCGCAATCTTCCTAAAGAACATGGTCAAAAAAAAAAAAAAAACCCGCAAACATTGGTTTACCTAAAAAAGACAAGAAAATAGACCAGACCTTTAGAATAAAGACAATAGAGCACTGGTAATGGGAATACAAAAATGAACGCTGCCATAAAAATGAACTCTGCCCTTCAAAAACAAAGCAAATATAGTTATACAGTGATCCCTCACCTATCGCGGGAGTTACATTCCAGAGATGCCCTATGAAAAGTAAAAATCTGCAAAGCAGTTGTGTTATATTTATTTTATTATTCTTTGATTGTAAGCATCTTCTTCTGATGCTTAGGTTCGCTGCAGAAGCCTTAGGTACAGAATATTTGGGTGGCAAAGGGCTTGAAATAAATTAAGACTTTATGAAAACACAACACTGCAGAGCAAAACTATGCACACCAATCAGACACTGAGGTGAAGTGGACGAGGAGAGATGCTGAACAGTATGGCAAAGTGCAGGAGAGCAAACAGACCAATGCTACAGTCACTGAGCCAGTCAACGCTCAAGATACAACACACAGCGATGTGGTTGGTCACCTTTCATTCCGTCAGTCAATAGTGTGCGTATACTATCTCACATTGGCAAACGAGCAAGCCACAGTGGCATACTGCATTTCCATTGTGTACAGTATAGTATTCATCCCTCGAATCTCACAACACAGCGAAAACTCAGCTGTATATTTTTTTTCTTTTAAACTCACAATACAGTGAAGCCATGATAAGTGAACCGCGATATTGTGAGGAACAACTGTATTTACCAATTTCAAAAACAAACAATGGATTACTGCAATTGTCAGGGGGAAAATCCTTTCAAAAATGAACAGAAGACAACATGAATAGCACTGGATTACTCTGACATCATGAGAAATTACAGGATAAAATGGAATTGTATACTCCAAATAAAGGAAAGGGACTCAAGCTGCCACATTTAGAAATATACTTTGCACACCTGAGCCTACTCTTCAATTGAAAAAAAAATATTTTCAACAAAGGGAAGATATATAAAGCATTCCTCAAAAAGAAAGGAGGGGGTAGACTTAGCAAATATTCCAAATAATACGAGATAGAGTATGTATAATTATCAGGAAAACACTAAAGATACAATGTTGCAATATTTCCATACTATTATTTGACATAGTTCTAGAAGTGTTAATGATATTCATAAGAGAAATTAAAGGCACAAAAATATTGAAAAAAACTTAGAAAATCAGTATGAATATTAGTATATTCAGGAATTCAAAATATGAAATAAATCCACAAAAATCTCCAGCATTCCTATACAGCAATAACAAAAATTAGGAAGAAATAATATTGAAGCTTCTTTCAAAATAATTACAAAATGTATAAAATAACAAGAAACTTATCTCCCATGATGCATTCAAGGCTTATTGAAAATATAATTACAAACACTATTACTATAACTCAAAAACTATTTAAAGACAAAAAGGCAATAGAGACATATTCATTGCTCTTTGACAAGTTGTAGCAATTCAATAAATTGATTCTACCTATTTTTTTTCATGTGCATAATGGAACTTTATAGTAATCTTTTTTAATTTTATTTTTTAGAAAAAAAATTTTCCATGATTATATGATTCATGTTTTTACTCTCTCCCCCCCAAATCCCCACCCCCCATAGCTGATGTGCCTTTCCACTGGTTTCTTCATATGTCATCGATCAAGATCTATTTCCATATTATTGATAGCTGTACTAGGGTGGTCATTTAGAGTTCTAACTAATTTAATGTACGATAAGAGAGCTATATATGAAATGAATACAGCATACATCTGAGATAAAATTATGACAAAATTAATTTGGAGAAAAACTTATATAGAATATCAAGAAAAATAATGAGAGTAGAGAAGAAATGGAGGCAGAATAACACTTCCAGATCTCAATTTTCACTACAAGATAAAGAAATGAATTTCAAGACTACATGATACTGGTTAAAAATAGAAAAGTAGAACAAGTTAAAGCAAAGTATTCAATAAACTCAAGAATATAAATGAATTCTAAGATTCTATACTTAATGAAGAGCTTCTAAGAGAACGAGAATTTATTTTTTTAATTTAATTTTTTATTTTTTAGAAAAAATTTTTCCATGGTTACATGATTTATGTTCTTGCTCTCTCCCCCCCCCAACCGAAACCCTTTGAAGCCGACGCCCATTTCCACTGGTTTCTTCATTTGTCATCAATCAAGACCTATTTCCAGATTATTGATAATTATTCTAGGGTGGTCATTAGGAGTCTACATCCCAAATCATGTCCTCATGAACCCATGTGTTCAAGCAGTTGTTCTTCTGTGTTTCCACTCCTGTAGTTCTTCCTCTGAATGGGGGTAGCATTCTTTTCCATAAATCCCTCAGAATTGTCCTGGGTCACTGCATTGCTGCCAGTACAGAAGTCTATTACATTTGATTTTACCACAGTGTAGCAGTCTCTGTGTACAATGTTCTCCTGGTTCTGCTCCTTTCACTCTGCATCAATTTCTGGAGGTCATTCCAGTTCATATGGAATTCCTCCAGTTTATTATTCCTTTGAGCACAATAGTATTCCATCACCAACAGATACCACAATTTTTTCAGCCATTCCCCAATTGATGGGCATACCCTCCTTTTCCAGTTTTTTGCCACCAAGGAGTGGGGCTATAAATATTTTTGTACATGTCTTTTCCCCTATAATTTCTTTTGGGTATAAACCCAGCAATGGTATGGCTGGATCAAAGGGCAGGCATTCTTTTAGAGCCCTTTGGGCATAGTTCCAATTTACCATCCAGAATGATTGGATCAATTCACAACTCCACTAGCAGTGCATTAATGTCCCAATTTTGGCAACATCTCCTCCAACATTCATTACTCTCCCTTGCTGTCATTTTAGCCAGTCTGCTGGGTGTGAAGTGATACCTCAGAGTTGTTTTGATTTGCATTTCTCTAATTATTAGAGATTTAGAACATTTTCTCATGTGCTTATTGATGGTTTTGATTTCTTTATCTGAAAATTGCCTATTCATGTCCCTTGCCCATTTATCCATTGGAGAATGGCTTTAATCACACTGAGAAAGAGAAGAAAGGGCTTCAAGAGGAAAGAAAACCAGATCAAATAGCAGGAAAGAGCAGGAGGGCCCTACTGCAGGACAGCTCAGCAAAAACACTCCATCTTGTCCCTGCCCTTCTTTTTTTTTCCTTTTGAGGTTTTAGCCTCAGGGAACATTAAGCAACACAGACTAATCCAATCAATACAGGCTTAATCACATCAATTGGACAGTCAAGAAGTCTTCAGAGGGCAGGGAAACTCCAGCACCCCTCTAGACTGCAGAGAAAGTTACTACAAACCTCCATTGCCTGCTAGGAGAAGATCTTTCATCAAAGCTTATTAAATCCATATGCTTAAATAGCAGAAGAGAAAAGGAAAAAATATGAGTAAACAATAGAAAAAGAGAAGAGAAATGACAATTGATAGCTTCTTTCAAGGAAGGGAAAAGAGAGCAAATGAAATAGAAGAGGAAAAAGTCCCAGCAAATTGGACACAGGCTTTGGAAGATCTCAAAATTCAATTAACTCAAGAACTTCAGGAACTCAAAAAGCAATCAAGAGAGGCTGAAGACAATTTGAAAAAGGAAATACATGAACTAAAACAAGAAAATAAAGTCTTTAAAGCCAGAATTGAGTAGCTTGAAAACAAAGCAAAGATGGGAAAAGATGATCTACAAAGAAAATCAGACCAGAAGGAGAAGGATGACCAAAAAGCCAGGGATGGAATTCAGTCTTTAAAAAATAGAACTCAACAACTAGAAGCAAATGACTTCACAAGGCAACAATAATATATGAACAAAATTTAAAAAATGAATATTTGAGAATATGAAACATCTCATTGATTCAGCCAATGATATGGAGAACAGAGGTAGAAGAGACAATTTGAGAATAAGAATTTAAAAGAAACTAGATTTCAATCAACATCAGACATTACGTATCTCAATAAACTCAAAATGGAACAAAACAATGGCCATTCTGAAAAATAAACAAAAAGAAAGAGAAAATAACTTCTACAGTTAAGGCTTATGTTGGGGCAATGGGATAGTTGTTTGTTTCTTTTATTCCTAACAAAAAACATGACAATGATTTTGGCAAAAGACAAAATGATAATTTGAATGACATTAAACTGAAAAGTTCCTGCATAAACAGAATCCATGCAAGAAGGATAAGAGAAACTATCAATCAAGGAAACAAAATCTTCACAATAAATATTTCTGATAAGACTCTAATATTCAAGATATGATAGGAAATAACACAAATATATAAGAACAAGAAGCATTTCCCAAAGGAAAGGAAGTCAAAAGAAATACACAAAAAGTTCTGAAAAGAAGAAATGTGTATATTTGCATATATTATTAGCAATAAGAAGAAAATTTTATGCAAATTTAAAGAATTCTGAGGTCTTACCTAATAAATCAAATTATCAAAGATTACAAAACTTTGAAATAGAAGATATTGGAGGGACTATAGCAAGAGAGGAACACTGACAGAGTTGTAAGGGGAATTTTTAAATTGTTTTTCCCATTCTAGAAAGGAATTCAGAATTATGCTAAAAGTGGTTTTGACTCAGGATTCCAACTTTAAATTAAGCATAAAGCCTTAAAAAAAACAAAGATAAAATTTATTATCTTATTCAGAGCAGATTTCATATTAATGTTGAAGAAAATATTATCCTTCCAGATACCCAGGTTGACAATATTAGTATCATCTTCAATTCTTCATATTCACTAATCCATTGCTAAACCTTGTCTTTTCTACCTTTCTATACCAATGTATTCCAGAAAGCATTTGTGGTTGAAAAGACCTAGAAACAAAGAAATTAAGTTTTGATTGGGGGATGGTAAAACAAACTGTTGCACATAGCTATATTAAAATAATATTGCTCAGTTAGAAAACAATGAAGATAAAGAATTCAGAGAAGCATGGGAATACTGGCATGAAATAATGAAGTGAAACAAGCATAATTGGGAAAACAACATATACAATGTAAAAAGCAAAAATAACAGCAAAACAACAAAAACAATGATCAGTATGTAATCATAATAATCATGACTATTAGTTTGACCAGATGGAAAGGAAACATAGACTATTGGAAAGAATATGGAGTTAGAAGTCTCGGGGTTGAATCATGTCTCTGATTAATAATTTGAGGTATTTGATCTCTTTGTATAACAACAAAGAACAAAGCAGTACATTTTTCTTTCTGGAGTCAGGAAGACTCATCTTGCTTGGGTTAAAATATAGCCTCAGAAACTTACTATTTAGTGTGACCCTGGGCAAGTCACTTCATTCTCTTTGCATCCGTTTCTTCATCAGTAATTGAACTGGAGAAAAAAATGGCAAATCACTATCTTTGCCATGAAAACCCCAAATGGAGTCATAAAGAGTCAGACACAATTGAAAAACAATTGTATAACACAAGATTAAACAGGCTGAATGCTCATCTTTAAATCTATGTACTTCACATTTCTTTAGAACAATTATACTGATCCATCAGTGCACCTAAAATAATTCACCGAAATTATATTATATTAGTGTTTATGTAATTAATAATTTTAAAATGGTTTAATTTCTAAATTTGAAAAATTAAGAGGTCAATTTTCTACCAAATACATGTCATCTTTTCCATAATAATGAAGAAAATTTTTCTTAAATGGTTATTTCTGATAAAGGTTTTGGGGTAAGAACACTTTACCTTTTTTCTCATTTATTTTCCTTTTTTCCCCCCTCAAGTTTTCTAGAACACATTACTTTTCAAAATAATTATGGATATAGTATGGAACCATTCCCTAAGCAGTCATTCTTCTTTAGTGTAGTGATGAGAAAGTAAGAGGGAGATTTTGTTTCTTCTTCAGCCAACTGCACAATTATATATCATTTTACAATCCTTTAAACTGTGTCAGTTTAATGTGATAATTTTACATTTATAAGACATTTCCAGTGACAGTGTCAGCCTTTTTGATACTCACTTTGGTAAGATACATTATAAAGAATGAGTTGTAAGGGCCATTCATCACTGTCACTTAAGTAGTTGACAAGCTAAAACTTTTAGTGGAAGTGGATGTTTGAGGATGCTGTTGCATTGATTTTTCAGGATGAAAAATTTACCTAGTTTATCAAGATATAAATATTAACATCAACAAAAATTCTGGCTTTTATTGGTCTTAATAAGGATACAGTATAATCTCATAACATTATCATTCATTAGGTTTATATACAATGATTTGTGAGGAATTAACCTATATTACTCACTTATAATTTTATTCCTCCAAAGAACTATGAGCTTCAGTTTACATGTAATTTATTCTCTTTCTCTTCACTATAAATACCAACTGACAGGATTTAAGTAAAAATGAAAGATGGCGATAGTAGTTTACTTAAAAGAGTAAAATGGAATGCATATTTATGAGGTCTTCTACCATTGGCTTATGAAATTCAAAACTCAAGCGGAAGTAATACTTTATTATTTTTTGTTTCCAAAATATTACATCTTTTTATTTTATTTTTTAGAAAAAAATTTTCCATGGTTACATGATTCATGTTCTTACTCTCTCCCACCCAACCTCACCCCTTGTAGCTAACGTGCATTTCCACTGGTTTCTTCATGTGTCATCAATCAAGACCTATTTCCATATTATTAATAGCTGCACTGGGGGAGGGTGGGAGGTCATTGAGAGTTTACTTCCCAAGTCATGTCCTCATCAACCAATGTGTTCAAGCAGTGGTTTTCATTCTATATTTCCACTCCTGTAGTTCTTCCTCTGCATATGGGTAGATTTCTTTTTCATAAATCCCTCAGAATTATCCTGGGTCATTGTGTTGCTCTCAGTAAAGAAGTCCATTACATTTGATTTTACAACAGTGAATCAGTCTCTGTATACAATGTTCTCCTGGTTCTGCTCCTTTCACTCTTCATCAATTCCTAGAGGTCATTCCAGTTCACATGTAATTCCTCCAGTTTATTATTCCTTTGAGCACAACAGTATTCTATCACCAACAAATACCACAATTTGTTCAGTTATTCCCCAAATGACAGGCATGACCTCATTTTCCAGTTTTTTGCCATCACAAAGAGTGAGGCTATAAATATTTTTGTTTATGTCTTTTTCCCTATGATCTCTTTGGGGTACAATCCCAGCAATGGTATGGCTGGATCAAAGGGCAGGCAGTCTTTTCTTTGGGCATAGTTCCAAATTGCCATACAGAATGGTTGGATCAATTCACAACTCTACCAGCAATGCATTAATGTCCCAATTTTGCCACATACCCTCCAACATTCATTACTCTCCCCTGCTGTCATTTTAGCCAATCTGCTAGGTGTGTGGTGATACCTCAGAGTTGTTTTGATTTGCATTTCTCTAATTGTTAGAGATTTAGAACACTTTCTCTTGTGCTTATTGATAGTTTTGATTTCTTTATCTGAAAATTACCTATTCATGTCCCGTACCCATTTATCTAATGGGGAATGACTTGATTTTTTGTAAAACTGATTTAGTTCCTTGTATATTTGAGTAATTAGACCTTTGTCAGAGGTTTTTGTTATAAAGATTTTTTCCCAGTTTGTTGTTTCCCTTCTGATTTTAGTTGCATTGTTTTTGTTTCTCAAAACCTTTTTAATTTAATGTAATTGAAATTATTCATCTTACATTGTGTAATTTTTTCTAACTCTTGCTTGGTTTTAAAATCTTTTGTTTCCCAAAGATCTGACAAGTATAATATTCTGTGTTCCCATAATTTTCTAATGAAGAGCAGGATAAACCAAACCAAAAAGGAAATTCAAAAGGTAATAGCAGAAAATCAGGCTTTAAAGGCTAGAATTGGGCAATTAGAAGCTAATGATCTCACAAGACACCAAGTATTAATAAAGCAAAGTCAAAAGACTGACAAAATAGAAGGAAACATGAAATATCTCACTGATAAAATGACTGACCAAGAAAACTGGTCTAGAAGACACAATTTGAGAATCACTGGACTACCTGAAAACCATGAAAACAACATAAACCTTGACATCACACTACAAGAAATTACTCAAGAAAACTGCCCTGATGTTCTTGAACAAGAGGGCAAAATAGACATTGAAAGACCCCACAGGGCACCCTCTATACTAAATTCTCAGAAGACAACCCACACTAATGTAATTGCCAAATTCAAGATCTTCAAAGCTGAGGAGAAAATATTGTAAGAAGTCACAAAGAGACAATTTTGGATATCAAAGAACACCAATCAGGATTACACAGGGTCTGGCAGACTCAACACTATAGGACTGCAAAGCTTGGAATATGATATTTAGAAATGCAAGAGAATTGGGTCTACAACCAAGGGATCACCTACCCATCAAAATTGACTATATACTTCTAGGAGAAAGTATGAGCATTCAATAAAATAGAAGATTTCCATATAGTTGTAAAGAAAAGACCAGAAGTAAGTGGAAAGTTTGATATCAAAACAGAAAAATTCAAGAGAAATATGAAAAGGTAAATAGAGAGGGAAAAGAAAAAAAAAACATTTTTTTCTTTAAGGGCTTCAATAAGGTCAAATTGTTTATATTCCTATATGGAAAATGTTATGTGTTACACTCAAACATTATATTCATTATTATACTAATTAGAAGAATTATTCATAGGTAGAGGTTGTAGTGCTACTAAGTGGTCTAAGATGATATGTTTAGGCAAAAAAAGAAAAGGGGGAAATAGAAGTTGGCACCAAGAGAAATTTGAAAGAATAGGAAAATAAGATAATCTATATCACACAAAGTGGCTCATGGGAAGATGAGGGGAAAATACTATTAGAAGAAGAAGAGAGTGTTAATAGGCAATACTTAAACCTAAATCTCAGTAGAATCAATTTCAAGAGGGAAAAGCATCTAAATTTTTTTATTTTATTTTTTCTTTAGAAAATTTTTTCCATGGTTACATGTGTTATGATTAAAAATGATGATGGCCGAGATCAAAAGGAAGAATAGTATTTTAATAAAAGCCATGCTGATAGAGATAAACTGACCATGAGCCTGTAAGAAACCTATTCCAACCTCACCCTCAGCCATTTACCTTTCCTCTCCCCGCGTGCTCAGGTAGCTAAAGAGGAAGAGCAAAGTCACTTACCCCCTATTTAAAATAGTCCCTCACCTTGAATACGTAATCCAAAACAGGAAACCCATTGGACCACAGGAAATGTAGTTTTAAGGACCCCCACAAGTCCACAGAAGTTTGTCAAACACTATATTGAGGTTCAATCCTTCCAAATAGAACACCAGGTGATTTTAAATGACACACCTGATTTATGTTCTTACTCTCCCACATCCAATCACCAATGCCCAGTAGCCAAAGCTTATTTCAACTGGTTCATTTTTATTTTTTTTTAATTTTATTTTTCTAGGAAAGACAATCTAGATCTATTGGAATATCGAATTTTATCTTACTCTAAAGGTTAAAGTGAGAGGGGGAAAATGAAGGGAGGAAGTCGGGAGAGGAATACAAAAAGAGAGGGAAAAGGGAATTTAATAGACACTAAAATATAATAGAGGGGGACAAAAAAGGAGAGAGCAGAAAGGAAAGTAAAATAAGGGTAGGAATTATAGGGAGTGATTAAAAGCAACCACTGGTTTAAAAGGAAATAGTGAAAGAAGAAAGTGCAGAACTAGGAGTAAAAACTAAAATATTGGGGAATACACAAGTGGTAATCATAACTCTGAATTGAAATGGGATGAACTCACCCATAAAACAGAAGCAAATAGCAGAGTGGATTAGAAAACAAAATCCTACCACATGTTGACTACAGGTAACACACATTAGGCAGGTAGACACATGTAGGGTAAAAGTAAAAGGCTGGAACAAAATCTATTGGGCTTCAACTGAGAAAAAGAAGGCAGGAGTCACAATCATGATATCTGAGAAAGCCAAAGAAAAAATAGATTAAAATATATAGGGAAAGTAATTACATCCTGATAAAAAGCAGTATAGACAACTATCAGTACTCAACATGTATTCACCAAATGGTATAGCATCCAAATTTCTAAAGGAAAAACAAGTGAAGTTGAAGGAGGAAATAGATAGTAAAACTATACAAGTGGGAGACCTTAACCTTCCTTTATCAGATGTAGATAAATTTGACCAAAAAATAAATAGGAAACAGGTAAGAGATATGAATGAGATCTTAGAAAAATTAAAGTTAATAGATATATGGAGAAAAATAAATAGGGACAAAAAGCTATGGACCTTGTTTTCAGCAGTACATGGTACATTCACAAAGATTGACCATGTACTAGTGCATAAAAACATGACAAATGCAAAAAAGCAGAAATATTAAATGCAAGTTTTTCATATCATGATGCAATATAAATCATTAGTAAGGGTACATGGGGAGGCAAATCAAAAATTAATTGGAAATTAAGTAATACAATTCCCCAAAATTGGTTAAAGAACAAATCAAATAAACTATTAATAATTTCTTTAAAGAAAATGACAATGATGAGACATCCTATCATAATCTAGAGGATGAAGCCAAAGCAGGATTCGGGATGAATGTTATATCCTTGCATGCATATATTAAAAAATTAGAGAGGGCAGAGGTCAATGAATTGGGCATGTGAATTTAAAAAATAGAAAAATTACAAATTAAAAATTCCCAGATAAAAACTAAATTAGAAATTCTAAAAATTAAAGGGGAAATTAATATAATAGAAAGTAAAAGAATTAATGACAATAAATAAGACTAGAAGCTGGTACTTTGAAAAAACAAATAAAATAGATAAAGTTCTGGTAAATCTAATTTAAAAAAGGAAAGAAGGAAACCAAATTAACTGTATCAGAGATGAAAAGGGTGGAAGATGGCTTCTTAGACTGGCAAATCTTAAAACCTCCACAGTCTTACATACCAAGATAGAAAACAATGTGCTTCGAGAAGAAGAAGAACCAAATCTAACAATGGGACAGAGCAGTGGGAATCCTACTGCTGGGCAGCTAAAGAGGTACACCAAGATAAAGGCTTGAATTCTTGAATTGTTGGGTCTGAGGGTATGGAAGGGAAATCCCAGGACCCCTCCCCAACGAAATTAAACAGAGAGTTTGCTGCCCAAAAAGAGAACTCAAGAGAATCACCATGAGGTAATTGAGAGAGTGGGGGAAAAAAATAAAAAAATAAACTTTTCTTTAAGGGACCCAATAAGTTCAATTGACTTGTATCCCTAGAAGAAAAGAAGATATTGGTAAATATTAAAAATTATTATCAACAGGGTAACTAGAAGAAGTTTACTTAGAGGGAACAGTGACAAACTGTATAGGATGAAATGTCAAGATATATATAAAATTATAAGGGGAAAAAAGGAAATAATATTAAGAAAAATGGGAAAACAAGCCAAAATGGAGTAAATTTATATCCCATAAAGAAGCTCATGGGGAGAACAGTGGAGAAGATCAATACACTGGAAGGGAAAAGAGGTTGGAGAGAGGAAATACTAAATACTTAAATGCTCTGAAATTAACTTGAAGAGGGAAGAACCATCAGATCCATTAGGACAGAGAATTGACTTGAGCCCTATAGAGAAGGAGAAGGGTAAGAAAAGGACTACTGAGGAGGGAAGCAACACTAGGCAGGGAGAAGGCAGGAAGGGGGATTGCTTAAAATGACCCTAAAGAAGAATAGGAGAGGAATAAGAAGGGGAGGAGAGAAAAAGAAGTACAATAAGGGAGAGGATTAGGGGAAATGATTAAAAACAAAACACTGGTATAGAAGGAAATAGTGAAAGAAGAAAGGTTAGAACAAGGAAATAGAAACAAAGTGTCTGGGAATACATAGTTGATCATTATAACTGTGAATGCGAATGGGATGAACTCTCCCATTAGATGGAAGCAAATAGCAGAGTGGATTAGAAACTAAAATCCTAACATATATTGTCTATAAGAAACACACATGAGATAAGCAGACCTACATAGAATAAAAATGAAAGGCTGGAGGCAAAATCTATTGGTTTTCAACTGAGAAAAAGAAGGAAGGAGTTGCAATCATGATTTCTGACAGACCCAAAGTAAAAACAGATCTGGTTAAAAGAGATAGGGAAGGTAATTATATCCAAATAAAAGGCAGTATAAACAATGAAGAAATATCAGTACTCAACATGTATGCACCAAAAGGTATAGCATCCAAATTTCTTTTTTTTAATATTTATTTTTTAGAAAAGTTAACATGGTTACATAATGCATGCTCTTATTTTCCCCTTCATCCCCCGACCGCCCCCCCCCAATAGCTGCTGTGCATTTCCACTAGAGCATCCAAATTTCTAAAGAACAAGTTAGTGGAGCTTAAGGATGAAATAGATAATAAAACTATTCTAGTAGGAGACCTAAATTTTCTTCTATCAGATCTAGATAAATCAAACCAAAAAATTAATAAGAAAGAAACAAATTGGAAATTAAATAATATGATTCTCCAAATCTAGTTAGTGAAAGAAAAAAATCATAGAAACAATTAATAATTTTATTGAAGACAATTACAATGATGAGACTGCTTACCAAAACATATAGGATACAGCAAGCAGTTCTAAGGGGAAAATTTATATCATTGAGTATATATATTAAAAAATTAGGGATGGAAGAGGTTAATGAATTGGGCATGCAACTTAAAAAACTAGAAATCAAACAAATTAAAAACCCCCAGATGAAAACTAAATTATAAATACTAAAAATCAAAGCAGGAATTAATAAAATGAAAGTAAAAGAACTACTGAATTATTAAATAAAACTAAAAGCACCATTTAAAATCACCCTAGACAATATAAAATACTTAGAAATCTACTACCAAAACAAACACAGGAAATATACGAACACAACTATAAAACACTTTCCAAACAATTCAAAATAGGTCTAAACAATTGGAAAAACACTGATTTTTCATGGGTAGGATGAGCTAACATAATAAAAATGACTATTCTACCCAAATTAATTTTCTTATTTAGTGCCATACCTATAAAACTGCCAAGAAACTTTTTTACAGTATTAAAAAAAAACTATAACGAAGTTGATTTGGAAGAACAAAGATCAAGAATATCATGGGAAATAATGAAAAAAATAAGTGAAGGTGGCCTAGCAGTACCAGATATTAAAAGACAGAAGGGAGGATCAGTGGAATAGACGGGGTAAGTGGCATCAGCAAGACAGACTATGATAAACCCAGAGAGCCCAACTTTTGGGACATAAATCCACTATTTGATAAAACTGCTGGGAAAATTGGAAAATAATATGGGAGAGATTAGATTTAGATCAACATCTTACACCCTACACCCAAGATAAATTCAGAATGGGTGAATGACTTGAAAATAAAGAAGGAAAGTATAAGAAAATTAGGCAAACACAGAATAGTATACTTGTCAGATCTTTGTGAAGGAAAGAATTTAGAACCAAGCAAGAGTTAGAAAAAATTACATAGTATAATATGCCCAAAGAGCTCTAAGATTGCCTACCCTTTGATCCAGCCATAGCATTGCTGGGTTTGTATCCCAAAGTGGTCATAGGGAAAAATACATGTACAAAAAAATATATATAGCTGCGCTATTTGTGGTAGAAAAAACTGTGAAACAAGGATATGCCCGTCAATTGGGGAATGGCTGAACAAATTGTGGTATCTGTTGGTGATGGAATACTATTGTGCTCAAAGGAAGAATAAACTGGAGGAATTCCATTTGAACTGGAATGGCCTCCAGGAATTGATGCAGAGTGAAAGGAGCAGAACCAGGAGAACACTACTCACATTCAGAGGAAGAACTACAGGTGTGAAAATACAGAAGAAAAACAACTTCTTGAACAGATGGATTGATGATACACATATGATTTGGGAAGTAAACTCTAAACAACCACCCTAGTGCAATCATCAATAATATGGAAATGGGTCTTGATGGATAACACATGAAGTAATCAATGGAAATGTATGGCGGCTGCGGGGCAGGGGGTTGGAGGAGTCAGGGGTTGGTGGGGAGGGAGTAAGAACATGAATCATAAAATAAAATAAAAACACATTACTGGATTACTGGATTAAAAAATGAAATTGAAGCAAATAGTTCATACATTTACATATACACACATATAAAGGTGTGTGTGTACATCTATATGTATACACATATATACATATATAGGTAAATATATATACACACATATATGTATATATAGATACACACATATGTGTATCTATATATACAAATATGTACATTACGTGTTTTATTTAGTGCCTGCTAAACCTTTTTTTTGAAGTGCTGATGAGATATATTTATAAGACTTCTGATTAACTTGAAAGCTTTTAGGCTTCTTATCCTTTTTCTTCCTAAATAAACCTTTTTTGTAAATTTCTCCCCAAACTGAGCTTTTCTCCATTTTGCTTTGGTGTCACCAAGTGTTAAAAGTGTCTACTGACTTGCTTTGTATGGTCTCCTCAGGTTCTTCACAGGATTTCTCTGTCATTTCACACTCAGCAATGAATTTTAGTGCATAAGCTGTAATTATTTTCACAAAATTCTTTTTTACATGTCTAATTTAATTTTTAATAATCATTTTTAAATATTTTGGGATCTAAAGTCTATCACCCCTCTCCAAGAATGCAGGAAATATATGAATTATCCATAAGTCATACAATACACATTTTTCTATTCATCTTGTTGAAAGAAGGCACATATTGCCACTAGAGAAAAATTCATGGAGAAAAGAAAATGCAGAATGGTAGGCTTCAACCTGTATTCTCTCTTTGTCAGTTCCTTCTATGTCAGTGAGTAAACTTTTGGCATAAGACCTTTGCAATTGTCCTGGATCTTTGCCTTGTTCATAATAGTTGAGTCATTCACAGTTAATCATCGTACACTATTATTGTCACGATGTAAATTTTTCTCTTGGTTCTCCTCACTACACTTTGCATCACTTCAAATAAGTCTTTCCAAACCCATAATGTTCTTTTTCAATCACTTAAAATTATTTCCACAACCTACAATGACCAAATTTTATGTTTTTTGTTGCCTCTAGCTAAGATCAAATCCACTTGGATAACTTTTTTTCTTAGCCTTTCTATTTGAATATCTGAGCCATCCTTCCATTTGGTTCTAGCTTTCTACTTTCTTTTGGTTTCATTTAGAACAAGAATGGCCAAAGTAATGATTCTGCTTTCCCTCCCAAAGGTCTACTCTTTTAGCAAGCACCTAATGGTTAGAATATAATGGTCAAATTGAAGTTCATTGGTGATATAAAAAATTATGTGATTTTTAGCTCCCTTAATTGCTACTCTGCCACTTTTATTGCAGAATTATAAGGACATACAGAACTAAGAATCAATTAAAATTTTCTCTTTATTTCATGGATTGCTTTGGCCAAAAAAAAAATCATGACCATTGTGGGAAGCCTACTGGTGATATGCTTTGCCATAATTATTTTGCCTATGCCTCAGAAAACAGATCTTTTTTTTCTGTTATTGAGGATATACTTGAAACATTTCTATCATGGCAGTACCTGCCAGAGCTCATGCTCTGCTGGCATAGCCTTCAGGAGCTCAGGACATTTCCATGCCATAATGAGGCACCCTGTAGTACTTGATGTCTTATTTAGGCCAACAAGAATATTTCAATTAGGTTAATGTTAAATGCTTCAAATGTTTTCTAGGTTAAAACTAATTGTTAATTGTAATAGAAATGAACCATACTTCAGTTTGGAGTTGAGCCATATACCTTTGGAGCCATATAACTTTTGATATATCTCCCAGTTCTAAGGATGACTATATAACTTTTCTCTTTTTTGGTCTCAGATTACAGTCTGACAATGAATACTTCTGAGTTTCAGGACACAGGTCAGTGGAGTCATCCTTCTTTCATGATGCTGCAAATGCAAGATAAGTCCAAGCAAAGGTTCTTCCCATACCATAACTTCTAGGCACACTGGAGTACTTTAAACTTTAGATAGTGAAGATCCATGCAGGCTCATCTCTCCCACTTTGCAATAGTTTACCTATTCCTTTTAACCCTATTATATAAAAATATGCTTAGTATTTCAAGCCCTGTGTAAAACTGAATTGAACTGCCTTTTAATTCTGAATATAGAATTGAAATACCACTCAAATGAGGTTATTGCACATAAAATAGAGAATATATAAGTAGCCCTGGGAACAAGAACACTGAAGCAATTTCAGTATAATTAGCAGCATTCTCTTTCTAATACTCAGAATCTTGGTTGCATAACATTTGAATTCAGAATGGGTGAATGACTTGAATAAAAAGAAGGAAACTATAATTAAATTAGGTGAACACAAAATAGTATACTTGTCAGATCTCTGGGGAAGGAAAGATTTTAAAACCAATAAAGAGTTCAAAAAATTTTCAAAATGTAAAATAATTAATTTTGATTATATTAAATTATAAAGTCTTAATATCCAGCATTGGCCAGCTAGAAAATAAAGCAAAGAAGGCAAAATATGATCTACAAAGAAAATCAGACCAGAAGGAGAAGGATGACCAAAAAGCCAGGGATGAAATTCAGTCTGTAAAAAATAGAACTCTACAACTAGAAGCAAATGACTTCACAAGGCAGCAAGAATATATAAAACAAAATCTAAAAAAATGAAAAATTTGAGGAGAATATGAAACACTTCATTGATTCAACCAAAGACCTGGAGATCAGAGTTAGAAGAGACAATTTAAGAATTAATGGTTTACCAGAACATCATGGCAAAGGAAAAAGTTTAGACATCATCCTACAAGATATTATCAGAGAAAACTTCCCTGACATTCTCGAACAAGAGGGAAAAGTGGAAATTAAAAAGAATCCACAGATCACCTCCTACATTATCCACAACTGAAAACTTCCAGGAATATTATAGCCAAATTCACAAACTACTAGAGCAAGGAAAAAATATTACAAACTGCTAAGAAGAAGTCATTCAGATATCAGGGAACCACAGTATCTGGCTGCATCTACATTGAAGGACCAGAAGGGATGGAACGTAATATTCCAGAAAGAAAGAGAACTGGGTCTATAACCAAGATTCAACTACCACGCAAAACTGACTATATTTTTGCAGGGGAAAGCATGGTCATCCGAAAAAATTGAGGACTTCCAAGAATTCATAAAGAAACAAAACAGAATGCAACAGAGAGTTTGCTGCCCAAACACAGAACTTAAGAGAATGACAATAAGGTAATTAAGAGAGTGGGGGGTGGGGATCTTTTCTTTAAGGGACCCAATAAGTTCAATTGATTTGTATCCCTGGAAGAAAAGAAGATATTAGCAAATATTAAAAACTGTTATTACCAACAGGGTAACTAGAAGAATTTTACATAGAGGGAACATTGACAAATTGTATAGGATGAAATGTATGTGTGTATATACATATACATACATATATGTGTATATATGTATGTATGTATGTATGTATAAACATATACAAAACTAGAGGGGAAAGAATCTAATATTAAGAAAAATGGGACTTCCGGGAAGATGGTGGCGTAGACAGAGTGAATCTTAAAACCTCTGCAACCTTACACACAGAGATAGAAAACAATGCGCTTCAAGAAGAAAGAGGACTAAATCTAATAAAGGGACAGAGCAGGGGGAACCCTACTGCAGCATAACTAAAGAGGTATGCCAAGAAAAATACTTCAATTTTTGAACTGTCAGGTCTGAGGTTGTAGAAGGGGAATCCCAGGATCCCAGGACGCCTCCCTCACGTGCTGTGAGGAGTCTCCAGAGGCCCGGGAAATCTCAGGGCTGGTGGGCACACTGGTTGGGAGAGAGGGCCTTGCTTTCATTGGACTCAGGGAGTCAAACAAAGACACTAGAGAGGTGACTGGAGGAGAAAACCAGAGAAACACAGCAAAAAAAGCACAGAACACTGTGGCTTAGAGAGAGCCAAACTCCAGAACGCAGACAGCCTTTGACAAAATACAAGACCCATTTCTATTGACAAAACTAAAAAATATAGGAATAGAAGGACTTTTCCTAAAAGTAATAAACGGCATATATTTAAAACCATCAGCAAGCATCATATGCAATGGGGATAAATTAGAAGCCTTCCCAATAAGATCAAGTATGAAACAAGGATGCCCATTATCACCTCTATTATTTAACATTGTACTAGAAATACTAGCAGTAGCAATTAGAGAAGAAAAAGAAACTGAACATATTAAAATAGGCAATGAGGAGACGAAGTTATTACTCTTTTTTTTAACATTTATTAATATTCATTTTTAACATGGTTACATGATTCATGCTCCTCCTTTCCCCTTCAACCCCCCCCCCGCGCCCCCCTGCCCATGCGCATTTCCACTAGTTTTGTCATGTGTCCTTGATCAAGACCAATTTCCAAATTGTTGGTAGTTGCATTGGTGTGGTAGTTTCGAGTCCACATCCCCAATCATGTCCACCCCAACCCATGCGTTCAAGCAGTTGTTTTTCTTATATGTTTCCTCTCCTGCAGTCCTTCCTCTGAATGTGGGTAGCATCTTTACCATAAATCCCTCAGAATTGTCCTGGGTCATTGTATTGCTGCTGGTACAGAGGTCCATTACATTCGATTTTACCACAGAATGTCATTCTCTGTGTATAGAGTTCTTCTGGCTCTGCTCCTTTCGCTCTGCATCAGTTCCCGGAGGTCTCTCCAGTTCGCCTGGAACTTTTCCAGTTTATTATTCCTTTTAGCACAATAGTATTCCATCACCCGCATATACCACAGTTTGTTCAGCCATTCCCCAATTGAAGGACATACCCTCCTTTTCCAATTTGTTGCCACCACAAAAAGCACAGCTATGAATATTTTCATACAAGTCTGTTTATCTATGATCTCTTTGGGGTACAAACCCAGTAATGGTATGGCTGGGTCAAAGGGCAGGCATTCTTTTATAGCCCTTTGAGCATGATTCCAAATTGCCAGCCAGAATGGCTGGATCAGTTCACAGCTCCACCAGCAATGCATTAATGTCCCAATTTTGCCACATCCCCTCCAGCATTCATTACTCTCCCCTTCTTTCATTTTAGCCAATCTGCTAGGTGTGAGGTGTATGATACCTCAGAGTTGTTTTGATTTGCATTT
>NC_058130.1:630429953-630430440 GCF_016433145.1 Gracilinanus agilis
ACAATTGCTTTAACTCCTTGTATATTTGAGTGATTAGACCCCTGTCAGAGGTTTTCGTTATAAAGATTTTTTCCCAATTTGTTGTTTCCCTTCTGATTTTGACTACATAGTTTTTGTTTGTACAGAAACTTTTTAGTTTAATATAATCAAAACCATTTAATTTACATTTTGTAATTTTCTCTAACTCTTGCTTGGTTTTAAAGTCTTTCCTTTCCCAGAGATCTGACAAGTAAACTATTCTGTGTTCACTTAACATGTTTATAGTTTCCCTCTTTATATTCAAGTCGTTCACCCATTCTGAATTTATCTTGGTGTAGGGTGTGAGATGTTGATCTAGACCTAATCTCTCCCATATTGTTTTCCAAATTTCCCAGCAGTTTTTGTCAAATAGTGGATTCATGTCCCAAAAGATGGGCTCTTTGGGTTTATCATACACTGTCTTGCTGATGTCATGTATCCCAAGTCTATTCCATTGATCCTCCTCTCT
>NC_058130.1:630435439-630519423 GCF_016433145.1 Gracilinanus agilis
AATCTCAGTTTTGAACTCTTCCATAGCTTGTGAGGAGTTTTCCTTATTTGAGGAGGGTCCGGATGCTTGTTTGTTCTCCTCCTCTGTTTGCTCGGTTGTCTGGATTTTCTCTGTGTAAAAGCTGTTGAGTGTTAAAGACTTCTTCTTCTTGTTATTATTCTTTCTCTTCTGAACTTCCTGATTCTGAGTAGCCATCATTAGCCCAGCAGCTTCTCAGATTTATCCTCTCGCTCAGTGTCTGTTCTCGATCTATTGGCTCCTGAGGTCTGAGTTCTGGTTTTTTCCAAGGTCAAGCCCCCTGGTGGGCCCTCTTGCTTGATCCTCTGCTGGAGGTTTCTTTACAAGTCTCAGGGCGCTGCTTCCACAGTCGTATACCCGTCTGCACTGGTTCCCCAATTAGGCTTTAGTTCCTGGCTGTGTCTGCCTCCGCCCACGCCTCTGCTCAGCCTGCGCTCTGCGCCCAGCGTCCTGCTCCCGTGCGCTCAGATTTCGCGTGCGTTTTTTGACATAATGGGGTCCTAAGTCTTGCTGCTCTCAGGAACAGGTTCCGGAGCTGCTGATGACTCGATGGGTGCCCCAAACTTGCCCTATTTCTTTTTAGCTGGGTTCGGAGCTATAGATGAGTGTGGAGGGAGTGGGGGTGGGGCGGTTGCTCAGCCCGCGATTTAGTGAGAGTCCTTTATAGCCTGGAAATGTCTCGATTCCACGTACCTTCCACACTGTGCCCTGTTGTGGGGTTCCTCCGTTCTTCTGGACTTGTTTTTATGTCCCCTTGAGGAGTTTTGTGTGTTTTGGTCAGGAGAGGTTAAGAGCTGCTTCTTACTCTGCCGCCATCTTATCCCGGCGAAGCTATTACTCTTTGCAGATGATATAATGGTCTACTTAAAAAATCCTAAAGAATCAACCAAAAAATCCAGCACAAATTATCAACAACTTTAGCAAAGTTGCAGGATACAAAATAAATACGCATAAATCATCAGCATGTCTATATATTTCCAATATATCTCCATAGCAAAAATTACAAAGAGAAACATCATTTAAAATCACCCTAGACAATATAAAACACTTAGGAATCAATCTATCAAAACAAACACAAGAATTATATGAAAACAACTACAAAACACTTTCTAAACAATTAAAACTAGATCTACACAATTGGAAAAAATTGACTGGTCAATTTACTAACATAGTAAAAATGACCATTCTACCCAAATTAATTTACCTATTTAGTGCCATAACTATCAAACTACCAAGAAACTTTTTTTTTTTACTGAGTTAGATTAAAACTATAGCAAAGTTCATTTGGAAGAACAAAAGATCAAGAATTTTGAGGGAAATAATGAAAAAAACAAAACATGAAGGAAGGTGACCTAGCAGTATCTGATATTAAACTATACTATAAAACAGCAGTCATCAAAACAATATGGTATTGGCTAAGAGACAGAAGGGAGGATCAGTGGAATACACTTAGGGTAAGTGACGTCAGCATGTCAGTCTATGATAAACACAAAGAGCCCAAATTTGGGACAAAAATCAACTATTTGACAAAAATTGCTGGGAAAATTGGAAACAATAATGGAGAGATTAGGCTTATATCAATATCTCACACCCTACACCAAGATAAATTCAGAATGGGTGAATGACTTGAATATAAAAGAAGGAGCATATAAGAAAATTAGGCAAACACAGACTTCTGGGGAAGGAAAGATTTTAAAACCAAGCAAGTGTTAGAAAAAATTTCAAAATGTAAGATAATTAATTTTGATTATATTAAATTAAAAAGGTTTTGTATAAACAAAAGCAATGCAACCAAAATCAGAAGGGAAACAACAAACTGGGGAAAAAATCTTCATAACAAAAAAATCTGACAGAGATCTAATTACTCAAATATACAAAGCGCTAAATCAACTGTACAAAAAATCAAGCCATTCCCCTATTGATAAATGGGCAAAGAAGCTGAATAAGCAATTTTCAGATAAAAAAATCAAAACTATCAATAAATACATGAGAAAGTGTCATAAATCTCTAATATTTAGAGAAATGCAAATCAAAACAACTCTGAGGTATCACCTCCCACCTAGCAGACTGGCTAAAATGACAGCAGGGGAGAGTAATGAATGTTGGAGGGGATGTGGCAAAATTGGGATATTAATGCAATCCTGGTGGAGTTGTGAACTGATCCAGCCATACTGGATGGCAATTCGGAACTATGCTCAAAGAGCTCTTAGATTGCCTGCCCATTGATCCAGCTATCCCATTGCTGGGTTTGTACCCCAAAGAGATCATAGGGAAAAAGACATGTACAAAAATATTTATAGTCGTGCTCTTTGTAGTGGCAAAAAACTGGAAAATGAGGTTATGCCCTTCAATTGAGGAATGGCTGAACAAACTGTGATATCTGCTGGTGATAGGATACTACTGTGTTGAAGGAATAAAAACTGGAGGAATTCCGTGTAACTGGAATGACCTCCAGGAACTGATGCAGAGTGAAAGGAGCAGAACCAGAACATTGTACACAGAAACTGATACACTGTGTTAAAATGGAATATAATGGACTTCTATTCTAACAGCAATGCAATGACCCAGGACAATTCTGAGGGACTTATGAGAAAGAACACTATCCACATCCAGAGAAAGAACTATGAGAGCAGAAACACAGAAGAAAAACAACTTCTTGAACACATGGGTTGATACGGACATGATTTGGGAAGTAAACTCTAAATGACCACCCTAGTGTAATTATAAATAATATGGAAATAGGTCTTGATTGATGACACATGAGGAAACCAGGGGAAATGCGTGTTGGCTATGGGGGGGAGTTTGGCGGAGTGGGGGGGATAAGAAGAACATGAATCATGTAACCATGGAAAATGTTTTTCTAAAAAATAAAAATTTAAACTAATTGGAAAAAAAACGATTTGATGGGAAATATAAAATGGTAAAAACAAATTCAAATTTAATTTTTTAAGAATAACTTTGCTTTAGTCAAAGGATTCAGCTTTCAGTTTTCTAAAATCAGCATTGTGTCTTTGGTGTCCATTTCTTTATAATGGATATAAACCATTCCTGGAATGCATTTCTCACTTCTTCTCTTGTAGAATCTTTCCTTTCCCTCAAGTTTTGGTTTGGATGTCACTTCCTTCAGAAAACCTTTTCTGGTCGTTCTAGTTGTGAGTATACATGCCCATATTGCCTTATCTTTATTTACCTATTTACTTGTTGCTTCCAAATGAAGCTCCTGTGAGGAGGGTCCAATTGCTGCTTTTATTCCTTTATAGTTCTAGCACCATTAAAAAAGCCCTGCATGGAAGGAGCACTTAATAATAAATACATGTCGAATTGAACCACTGAATATAACACTTTAAATGTGACATATCAGTTCAATTTACTGTCTGTTCTCTAGATACTTATGTGTAAGGATGATGAATAATACATGGTATCTGTCCTCAAAATTACATATTACTAGAAGATAGGAATCCCAATAACTAATGAAATTAGAATATGATAAAGACATAAAAAAGGTACAGAGTTCTGTTAGATACCTAAGGAAAAATAAATTATTTCTGCAGAGTAGGAAATAGCCAAAAAAAAAAGTTTTCATGGAAGAGCTGATACTTGATTGGGGCCTTCAAGGATAAAAATGTGGTCAGATACCAAAACAATCTTACCCAAACAGTTATGACCAGGTAATCATCCTGTTGAAGAAAGCTTCAGTGGCTCTGTATTTTATCTTTAATATAAACACCAAAGTTTGACTTTCAAGCCTACCTTTCCAAGATTATTGTGTCCTTTTCATCTCTTTACACACTATCCATTCTAGCCAGGTCATCTATTACATCTGGATTCTCATTCTTAGAACATACGCCCTCTTCATATCCACATCACAGAATCCTTTTATTTCAGGGGTCAACTTAGACACCATTTCCTGATGAATCCTTTCAAGGTATTAAAATGTTCTTTTCCTCCCTTCAATTTATCCTCTATAGTACTTGGAGCCCCAATTCACACAGTTGGCTCCTAGGAAATGGATACCCCAAATTTAATGTACAACCTGACTCTGCATTCCCTAAATGTATAATTTAATACCACATCAATGTGTTTGCCTTTAATAATTAATCAGAAGACACAAGTAGTTCAAAGCAAAGAATTAAACTAAATAGTACAGCAAGAAAATAAATATTTTCTTCACAAACCTAAGGGCATTCACATAAATGCATATAGTATCACTGGAAAAAAGTGGGCATATTTAGTGAACACTTGTAAAGAGGAACGCACATAGGGAACAAATGTGGCCAAGGCCCATATGTGAAGCAGTGGTCTTATGAGATATATGTATCCAGGATGTAAATGTAGAGAGGATCACATATAGGGAAAATGGAGTCAGTGCATATGGGCAGAAAAGTAAATCACCACCAAGCCACTGAAGGATTCTACTGATCCTATCACACTAGGGCTAGCAGACTAGTTCCTACTGGTTTCATGGTGGATGAAGGGTTTTTGAGAAGCTATTCCACTGGATCCAGCACCACGGGATAAAGCATCTCTGTCAGATGCTGCCAGGCTGGATGCCACTTCCTTCTGTAAATCACACCAGATGCAGATATGCTTCACGCTTTTCTGCCCCCAACTTTTAGGGCAGCTGAGATCATTGACAATCTCTTCTTCATCAAAAAGGGTGGGTGCTGCCATATGCTGTCAGCTTAACGCTGACAGATGTTTCCAGACTCCTTCAATAAAGATGGAAACCTGTCTATTAACCAACAAAAGTCTCCTCTAGTTCTCCTTATCTAAGATTCTTCATATCTTCCCAGCAGAAGATTTTCAGGTCCAAGCACCAAGAGCTTTTAGGGGAAAAAAAAACAATAGTATCTTCCCAACTGATTAGATCCCTCTAGCTTAATCTTTTCTTTGGCCTCTGCTAAGGAATCCAGTGTTTTAAGATCTATTGTTAGAATCTTTACCAGACTTCCTGATAAGATTTCTACAAAATAAAGGACAGGGAATAATGATTTATAAAGTGCTTACCATATTAATGGCACTGTTAAGTACTAAGAATACAAATAAAAGCAAAAAGAAACTGTGTACTGCTTGAAGAAATTTATATTCTAATGGAGGAAGACAACACAAAAAAGGGAGTTTGAAAAGGAAGGGATCATAGGGTAGGGTAGAAGGTTTCAAAGTCCAGAAAAACAGAAGTAAATCTAGAAGAAGAATCAAAATTGGCCAATCTGGGCTTCTCCACAAAATGTAGATAAAAGGAGGAACACAACACTGGGAGGAAGGGACCAGCATGGTAGAGGGACATAGAGAAAGACAGATGTATAAGGGTAAGAATACACAACACACTGAGGGAAGTTCTAGAGAAGGCAGCTTAGACATTGGGACAAAGTGTGAAAAGTCTGAGCAGAATGGGGAGGGAGAAAAGCAATGAATGAAAATTGGCTGACCTGGTCATCTCCTCAAAATCTGGGAGGAACTCACCAATGGGAGAAGGGGAGTCTGAATGACTATAAGAGAGAATGAAGCAACTGGGAGAGGCAATAGGAGGTGACTAATCCAGGAAGAGGAGGCTCTAGGCATTGGGGAAAGTTACTGGGTGAGACAATGACTGAGGCATAGATGAAGTCCTGAAAGTCAGAGTAGAACTGCAAGAGAAATTACTTCCCAATTTCCAAGCTCTGAAGTCTATACTATAAGCTTTACATAGTTATTTGTATGTAACTACCAAACAACTCTGGGATTTTGACTATTTTCCAAAACTTATGCCTTTCCTTTATCCCAAGTGGTAGTGAGGGACTTGGGGAGACAGAGATAACAACTAGCCAAAAGGGTTCTGTCTTTGTCTTTGACCTTTGTCTTTGCAGGATTCCTGGGTCTTTTATGCAGATGTGGCCACTCTAATCCCCAGCTCACTTTCTGCTGGGAAGATAAAATATACAACCAGATACATATATGCAAAAAAGAAATAGATAAGTATTTACTTGCAAGTTGAATGTCCCCAACAGAATGAGAGTTCCTTTAGAGAGAAGGACTCCTTTTTGTTTTGTCTTGGTACTCCCAGAAGTAGTAGAGATTGCTTTAAACATGGTAAATATTTTTAAAATGCTTGTTGAAGGAGATTAGAGTGATATTAGGTAGAGAAAACAACAACAAAAAATTTTTAGAAGAAGAATGTTGAACAGTGAATTCAACTGGGCAAAAGTACAATAAGCAAATTGTAATAATTGTAATAGGCAAAAGAGATAGTTGGAAATATAAGTAGAATCCAAATTAGGCAATGTGAATGTCAGCCTAAGGAGCCTGAATTTTATTATGTAGAACCCTTTAAAATGTTTGGGCAGGAGACTGACATGGTCAAAGCTGTACCTGGATGACAGAAAGCTGTATCACAAAGCCAAATAAACACTTATAAGTTAACAAAAATTAAAAAAAAACCTCTAGAATTAATTTAGTTCTAATGTTAACTGATTTTTTAAATAAAAAGACTAAACTGAAAAGACACATACAATGGTAAACAGAAAAATTCAAGGAATACAATAAGGCTAAACTGATTACAATCCTACATAAGAAGGTGATAAGATATTTTAGATATCTATAATACTTGAAATACTTAAGGTACCAAAAGTATTTAAGATATTTAAAGTACAAAAGATACTCAAGAACTTTATCACTATTGAGGCTGAATAGGAGCATATATAGACAAAGTATACTAAATAAGTTGAAAATGACGGAAAATTTTAAAAAATTAAGGGATAAAACAAACACACTGGAAGAGAAAAGGAGAGATAGATGGAGGCAAATTATCTCAGATGAAACGACAAACAGGAGTCAATAGAGTAGAGAGGAAGATGGAAGATGGCAGACAATAACTGAACCTCACATACATCAGAATTAAGCATAATGGGAAAAAATACACAGTTAATTGGCTACAGAAACCTATGTTACTCTATAGGGAACTAAAAAGAAGAAACAGGAAAAAAGAGGGGGGCAATTGGACAGAAAAAGGTTAACTGGAGGAGGCAGTAGTCAGGAGCAAAATATTGGTGAATAGGAAAAGGCTGCAAGGAGAGAAAAAAGAAGTTAAGCGGGGTAAAAATAGGATAGAGGGAAACATGCACTTAGAAATTGACAACTATGAATGTGAACAGAATGAACTCAGTCATAAAATTAAAGAGAATGGAAAGTGGATTAAAAGCCAGAATTCAATAATATGTGGTTTATCCAAAATAAATGAATGAATGAATGAATGAATGAATGAGTTAAAAACATTTATTTATTTGCTTGTTTGTTTGTTTTATATAATTTTTTAGAAAAAAAATTTTCCATGGTTACATAATTCATGTTCTTACTCTTCCCCCCCAAGCCTTCCCCTTGTAGCCAATGCACATTTCCATTGGTTTCTTCATGTGTCATCAATCAAGACCTATTTCAATATTATTGATAGTTGTACTAGGGTGGTCGTTTACAGTTTACTTCCCAAATTGTGTCCGTATCAACCCATGTGTTCAAGCAGTTATTTTTCTTCTTTGTTTCCACTCCTGTAGTTTTTCCTCTGAATGCGGGTAGCATTCTTTTCATAAATCCCTCAGAGTTGTACTGGGTCATTGCAGGCCATTGTACTGCTGCTAGTACAGAAGTCCATTACATTCAATTTTACCACAGTGTATCAGTGTACAATGTAGTCCTGGTTCTGCTCCTTTACTCTGCATCAGTTCCTGGAGGTCTTTCCAGTTCACATGGAATTCCTCCAGTTTATTTTTCCTTTCAACACAGTAGTATTCCATCACCAGCAGATACCACAATTTGTTCAGCCACTCCCCAATTGACAGGCATACCCTCATTTTCCAGTTTTTTGCCACCATAAAAAGTGCAGCTATAAATATTTTTGTACATGTCTTTTTCCCTATGATCTCTTTGGCGTATAAACCCAGCAATGGGATAGCTGGATCAAAGGGCAGGCAATCTTTTAGAGGTCTTTGGGCATAGTTCCAAATTGCCATACAGAATGGTTGGATCAGTCACAACTCCACCAACAGTGCATTAATGTCCCAATTTTGCCACATCCCCTCCAACATTCAGTACTCTCTCCTGCTGTCATTTTAGCCAATCTGCTAGGTGGGAGGTGATACCTCAGAGTTGTTTTGATTTGCATTTCTCTAGTTATTAGAGATTTAGAATACTTTCTTATTTGCTTATTGATAGTTTTGATTTCTTATCTGAAAATTTCCTATTCATGTCCTTTACCCATTTATCGATTGGGAAAATGGCTTGATGTTTTGTACAAATTTTTTAGCTCCTTGTATATTTCAGTAATTAAGACCTTTGTCAAGAGTTTTTTGTTATGATTTTTTTCCCAATTTGTTGTTTCCCTTCTGATTTTGGTTGCACTGTTTTTGTTTGTACAAAACCATTTTAATTTAATATAATCAAAATTATTTGTTTTACATTTTGTAATTTTTTCTAACTCTTGCTTGGTTTTAAAATTTTTCCTTTCCCAAAGATCTGACAAGTATACTATTCTGTGTTCACCTAATTTTCCTATACTTTCCTTCTTTATATTCAAGTCATTCACCCATTCTGAATTTATCTTGGTGTAGGGTGTAAGATGTTGATATAAGCCTAATCTCTCCATTATTGTTTCCAATTTTCCCAGCAATTTTTGTCAAATAGTTGATTTTTGTCCCAAAAGTTGGGTTCTTTGTGTTTATCATGAACTAACTTGTTGACGTCACTTACCCCAAATCTATTCCACTGATCCTCCCTTCTGTCTCTTAGCCAATACCATATTGTTTTGATGACCACTGCTTTATAGTATAGTTTACTATCAGGTACTCCTAGGTCACCTTCCTTCACCTTTTTTTTTTCATTATTTCCCTTGATATTCTTGATCATTTGTTCTTCCAAATCAACTTTGTTATAGTTTTTTCTAATTCTTTAAAAAAGTTTCTTAGCAGTTTGATAGGTATGGCACTAAATAAGTAAATTAATTTGGGTAGAATGGTTATTTTTATTATATTAGCTCATCCTACCCAAGAGCAATCAGTGCTTTTCCAATTGTTTACATCTAGTTTTTATTTTTTAGAAAGTGTTTTGTAGTTGTGTGTGTATAATTCCTGTGTTTGTTTTGGTAGATAGATTCCTAAGTATTTTCTATTGTCTAGGGCAGTGATGGGCAAATTATGTCCCATGGGCCAGATGTTGCCCCCTGAAATATTCTATCAGGACTCATGAAATTATTCCTAATTTGATGAACACAATGAGTAGCATACAAAAAAAAATGAAACTTAGAAAGAGTTGCCTTAGAAACAGACTGACAGATGGGCATTTCCTTTCTTTGGCCCCCTCTTTAAAAAGTTTGCCCATTATTGGTCTAGGGTGATTTTAAATAGTGTTTCTCTTTCTAACTCTTGTAGCTGTGATGTGTTGGAGGTATATAGAAATGCTGATGATTTACGTGCATTTATTTTGTATCCTGAATCTTTGCTAATGTTGTTGATTATTTCTATTATCTTTTTAGTTGATTCTCCAGCATTTATTAAGTAGACCATCATATCATCTGCAAAGAGTGATAGCTTAGTCTCTTCATTGCCTTCAATTTCTTTTTCTTCTCTAATCTCTACTGCAAGTGTTTCTAGTACAATGTTAAATAATAGAAGTGATAATGCGCATCCTTGTTTCACCCCTGAACTTATTGGGAAGGCTTCTAATTTATCCCCACTGCATATGATTCTTATTGATGGTTTTAGATATATACTGTTTATTATTTTTAGGAAAAGTCCTTCTATTCCTCTACTTTTTGTGTTTTCAATAGGAATGGGTGTTATATTTTGTCAAAGGCTTTTTCAGCAATTATAGAGATAATCATGTGATTTTTATTTGTTAGTTTGTTGATATGGTCAATTATGTGGATGATTTTCCTAATGTTGAACCATTCTTGCATTCCTGATATAAATCCCACCTGATCATGATGGATAACCCTCATGATCACTTGCTGGAATCTTTTTGCTAGTGTTCTATTTAAGATTTTTGCATCTATGTTCATTAGGGAGATTGGTCTATAGTTTTCTTTCTCTGTTTTTGGTCTGTCTGGCTTTGGAATCAGTACCATATTTGTGTCATAAAAGGAATTTGGTAGGATTCCTTTTTCCCTTATTATGTCAAATAATTTTTATAGTATTGGAATTCATTGTTCTGCAAATGTTTGATAGAATGCACTTGTGAATTCATCAGGCCCTGGTGATATTTTCTTAGGGAGTTCTTTGATGGCTTGTCCAATTTCTTTTTCTGATATTTGATTATTTAAGTACTCTATTTCTTCTGCTGTTAATCTAGGAAATTTATATTTATGTAAATATTCATCCATATCACCTAGATTGCTATATTTATTGCCATGTAATTGGGCAAAATAGTTTTTAATTATTGCCTTCATTTCCTCTTCATCAGAGATGAAGTCTCCCTCTTCATCTTCGATACTGTTAATTTGGTTTTCTTCTTTCCTTTTTTTTATTAGATATACCAGTCCTTTGTCTATTTTATCTGTTTTTTCCAAAATACCAGCTTCTAGTCTCATTTATTAATTCAATATTTCTTTTACTTTCAATTTTATTAATTAATCCTTTGATTTTTAATATTTATAATTTAGTTTTTATCTGGGGATTTTTAATTTGTTCAATTTCTAATTTTTTAAGGTGCATGCCCAATTCATTATCCTCTGCCCTCCCTAATCTGTTAATATATGCACTCAATGATATAAATTTTCCCTTTAGAACTGCTTTGGCTGCATCCCATAGGTTTTGGTAAGAAGTCTTATCATTGTCATTGTCTTCAATGAAATTATTAATTGCTCCTATGATTTGTTCTTTAACTAACTTATTTTGGAGAATCATATTAAATAAATAAATGAAGGTCTGGAGAACAGCTTATTATATATCAAGCTAAAGTTAAAAAAGCAGGGTTGACAACTGTGATCTCAGACAAAGAAATGTGAAAGTTGATCTAATTAAAAGAGAAAAATAAAGAAAATACATCCTGAGAAAAGGTACTATAGAAAATAAAGCAATATCAATAAATAATATATGCACCAAATGGCATAGCATTAAATTACTAAAGGAGAAGTTACATGAATTATAGGAGGCAACAATGAAACTATACTAGTAGGGGACATAAACCTTTCCTTCTCAGAATTAGATAACTCAAACCAAAAAAAAAATAAACAAAAAAAGAAATTAAGGAAGTAAACAGACTTTTAGAAAAGTTAAATTTGACATACTTTTGCAGAAAACTGACTAGGAATACATAGGAATATACCCTTACCTCAGCAGTTCATGGAAACTTCACAGAAATTAACCATATATTAATACATAAAAGCCTCCCAGCCAAATTCAAAAAGAAAAATTAAATGCATCCTTATCAAAACATAATGATATATAAATTATACTCAGCAAAGGACTGAAGACAAAGACTAAAAAGTAATAGGAAACTAGCTAAGTTTATATAAACTATATAACTTTGTAGCACTTTTTCTTGTAGTGGCCAAGAATTGGAAACTATGGGGATGTCCATCATTTGGGGATTGGTGGAATGAACTGTGCTATATGAGCATAATAGAATACTACTATTGTCCTGTAAGATATGAGAAATGGCATCATCACAAAAAACCCAGAGAAAGTTAAATGAAGTGATGTAAAGTCAAGTGAGCAGAACTAATAATGTATAAAGATCAACAGTGAATGATTTAGCTATTTTCTGCAATATAAGCATAGAGGACAACTCTAAGGGACTCATGTCAAAAAAGGCTCTCTACCACTATAGAAGAAACTGTTGGAGTCTGAATATAGAGTGAAGCACATTATTTTTCACTTTATCTCCTTCATGAGATTTTTTTTCTCTTGTATATGTGATATTTGTCTTTCACACCATGGAAAACATGTAACTGTGTTAATCGATAGCATGTGTTATTACCTATAACATATTATTTGCATTCTCAGGAAGGAAGAGAGAGAAAATGGATTGAAAAATGTCAGAAATTATTATTAAAAATTGTATCTACATGCAACTGGGAAAATAATATAAAGAAAGATCTTATTGCCTACTATAAGTTTTCTTATTAAGTGATATATGAGTATTCTTCTGCAGCTGGAGAAACTAAATGTAAAGGAAAGTAGTGAGCTGATTTGGCTGTGATCATGGTGCTGAATTGGTAAGACTATTAAAGACAGAATCAAGTTATGATGACTACTTATTCTGTCATTCTGGCTACAGTGAAAATAGGATAAAAGAAAGAATATAACAGAAAACCAAACAAAGTTGGGCTCAAGAAGTTATTTAATACTAAACTGACAATTCTAGGTCAACCTAGAGAAAATAATTGACATTAATTAATCAACTAGTCCATCAATATTATTTTTAAAATATTTTTCTGTTAGTTCAATAATTTTCACCAAAAGATTTCTAATACAGAAAAAATGTAGAGTCATATTATTAAAGGCAACATTTTGAAAAAACTGCATTTTTATTCTATAACCTGTGTTACTCTGATAGTTTTTTTCCCTATTTTGTACCTACAACGTAAGAACTGAATAATAAGGTTACTATTTATTGCAGGAATTTGTCCTTTTCCAGCCTTTCAACATGACTTTCTCATTCTCCTAAAAAAGTATAATGGCCTATTGAATTAATGATTATGGTTTATCTATTAAAATATGTTTACAAGAAGATATCAAAGGTGGTAGAAGATATCAATGTCCCTCTCTCAATTTCACTCATTCAAACAGATCAACAATAGGAAAATAAAGAATTAAATTAATTGCCTACAAGACTTTTGGCATCTCCTAAATGGAGCTATTATAAACATACATATTTCATAAAAAGTTTACAATAAATTGATATGTTTTAGGGAACAGAGATCATGAAAAAATATTAAAATATTAAAAAAGAAATAGAGTATTTTATGGAGAATTAACTAAAAGAGACTTAACAATGAAAACAGAAATGACAAGGGTTCAAAGGGCATGCCATGCAAATAATAATTATGTGAAGGAAAATGAAAATGATAAAATAGGATACCAAAATGTCTGGGATGTAGATAAAGTAGTGCTAATGGAAAAAATAATATGTTACCAAGTATGTATTAGCAAAATAAAAAAGGGAGGATTAATGAATTGAAAATATATTTTAAAATTAGGAAGCCAACAAATAAACAAATCAAATTAAGTAATAAAAATATAGATATGATAAATAAAATTAAATGCTGGTTCTTTGGAAAAGCTAAGACAATTGAAAAACCTGTACCCATATGGTTAAAAGAAAAAGAGTGAAAAATAAAATCAAGAAAACAGCAAACAGATCAGGAGTAAAATCCAAGCAAAAACAGAAGAAAAAAATTATCTCTAGCTCATATGCATGATTATATCAAAAATATAAAATAGAGGATTACCTTCAAAAACATATAATCCTAAAATTATCAGACCAAAATATCAAATGGAGATCTTAAATAATGCAATCTCCTAAAAGAAACAAAACTAGCTTATAAAGGAAGTATCATTAAAAATGACTTCTCAACAGATTCATAGGAGAATTCTATAAATCATTTACAGAATAATTAATACTAACATTACTCACATTATGCTCAAAATGAGGTAGCACCTAAACCATATATGTATTTTATGAAAAACAGTTCTACTACTTAAACCAGGGAAAGTTAAAGTATAAGAGAACTATTTTGTTTATTGATGTTATTCAGTCATTTCAGTTCTGTGAATCCATTTGAGGTTTTCTTGGCAAACATACTAGAATGCTTTGCCATTTCCTTCTCTAACTCATTTTATAGATGAGAAACTTGAGGCAAACAGTGCTAAGCACCCCAGTTCACACCACCAGGGTCTGAGGTCAAATATGAGGAGGGTGATGAGTCTTTCTGACTCTTATCCCAGCACCAATAGCCACTGAGCTAGACTACAAGAGAACCATAGGCCCATACCAGTAATATATATTGATTCAAAGACTAAAATTCTTGTCAAATATACTACAGTAATTTAGCCAATAAGTTATTCTACATGACTAAATTAGATTTATATTAGGGATAGAAAGATGGTCCAACGTTAGCAAAGTCATCTACATAATATTTTTAAATCATCCAAAACATATTATCTCAATAGATACAGAATAGCCTTTGGTAAGGTATAAAAGTTTACTTATGCTAGAAACACTAAAGTTTGGCACAGAGACCCATTTTTTAATATCAAAAAATATCTATATAAAACCCCAAAGCAAACAACATTACACACAATTAAGATACACTGGAGGGTTTCCCAATAAATGTAAGAGTTAAGCAAAAATGCCCACTATCTCCATTGCTATTTGATATGGTTTTGCAAATTCCAGGAATAGCTAATGGATATGATAAAGAAATTAAAGCTATAAATATGGCTAAACAAGCCAATAAAAATGATCTCTTTCTTGATAATATGAAGTAATAAACCTAAAAGGATATATATATGAGTAATATAAATAAGTAATTTACCAAAAATAACAATACTATCTAAGTTGATTTAGTATTAATGTTCTATTTATAAATACAGTATTAACATTCTACTATCAAATTATCAAAGAAATACTTTGTAGAAATTGATAAAAAATTCACTTGGAAAAATAAAATATTTATAATATGTAAGGAAATTATGAAAAGAGGTGAGGACAAACTGTAATAAGACTTCCTGATCTCAAACTCTATTACAAAGCAGCAGTCATCAAAACTATCTGGTATTATTGTTTAAAAAAAGTATTTAAAAAACAGATAAAATAAACAAAATATTGAAGAATCTAATTTTTAAAAAAGGAAAGAAGAAAACTAAATTAACAGTTTCAAAGATGAAAAGGGAGATCTCACCTCTAATGAAGAGAAAATTAAAGCAATCATTAAAAACTATTTTGCCCAATTACATGGCAAAAAATATAGCAATCTAGGGGATATGGATGAATATTTACAAAAACATAAATTGCCGAGATTAACAGCAGAAGAAATAGAATACTTAAATAATCCAATATCAGGAAAAGAAACTGAACAAGCCATCAAAGAATGCCCTAAGAAAAAATCTCCAGGGCCTGATGGATTCACAAGTGAATTCTATCAAACATTCAAAGAATAAATATATCTCAATACTATACAAATTATTTGATATAATAAACAAAGAAGGAGTCCTACCAAATTGCTTTCATGACACAAATATGATACTGATTCCAAAGCCAGGCAGACAAAAACAGAGAAAGAAAACTATAGACCAATCTCCCTAATGAACACAGATGCAAAAAATCTTAAATAGAACACTAGCAAAAAGACTCCAGCAAGTGATCATGAGGGTTATCCATCATGATCAGGTGGGATTTATATCAGGAATGCAAGAATGGTTCAACATTAGGAAAATCATCCACATAAAACAAACTAACAAACAAAAATCATATGATTATCTCAATAAATGCTGAAAAAACCTTTGACAAAATACAACATCCATTCCTATTGAAAACACTAAAAAGTAGAGGAATAGAAGGGCCTTTCCTAAAAATAATAAACAGTATATACCTAAAACCATCAACAAGCATCATATGCAATGGGGATAAATTAGAAGCCTTTTCAATAAGATCAGGGGTGAAACAAGGATGCCCATTATTACCTCTATTATTTAACATTGTACTAGAAACACTAGTAGTAGCAATTAGGGAAGAAAAAACCTTAAAGGTATTAAAATAGGCAATGAAGAGACTAAGCTATCACTCTTTGCAGATGATATGATAATCTACTTAATAAATCCTAAAGAATCAACTAAAAAGCTAGTAGAAATAATCAACAACATTAGCAAAGTTGTAGGATACAAGATAAATGTAAATAAATCATCAGCTTTTCTATATATTCTAACACATCACAGCAGCAAGATTTAAAAGAGAAACACCATTTTAAATCACTCTAGACAGTTGTTTTTCTTCTGTGTTTCCACTCCTGTAGTTCTTCCTCTGAATGTGGGTAGTGTTCTTTTCCATAAATCCCTCAGAATTGTCCTGGGTCATTGAATTGCTTCTAGTACAGAAGTCCATTACATTCAATTTTACCACAGCGTATCAGTCTCTGTGTATAATGTTCTACTGGTTCTGCTCCTTTCACTCTTCATCAATTACTGGAGGTCATTCCAGTTCACATGGAATTCCTCCAATTTATTATTCCTTTGAGCACAATAGTATTCCATCACCAGCAGATACCACAATTTCTTCAGCCATTTCCCAATTGAAGGGTATATCATCATTTTCCATTTTTTTGCCACCTCAAAGAGCACGGCTATAAATATTTTTGTAAATGTCTTTTTCCCTATGACCTCTTTGGGGTACACTTGGGTTGAAGCAGACAGAATTAGGATGTAGACTTTTAATGACCACCCCAGAATGATTATCAGTAATATGGAAATAGGTCTTGATTGATGGCACAGGAAGAAACCAGTGGAAATGGATGTCATCTATGGGGGGTTGGGAGGGTAGGGGGAGAGAGAACAAGAACATGAATCAAATAACCATGGGAAAAATTTTTTTCTAAAAAATGAAAAGAAAAAAAAGAAAAATTAAATCACCCTAGACAATGTAAAATACTTAAGAATCTATCTACCAAAACAAACACAGGAATTATATGACTACAACTACAAAACACTTTCCAAACAATTAAAACTAGATCTAAACTATTGGAAAAACATTGAGTGCTCATGGGTAGGACGAGCTAAACATAATAAAAATGACCACTGTAACCAAATTAATTTATTTATTTAGTGCCATACCCATCAAACTACCAAGAGACTTTTTTTTTACTGAATTAGAAAAAACAATAACAAAGTTCATTTGGAAGGACAAAAGATCAAGAATATCAAGGAAAATAATGAAAAAACAAACAAACAAACGTGAAGGAAGTTGGCCTAGCAGATATTAAACTATACTATAAAGCAGTGGTCATCTAGACAATATGGTACTGGCTAAGAGACAGAAGGATCAGTGGAATAGACTTGGGGTAAGTGACGTCAGCAAGACAGTGTATGATCAAACCAAAGAGCCCAACTTTTGGGACATAAATCCACTATTTGACAAAAACTGCTGGGAAATTTGGAAAACAATATGGGAGAGATTAGGTTTAGATCAACACCTCACACCCTATACCAAGATAAATTCAGAATAGGTAAATGACTTGAACATAAAGAAGGAAAGCATAAGAAAATTAAGCAAACACAAAATAGTACACTTGTCAGATTTTGGGGAAAGATTTTAAAACCAAGGAAGAGTTAGAAAAAAAATTACAAAATATAAAATAAATAATTTTGATTACATTAAATTAAAAAGGTTTTGTACAAAAACAATGCAACCAAAATCAGAGGGGAAATAACAAACTTGGAAAAAATTTTATAATAAAAAACTCTTGACAAAGGTCTAATTACTCAAATATACAAGGAGCTAAATCAAATGTACAAAAAAATCAAACCATTCCCCAATCTATAAATGGGCAAGGGATGTGAATAGGCAATTTTCAGATAAGAAATCAAAAGTATCGATAAGCACATGGGAAAGTGTTCCAGATCTCTAATAATTCGAGAAATGCAAATCAAAACAAGTCTGAGTCATCACCTCACACCAGCAGAAGGGCTAAAATGACAGTAGGGGAGAGTAATGAATGCTGGAGGGGATGTGGCAAAATTGGGACATTAATGCACTGCTGATGGAGTGGTGAACTGATCCAGCCATTCTGCATGGCAATTTGGAACTATGCCCTAAGAACGCTAAAAAGTTGCCTGCCCTTTGATCCAGCCATACCGTTGTTGGGTTTGTACCCCAAAGAGATCATAGATAAACAGACTTGTACAAAAATATTTATAGCCTCACTTTTTGTGGTGGCAAAAAACTGGAAAATGAGGGTAGGCCCTTCTATTGGTGAATGGCTGAACAAATTGTGGTATCTGTTGGTGATGGAATACTATTGTGCTCAAAGGAATAATAAATTGGAGGAATTCCATGTGAACTGGAAAGACCTCCAGGAATTGATGCAGAGTGAAAGGGGCAGATCCAGAAGAACATTATATACAGAGATTGATACACTGTGGTAAAATCGAATGTAATGGACTTCTGTACTAGCAGCAATGCAATGACCCAGGACAATTCTGAGGGATTTATGAAAAAGAACGTTACCCACATTCAGAGGAAGAACTGCAGAAGTGGAAACACAGAAGACATTGATTGGTACAAGTAAATGTTTGGGAATATAAGAAATAAATCTACATGATATCACCCATATATCCTAGATTCCTAGATTTATATAGAAATATATTCTGTCTTCTATTTATGTTGAACTTCAGTTCCATTTCATTAAAATATCTAATGGCAATTACAAATAGGATGTCCCACCAATACATAAAACTCAAAAGCTACAAGACAGAAATTGTTATCTTTTCTCCTAAGCCCTTCCCTATTCTGAACTTGTCTGTTTCTACAGAAAACACATGCATTATTCTAGCTTTATATGACTGTCTTCTTATTGACTGTAAACATGCCCGGCCAGGACAGTCTTATACTCAAGAAACTTTTCTTGATTCATCATCTCCATTATAAGTCTACATCTCTCCTCACTTTTGTAGCAAAACTTGTGAAAGCTGTCTTGAGTTGATATGACCTCATTCTTTCTAGTCACTCTCTTCTGAGTTCTCTGCAAACTGGTTTCTATTCTCATCATTCTCCTGTATATCCTTAACTTGTCTCCTCTTCCTCATCTAACACTAAATCTATCATCCTTCTCCAATTTTAATGTAGATGTTTCCCAAGGCTCTAGATTTTATAAGTATACATATATATATGTAGATATGTAGATATATTAATGATATATATAACATTATAATATATAATATAATAAAAATAAAAATATGAAATATGAAATGATATATATGTAAAGACAGAAAGGTTCCAAATTTCTTAAGAAAGAAAAATGGATGGCCTCCATTTTTGATGGAACCAGTAGAAGACTCTAAAAGAATATGGATAGAGTGATATAAGCAGCAGAAAAGGTATCTGAGTGATGGTAGTAGAGGAAAGTTATAAAAGAAAGTTTATGCCTACTTCTCCTGGCTCAGTAGTTCTAGAACATCAAAGAGTAGTGGAGAAGGGTGGCCAGGCATTTAGTGCATTCTGAAACAAGTCATAGAAAGAGTATGAGATGAAGAGAAATGTGTTGACATTTGTTTCAGGAGAAATAATGGAAATAGGTTACAATTGTACCAATATTTGGAATAGGTAGACTGATAAGAAAGTGTTAATCAAGGAAGAGGGTATTCACTTTGATAAATCCAAATCATAATGAATAAGGAAAATGGAAGTGAGTTTGTCAGTCATAAGGAAGGAGAGTACCAATTGATGTGGACCTAACTCAAGAATCAAAGAAAATCATTTTACTTACCAATTTGCTTTCTATATTGATCAACAGGAAGTTTTAAAGTAGAAGCATCCTTTCTACCCATCTTGGATCTCTAAAATACCTATTTGAAGGAAAGAAAAAATCATAAAACATTAAAAAAATTTAAATATTTCACATGTGGAATGAAATAAAATCTATGGGATATTTTTGTAAGTAATATCTAAAAATTATTTAGAATTTTTCCTACTACATGGACAGTTTATGTGGTATTTTACTGAACCCAAATGAGAGAGACTCTAGGATACTGGGTCTAACAGAGGTTAATTGTTTAGCAAGTCTTTAACTTCAGTTTCCTTATCTATAAAATTAGTATAATAATTGTTGTGATGGTCAAGTAAGATAATATTATATAAAGGGCATTGTAAACATTAAAGAGTTTTATAAATAGTAATTACAATTATTTTTTCAAACATTTTAAAAGTTTTATATTTAACTTCTGTAGGTATAATCTCTCCATGCCCTTGGTGGCCAGTCCTGGCGAGTTGTGGTGGTGAAAAATAAAATATCCTGACATCCAATCATCTTATGATGATCCTAACTAGATCTAAGTGCTTGGATGGAAGATGCAAACTGTCAAGGTTTGGTCTTTGAAGCCTTTGCAGTTTTATAAGGCATGCCAAAATTTGGGTTTCATTGGTATAATCTTGACAACTGAAGCCTATTTCCATGTTAGGACTTCAGTTTTCTTTAAATATATATACTTATTTAAAGTTACACAGCTTTTAAATATAATATTTATACTAAGATAATTGAAAATAGAAGTCAACAGAAACTAACAACAAAGTGGAGTTTCTTTACTTTTTCTTTTTTCTTTATTTTCTTTTTCTTTCTTTTTCTCAATTTTCTATAACCCTCTGTAAATAAAACTATGTATCACTTTCAAAACCCAAATGCAAAATATAATTTGATGAAAAAATAAATGAAGGACATTGAAATGTAATAAATAAAAATTGTTATCATTATTGTCATCGTTACAGAAAATGTTAACAGTGAAAAGTATTTTATTTTCATTATGGGTACTAAATCGAGACATAAGCAAAATTATTTTCTTTTTATGAAAAAAATCACTGAAGGCTATTTAAAATGAGTCACAGAAACCCCCTTGTTTATCTGTATAGTTCAAACTGTCAGTGCATCAGATATCTAGAACCTCTAAAATGTTGTGACTTTTCTTTGTTGTTCAAAGCTATGTGGTAATCATCATTCATTTCCACTTCTTTGATGGTTGGATAGAAAACTCCCAAGAAACCCATGGAGACATTAGCACATACAGCCACAATGTCTAATAAGACAGCTACTTACATAAAAGATCAGCCACAATTTAAAATGTGTTGTGATAGAAGTGGAAAGGGAATAAAAGATCTATATTATTATGTACAAAACCAAGATTGTTTTCACAACTTAATTCTCTAGGGACTGTGGAGCAACACCTCCTCTTATAAAGAACATAACATTTCCAGAGGAAGTAACTTGCTATGAGCCAAAGTTAAACTAAAATATGGATTAATAAGAGCTAATATTTATTATTGATGAAGTTTACTGTAGTAATGATTTAATACATAATTATTATAGATTTCTAAAGAAAAGAAAACTAGCAAGCTTTATAAATTAAAAATGCTTAATTTAATACCTAAGTACGACACCTAAAATAGTTTGTGAGCTCATTTTTGCTATTAAAATATTTTATCAGTTATCAATATACTCATCGGTTATAATTTTTAAGGTTAAATTATTATAGATTAATATTTCATTAACATGAATTTTACAAAACATGATATATATTTTCAAGAAAAATATCTTTTAATGTCTGAAAACAACACTGAAAGGGGGGGGTTCCTATTTAGCAAGCTTTTCATTTCTTTTACAAATAATATAGAAAAATGACTAAAGAAACTTAAATTTTTTATGCCTTTCCTATTTCTTGATAAAATACATAATTTAGATGTATATATTATTTAAGTTCCCATTAAATAATATTAAAATTAGCATAATCTTGAAGAACAGACAGAAATTATAACAGTTATCATTTCTATTTCTTATATCAACAATGTCCAAAATAAGTTTCAGGTTGGTGTACAAAATTACATTCCAAAATAAGATAGCAATGTATTTCATATTTTTAAAATAAGAAAATGAATTTAAGAAATTATTTCAACATACTATATAATCATTAACATCTTGGGATTTAGGTACTGGCTGCTTGTAAAAGCAGTTAGAATGCTTGCTACATCCAACTCAATATATCCTAAAATTAAAACAATCCAGAGAATAATAACTATACCCTGTGAAAGGATTTTATAAAAATAAATGGGCAGATAGAGAGAGGGTAATAATGTAAACTGAACTGGATACTACCACTGGTAATTGTGTGACAGCAGTGGAGTCCAGATATGTGGCTAGGGCAAGATCAACTAAAGCTTGCCACCTAGCTAGATGATGTGACACCTCCCTCCTTTATAACAGTGTCCAGGCAGGATCCTTCAGGTCAATAGATGATATCCCTTCAGCCCACCTGGGGTTAATTGATGATAGAAAGTGGGCTCTATTAGCCTTGGTAACGGTTTGTCTGACTGCGTGACTCCCTTCCCAGAGAAGCTATGAAATAACCACTCCAGGAAGGTACTTGTATAGTTTATCTATATTTTAACAAAGATGGAGTACTGGGAAATGGGTAGAGGAATTGGAAAACCCTAAACTAATTTGATAATAATAAACTCTCAGAGCTGTAGGCAGGTAATTGATTCTGGCTTGTTCTAGCTCCTCTAGCTCAGCCTGGCCACAGCCAAACCAGAGCAAGCAAGCTGCTGTTTGATGTCTTTCAGCTTCTTCTTCCTGCTAGATGTTATGCCTATACAGCCTTCAGGATCCGCCCCTTTTCCACCCTCTTCTTCTTCTCCTGCCCACTTCCTGGATCCCTCCCTGGCCCTGGGATACCTAGATAACTACAGATGATTTGATTTCCTAAATATCTAAGGGCAGTAGAATAAGAAGAGTGATGGTCTGGGTACAGGTTGGCAATGATAGTCAGTTATAAGAAAGGAGGATCTTGCAAGGTTGAGCCAAGCAAGTCACCAATTTCCAAAAGACCAGCATCCACAGATCTCAGGTCCAAGGGAAGTGAAAGGAACCTCCAGCCAGGGTATTTATACCCCTTGGGCCAACCGCTTTCTCCCCTGTCCTCATGGCCCCTGGGAACATTCTAAGATCCAACAGTCCTCACCCGTCAACCAAGGATGAGACTCTCTGCTACCAGAGTTTCAATATAACAAGGATGACATGCAAATTCATAAAAAATAAAGTTAAAGGAGAGGGTGTATATGCAGAAATCAGTAGAGGAACTGAGGAAAAAAACCAAACACACAAAATGAATCTTTCTTTCATATGAGTAGTATCTTTTCTTAAAACCTACCTTTATCTGGAACTGTAATATACTAGAGGCCTTTCCAATAAGATTAGGGGAAAAACAAGTTATTAATTATAATTATTCCTACTCATTATAATGCCAGAAATACTAGCAATAGCAAAGAAAAAGAAATTGAGAAAATAATTGTACACAAAGAGAAAAGAAAATTAGTTTTTTTGCAGAAATGATAGTTTATTTAGACAACTATAGTGTAATGATTTCACATAGAAACACTGACTTAGAAACAACAAATTAACATAATTTATGGCTTATTGTACTTGCGTTTTTATTTATTTTGTTAAACATTTATCAATTATATTTTAATGTAGTTCAGGTCCTCTCTCTCTGAGTGAGTTTTACACCTCTGTCCTAGAGAATTAACTAAAAATTAGCTAGAACAATTAACTTCAGTAAAGTTGTAGGAAATAAAATAAACTCACATAAATCATCACTGTTTGTGTATAATACCATTAATATCCATTAGAAAGAGATATAAATTCCATTTAAGATAACTACAGAAAGTACACAATATTTAGGATTCTACTTGTCAAGACACAGACATACAGGATCTGTATAAATACAACTATAAAATAGCCTATACAAATAAAGATAGATCCAAATAATTGGAGGGTTATTATTACTGGGTAGGCCAAGCCAATATTATAAGGATGATATAACCTAAATTTATTTAGTCAGTGCCATACTAATTATATTTTACAGCTAGGAAAAAATAAAACTTATTTTTGAGGAAGATCAAGATTCTCAAGATATATAATGAAAAAAAGTATTTAGGAAAGAAGAAGGCTTCTCTCAGTACCAAATCTCAAACCGTACTACCAAGCCACAATCATAAAAAATTATTTGGTACTAGTTAAGAAATAGTACAAGATATACAGAAACAAATCCTGTAACCTACTGGCTAATAAACCCAAAGATCCCAGCAATTGAAAGGAGAGCTTAATATTCAACAAAAACCTAGGAAACCAGGAAACCAGTCTGGCAGAAAGTAGGTATGGACTAACATCTCACCAAGATAAACTCCATATTATATATTTGGATATAATTTAGACAAAGAAAGTGATATCATAAATAATTTAGAGGGGCAGGATCAGAAATTATATAGCTATGTATATACCCTAACAAATTAACTGAAAAAAAAAGAACTTCCATGCACACTAAAATATTTAGTGTCACTTTTGAAGTGGTAGCAAAGAACTGTAAGCAGAATTCCACTAATTGGTCAATAAGTAAACGAAACGTCATACAGGAACGCAATGTAATTTTACCGAGTGGCAAGAAGCAACAAATATAATAAATACAGAAAAGCTTAGAAGTACTTATATTAACTGATACAAAGTGAAGTTTATAGAGTGCCAGGAAAAGAATTATTACAGCAATGTAAGCAGAACATATAACCAAAGACAATTGGAATTGAATATCATAGAATTTATAAAGAATAAATTTAGCCCCAAATGCAAGATATGGAAAGTCATCTCCCTCCTACCTCCCTGCAGAGGTACATAGATACAGAATAAAATATGTCAGATTTGTTTCTATGTGTTGATAGAGTTTAGTGAATTATTTTTTCCTCTTTTTAAATATTTGTTGTTGTGGGATAGATCTCTGATATAAAGTGTAAGGATACAGTAGGAAATATAGGGAATATAAAAGCAAAAGATTAATATTTTTAAAGGAAGCTACTATAATTGTTCTTTTTCCTATCTTTTCATTCTTAGTTAACTGGTATGTTAGAAAACAATCAAATAAATTAATAACCTTTGAGGTGTTAATTGGTTGACTATTACCATTTGAGGGGTAATTACCTTGTAAAGTGAGTACTTCTAAACTAAAATTTAAAGCCAAATGTTAAAAGGATATATGAGAGAAATATGTACTAGAATGGCATAGAAAACCAGATAAATAGAATGCATTTCTCAAATCCCAAGATACTATACCATAGGCTTGAAAGAGAAAGATTTGGGGCAACTGAAAGAAACAAACAAAAAACTTAATAGCATTGAGCAGCAATTTATGAAACTCAATCACCAAAAAAAACAAAACAAAACAAAACAAAAACACTCTCAGTATAGTTTATTTTCTACAAGTGTTTAGGATGAATTACCAAAGTTTGAAATGTATTCTTAAGCTTTTTAGGTGACATCTGTTATGCAGGATTGATGCAAGATCTCTTGCATTTGCAAAATCACCTGAGGCAATCCTGGCAGTTAGGGGAAAGGAAAGTTGACCCAGCAAGTCCCAGGTCTCAAAAAGTGACTGTTGGAGCTGGGACTATAAATTCCCCTGGAGAACCAACCTGGGGGTTCTGATTTCTTGACCTCACCCAGACATCCATCTACCCCCTGGACTTCCCCTGGGGACCCCAGGAGGGGAAGGGAAGGTGTAGTTGGTGGGTTGTTGAACATGGGAAGAATTAGTTAGCTTTCCCTAGGCAGGGACACCCCTAAATCAAATCAATTACCCTCATTTGTCAAGCTGGTAGACCACTCTACATCAGGGCAGTGGAATTAACTTTGGCTGAGAGGCTGGTTCCCTCAGCTTGATCTTACCTTCTGAGGCCCTCTGCCAGCACTGGCCATTCACCCACAGCAACAGCTTCTCCAGACCCTAACCCTCCTCCCTCAGTTTACCCTTGTGTTTAAATAAACCCCTTGGCCTGTTTCTGAGAATTTCAGTAATTCATTTATAACATCAACCAAGGCCAGGGCTGAGGAGGATAGTTGTCACTAGTCTCCAGAGGGGGTTTTGACCAAGCATCCATCTTGCTCAGGAAGTGAACCAGTTTCACTTCCTGTTGGTTTCTAGTTTCTCACCAGCAGGGAGGGGCTCCTCACCCTTCATCTTAAAGGAGCCTACAGGCAGCAGGGAGACTGACTGGACATCTCTGCTCAGCCCCTCACATCCCTGGCTGTCACTGACCAACAAATACTGTAGTTGTAGGCTCCCTGACCCAAGAGACTTACTGGTGCCACCAGCTTCCCTATTATCCCTATATTATCCCTATTATAGCCTGTCTAGCCCCTTATTACACATCACAAACAAAACATCCTTTCCTATTCCTATCCATTACTAAGTTGGGTAGATCATTGGGTTAACCCAGTAGAGCTCACTCTTCCATAGGTCCGTCCTTCCTCCTTCCTTCCTTATTTTTTTAATATAAGAAAGATTATTATTATACTACTAGATCAGGTAATGTTATAAATACTTTCACTAAAGACCAGAGCTGGAAGGGTGCCTTTTTGGTGGTGTCGTACTATATGGGGAAGGAGATAGGAAAAGCATCAAAATGGGTAGTGGAGTTAACAGTATTAGGAAGCCGTCTCCAAACTCTCAGGGGTACCACCAGAAATCTGAGGGGTAGCATTAACCAGCCAATCCTAGGAACCTAAGCTATAAATATGTGGTAATTTGAGAGTATCAGGTAAGAATCTGGCTAGGTTCAAAAGTACAGTAAAGGAGGGGCAGGAAGAGTACTAAGAATTGAAGAAAGTTTTTTAAAAAGCTTCAAATAAAGCTGCATTTGAGGTTTTTTCCAAGATACAGTAATATAATAGGGAGAGGATTCTAAGTACTACCCTGCAACTGGTAGTGCACTTCCTTCTTAACTACTTTGCATCTAGCTACCGTTATGTATAATGTTGATCTTATTGATATATTGATATTGATAGACTAATGCTGTCAAAGAGCGAAGGTGGTTGATGAATTTGCCGGATGCAGCTTAATCCAACTCCTATTTATTTATAATTAAAAGAAAGGGCAGGGGCTGGATAAAAGATAGAAATAAAGTAGGATCTATTAAATCTAACACAAAGATTTCTAACTATAACCCAGAACCTCTCTGTCCCACAAGGAACTGCTTCTTTGTTCACTGGAGTGAACTTACTCTGATCTATTCTTACTATCTAAAGATTAAATCTATTTAACTAAAGCTATCCTAATCAATGATCTTAAATTTATATAATTCTACTTAAATTATCTATAAAATTTCACCAACTTCCTCAAACTAATTGTCAACAAATGACAGTGAGGATCAGTCTCTTCTCAGCAGGGCGCCTGAAACTGATGTTGCTTCAGCAAGAGGAAACAGTGCCTCCTGGCCTCTTTTCTCTCTCTCTCTCAAAGAAAAGTGCTCACTCCAACCAGTCTTCTTCAGATGAAAAGATGTTTCTCCACTTCTCCAAAGTTAACTCTCACGAAAATCATTCACAGATTTATCAGAGCAAGATCTCCAGCCACCTGCTCCAAGCAAGTAAGTTCCAGAAAGTGATCAGTTCTCTGTCTTTCCTATCATGCAATTCTCTTAAAATGACCCACAGATAATTCTTTCCTACTCTGCTTACAGGAGCCAAAGTAAAATTCAAAACTTTTTTTCTAGACTAAATCCTTACTTCTAACTAGGTTAATTAACTAATTAAATTCTTATGCTAACACTACCTTAAATTTACTTGTTTCCACATTAGAATTCAAGTTTCTTTTCAGTAAGGATTATTTAGTTCTTAGTATTTGTATCCTCAGCACCTAGCACAAGGCTTGGCAGAAGGGACATGTCTAATAGATGCTTTTTGATTGACTAATAAAAGGCTCTGCATATGAGAAAAGTTGAAAATGTGGAATGAAAAAAATAAGTGGTTTTATATGGGGTGTGTGTAGGGGGAAGGGATGCAAGGTGTATGTGCAAGAGTGACCAGAGGAAGAAGACTCTTAGGTTATGAAGCAGCATGAACTAAACAATGGTGTTACCTCGAGAAATGCCAGATAGAAGGAAGAGATATTAGTTTAGCTGAAAGACAATAATTTTTCCTTATATATTTATTGATTTTGAAATGCCCATTGGACATCTGAGTGGAAACATCAAACAGGTAAATATGTGGGTCAGGATAAAATGTGTGCTACAAAATATCATAATAACGTTTTGAATAATCAAAGAATATTAAAAAAAGAAATGTCAACCTGGATAGAATGTTTTAGTGGCATGACATGGAACAACTAACAAGGAGAAACTGATTTGCAGGAGTATAAATGATGAAAACATTGGTGGGGAATAATTATTTTATCTTAGTATTTCAAACAGAGGAAAAGAATATGGGGTCATACTCTGACATGCACCCTAACATCTGGGAGATGACATTTCAAAGGATTTAAAGGAAGAATTGATAAAAATTCCTTAAATCCTTAGATAGAATCTGTAATAAGGTCTACATATCAGCATAGAAAATATGTTAAGGTTAATATGATAAAGATACATAAATAAATAATTCTGAGGAGGAAGAGAGATGTCTAAAATATTATATAGAGAACCCATATAACAATTTAAATTTTTAAAGACTTAAGTAACTGGAGGAAATATATTATTCATGGTTAAGCCATGCTAATGTAATACAATTATAATATCATCTAAATTAAAGTATAGGTTTATTCTCATACTTATTGAATTTCAAAAGGAAATAACTGAAAAGCAATAGCCACCTTGATATGGAGGAACAAAATGTCCAGAATATAAAGGAATATTTTTTTAAAGTAAGACTAAACGGAGAATAATACTTTTAGACCTCAAAGTTATTTGCTTGTCAGCTCCAGGAGAGGGGGGGAAGAACACGAATCATGTAACCATGGAAAAATATTCTAAATAAATAAATCTTTTTAAAAGGATTATACAAAAAAAAACTATTGGTGGCTAAAAAGATTATTCCTTCAGATGGAATTTCTTAACCCATTTATTGTTCCTCTTAAACTTAAACTCTTAAATTCACAGTCCTTGTTTCTAACTATTTCTGAGAGGCAGACTGGATAGAGATTCAAACTTGAAGTAAAGAAGGCCTAGGGGAGAGGAGGGTTCAAATCTTACCCCTGAGATATACTGGCTTTGTAACAGTAATCAGGCCATTTAATGACTCAGTGCTTTGTGGGGATTCTCTAAGTCTATTAATTATAGAAAGTTTGCTCATCTATACTGCCTAAGGAACTTCTTCACCAAAACTTCCTAAACTGATAAAATCATGGGTTTAATACAATAAAAGCTTAATTTATTATTTGGTTTCCCTTTTACAGGTAGAATTCATACATCAATCAAATCTTGTTTTCTGTGGATACCCTGTATTTGATTATTTCATTATCCATAGTGATTAAAGCATAATATAATTTTTTGCTCCCCTCTTGTAACTAAGTGTTACTTTCGTATCATCTAAAATTATGATTGCCACACCTGATATTTTGGATTTATCCAAAGCACAAACAATTCTATGCTGACTTCTATTTTAACTCTTTATTGTTCTCTAAGTTACTAGCTATATGACTGTGAGCAGGTGACTTAACTTTTAAGATTCCTCAACCATACAATTAGAAATAAAAGCAACTGCCTTCTTAGATTTGTTGTGAAGGTAAAATGAGATGCAAACCTTAAATAACTATAAAAATGCTAGTTCAATTATTACAGTATATTACATTACATTATAATATATTGTGTTAATTATGCTATATGCATTATATTATTTAATGCCATATTACCTATTCTATTCTATATTAGATCATATTATATGGAGTTTTACTTTCTGATTCATTCTCTCATAATTGGATCATTTTATGAGCATGTTTGTCGTATTTAAATTCATGGTTGTCATTGTTAGGCATATTTCCTTCCATCATATACTCTTTTAGTATTTTCCCTCTTTCCCTCAATCACTGTTATTAAGAAAAACAGAGATGATGAAAAAAAGGGAAAATGATCAATAGTGGTAACCTGAAATTAAATACAACTATCAAGATGGTGGAATAGATGTTGTCTGCAACCCAAGAACCACAGGAAAATATCGTATAACCTTTATCGTTTTATATATATACACACATATATATACACACACAAATATGCACAAAGATACTAACTAAAGCTAAATCTGCAAGAAAAGCACAAGAACTTAAATGCTTAGATCTTCCACTAAGAAGAAAATTCACTTGCACTGCTTTCTTATAGAGGTAGAAGAATATAAGTGCAAAAACCTGTACAAATTATCAGATTCATATGAGTGTTGGTTAGTTTTGCTGAACTGCTTTTTTCCCACTTATTACATGGTTCTGAATTGGTTGAGGTGAAAGAAATATATCCAAAAATTAAGGGGCTACAAAACCAAAATATACACACACACGCACATATATACCTCCCCAAATATATTTTATTTAGTTGGGTTTTTTTTGTCACATTACTGAATTCTGTGAGACACCAATTCAGGTCCTGGGTTTTCCCTCTAGCTAACACCACTTGTAAGAGCATTTTAAGAAACCTCACTGAGAGACCTACAACCTCCTGAGATAATAGTGACATTTAACAGTAGTCTTAAACATCAATCCCTTTGACTTCTATTTAGCAGCTTGACCAGTTAAGATAAACATGGCATAGTGGATGGAATTGGAAAAACCCAAGCTCAAATTTCACTTTTTGCCCTTACTGTGCAGTGCTAGGCAAGGCATTTAACCTGACTTTCAGTTTTCTCATCTGCAAAATGAGAGTTGGTATAGAGCAGTGGTGGCGAACTTTGTAGAGACCTTAGAAGCAGAATGCCCAAACTGCAACCTTGCACTGCATGTGAGCCCCTGCCTTAACACAGACAGGGAAGGGAGGAAGAGCTCCCATAGGGCTACTGGGCAGAGGAGCAGGTGATGGAAGAAATGTCCTCAGGTACATGGGGAGGGGGAGGGCAGCCCCCTCCAGCATTCTCTAGTACCCATGTCATAGGTTTACCAACACAGGAACAGAATATCTATAAGGGACCTTCTAGCTCTATTTTTTCAAGCAGATTCTTCAATAAAAAGATGCTTAACTATTGTTTTGGAGATAGGTAGCCTCAACAAGGGCCAAAGAGGAATATAATAGTTGGTTGCCCTTTGTCCCCACATTGTCTGCAAAATATCAGGTATCTTCATGAGTTTGAATATATGAGTTCTGTAATGCCTACTTTCATTTTTAGTGGTGTAGTCTTAATGCTTAATACACAATAATTTGATTTGAGGATAAAACAAGTATAACCGATTGCTTCTATAGTCTTAGATAATTTGGCCTCCATTTATAATAGGCTAACTTTCAGACTTGCCATGATGATCAGTAGGACAAAACTTATCGTTATAATGGCTAGTTCTAGAGATATTTTATCACCACTAGTTGATAAATGAATCCATCCAAGGCCAGTGTTCACATGGATGTCAGAAGATGTGGTACAGGGACACTTTCATGTTCTCTCTAAAGAACATTAGGATCAATTGAGAGGCATGGAGGACACTGGCACAGGACCACCTAGCATGTCATGACTGAATCAAAGAAGGTAAAAGCAAAAATGCAGTAAATGTAGAGACATCTCTATCCCAAATGGTCAAACTATGTATGCATAACCTGTGCTATGGCTTTCCAAGCTTGTGTTGGACTGAACAGTCACAGTGGAATAAACAATACCCTAACCCTGGAATCAAAATGTCATTGGCCTTCTTTGAGTACAAAGGACAAACAATGAAATAGATAATTAAATAATGTGTTTTTTACACTTTGTACTACACATCAATAAGTCTTACTGCTATAAAAAGTACTCCCAGAATTTCTCACCACACTTCTATCTTGCTTATACAATGTTCAACTATATAGATAACCTCAAGATAATAAGTCAAGTTTGAAAATCTGAAAATATTTATTTAACAATGGGCTAAGTTCTATAAATGATGTTCATTTTTATAAACATTACTGTAAAAATTTCAAATTGGCTATAAGAAAACAATGTATTTATTTAACATGATTAGTTATCACAAAATCTCCACACACAATAAAATACAAAAAGTAATACTTATTTTTATTTTAATGCTTTTTAATGCGCAGATTGTTGTGGCATCTGGGCACATGACATACTTGAAAACAACACATTAAATTTATACTGCCCAGAATAGAAAAAGCTGCCTTGAATGCACTATCAATAATACTCACCATTAGAAAAATTTCATTAACAATATAAAACCCATGGATTAAGGAATAATTTAATAAAATCTTAATTTTGCACTATGCATTGTAGGGGGAGAATTGCTTAAAGCCTCATGTGAGATTTCATACATAATAGGTGATAAATAAGTGAACACATAAATACTTGGGTTTATAAATTGGAAATTCAGAAGGAAATTTCTAGCAGCTAATATCTCATCCAATGCAAAAAAAAATTCTACTTCATGATCTAATGAGATTAATTCTAGGACTGTCAGAAAATTTATCCTTGACAATTTCTGTCATTACCTGGGCAAAAGGGGGTGGGGAGCAATAAGGTATATATTGATGCTAAGCTATGATATTTGGTTTTCTACAATTGAAAGATTAATTAATAATAAAATGTGCAAATTCCTCTGAAAATAAGATAATCAGATCATGAAACCATGAATTTAACATGGGAGGAAAACCTTAGAGATAAGGGGTTCTTAACCTTTTTTTGTCATATAATTGGCAAGCCAATTCTGAATAGTGGTTTGTTATCTATATTAATAATTGAAGGAAATTCTAGATTAGTAGAAATAAGAGTGTAGCTTTCCCCATTCAAGTTCATAGACCTTCTTTCCATGGTCCTGATGTAAAGAAGCTCCATTATTTGTCATTTGATCCAAGCACCTCAATTTTAGGTTAGAAATTTGTGGACTAGAAAGGGGGGATGACTTGCTTTGGGCTATGTTTGAAATGATATAACAGATTATTTTAAATCTTCACATTTCATCTGTTTGCAATAATATGAGATCAAATAAATAAAATCCCATATTATTTCTTTAAGATGGTTGTAGATGTACTTCTTATTATTATAATTATTATTATTCCAAACCAAATATAAGAACACTGATAGACTTCTACTACTTCTAATTGATCAAATAAGATAAGAAGGAAAGATGGCCATGAAATCACAGATTTAGAAATGTTAGTGGAAATACACTTAAAATTCCTCTAGATCAACTACTTCATTTTACATTTTACTGTTCAGAAAGCTGAGGCCGAGAGAAGCAATGATGTATACAAGCTGATTCGTACAAGGAGCAAAGGAATTTTCATTCTGCATCATGAATTTTACCATACAAATTAAGCATTTAATGATTAGTGAATAATGAATTCCAAGGCTGCAGAAGTTTGTTCATTCTTCCTCCCACAACCTTGAAGAAAATAAGAAACATGTTCAACTCAGCCAGAGAAGGAAAGATAGCTAGAACACTGAGTTTAGGAAGTCAGCACATGTAGCTGCACAGGATATAAAGGAAAAGTGACAAAGACAGCTGAGATAGTTCTCTAGCTCAGAAATTCCATTGGGCAAGGACTAGGCTAGTGAAAAGTAAATTTCTCAACACAAAAAGATGCTAAGGCAAATTTGAAATCCATCTCTCAGGTTGTATCCACTATGAAGGGAGAGGTGTCAGAAAATAAGGAATATATACAGGAAAAGCTAAAACTACCAAAGATTTTAAAAGGAAGAAAATTTATTTAAAAACCTAGAACATAAACAGAAAAATCAATAGAGAGAATACAAAAATTCAAAGGTAAGAGAATTACTAAAATATCAAAAGATTAAACATTTTCTCTAAATAAATATTAGGTGACAGAAGAAATCAAACTAATGCATGCAGTGAAGACCAGGAAGGCCAAAGAATAATAGGATGATCAAGAATGGTTCAAAACAGAAATGAAAAAAAGAGAAAAAGTTACTAGAGAACAAAATGGCAGAACATATGGTCCATACAGCATTGGCTAGTGTCCTTAATATTTGAAGAGGATCAAAATCACATCACTATGCTGGGGTCAATGTACAGCTTGTCTAGCTGTGGCTAAACATAGCTTAGAAGATTCTGCCACAGGTTTGGCATAGATAGTTCATATGAACATTTGGTATGGAGATGTCTAAAAATCTGAGCAACTGATTTCTTTTGAGCTATTGTAATTCTGCTTTGCTCATAAAGCACAGCACCTTCTTTGATAGCAGCATACTGTGATGGATGGTCCTATGCCAGTTTTTCCCATATCTCATCCTTTTCTGGCATCAATTCCTATATTTAAAAATGTGTCAGACAATCTTTCTTGGTCTTCTGTCACCTGTGACCTGCTAATCCTAGGCCATGGATTATATCTATTTATTCACCTCCTACAATCCTACTCCCAAACTGCTAAATACTGCGGGAAGAAATAAAAAATTCAGTTGCTTGGGTTGACTAAAAATTTATGCACTCTAAAACTTAACGAGGGTCTTCACTGTTACATGTCAGTGTTCTTGTAAGCTATTACAAACCTTTTCTTCTCTCCGAACTCTCAGAAGAAGCTTGTATAATAATTTACAGAGGAAATTGAGGCAATAAGGGAAACTTTCTCAACTTGCTTCCTACATTCCTTCAGTCTGTTCAATGTTCTTACATATCCTCTTGACCTTCCTCTTCTTAAAGCTAATTTCTTCTCTCAAATCCTAAATTCAGCCCTTAATGATCTCACTCCTATCAGTCACATTCTCTATTTCGTGAATCTGCAGTCTTTTAAAAAATTAATCTTTCTAAATCAGAAATAAATTCCTAGACATGAACACACAAAAAAAGGAATTATAACTAAATGTTATTACATCTAGCTAATTTTTTAAAGTACATACTAAAAGATTCTTGTTCAAATGACCCAGTATTATAACCATGAGCAGCCATTAAAAACCCATTCAAAACAACTATTGAATGAATAAAAAATTTTGAGAATCAATCTATAAAAGTATACTCAATACCTGTAAAGATTAAATTATAAAATACTCCTTAACAAAATAAAGATAAACTTAAATATTTATTTTGTGTCAATATAATGATTTAACAAAGGTGGAAATGTAATAATATATTAAAATGAAGTATATAATAAATTCAATTAAATATTAATTCCAAAGCAGTCCTGCTTGTTGTCTGTGTTGATCTTTGAACCTCCTCATGTTATGTTCTGAAGCTTTTCTAACTGCTTCCCTGATGTTCTTTTTTTGTTCTTTTATTCCCATTGTTATCATTAGCCATCTTTCACCCACTTCCCATTTGGAACAAATTAATATAGTTTAGCAAAACAAATCCACAAATTTCCCATTTGTGAAAAACATGTCTCATTCTTTATGGTTGTCAAGAGGAAGAAAGCATGCTTCATCATGAGTTCTCTGGAATCATGGGTAATCATTTTAATTATCAGAGAATGTAGGCCTCTCAAATTTATTTTTCTTAACAATGTTATATTTGTAAAAATCATTCTGGTTCTGCTCACATCACTGTGTATGCATTCATATGAATCTTAGTTTACTCTGAATCTATGCCTTTCATCATTTCAAATGGCACAAAAATATTCTATTTTCTTATGCTGTAATTTGTTCAGTCATGATGGGCACCCCCTGAGTTATTTGCTAGAAAAAAAAGTACTGCTATACATACTTTTACACATCTGAATCCTTTCTTTCCTTGATCACTTTGGGATATAGGCCTACTAGTGATATCACTACATCAAGGGTATGAGCAGTTCGGTGAATGTTAGGATCTAGCTCCCACTGGATTTTCATATAGATTGGGCCAATTCAAAGTTCCATAAACAGTATTATACTTTTCTTCCCAAATCACCTCCAACAACTGTTAAATTTTCATTTTTGATGTATTGTCAATTTGATCTGCATAAAGAAGTAGAACTTCAGAGTTTATTTACTTTTTGGCTTTCCCTTATAAGAAATGATTTGGAACAATACTCTTCCCCAAAAAATTGTTCAAAGCATGTTTTCTTTTATTTTTAAACTGTCCAATTCATATCCTTTGATCAGATATCTGTTGGTGAACAACTTTTCATCTTATATATTCGAATCAATTTCTATATATCTTGAGTATCAGAACTTTATCAAAGAGACCTGCTACAAGGAATTCTGCCCTATTGTTTTTCTTAATTTTACTTGCATTGGTTTTCTTTGGCTTTCAGTTTTTTAAGTAACCAAAATTCTACATTTAACTATTACAATCTTTCCAATGTTTGATCAAAAATTCTTCCCCTAACCATGTTGTAAAAATAAGTATTTTCTATATTTCTCTAATTGCTTTATGATGTGATCTATCATAACTTGGTCGAGTAACTACTTGGAGTTTGTTGTATTTGGAGTGAGCTGTTACATGAAAACTAATTTCTGCCAGATTGCTTTTCAATTTTCCTTCAAGTTTTTATAGAAGAGCAAATCCATGCTCCAGTAGATGACAACCTAAAGACTAGAATAAACCAAATGGAAAACAAGGCCAAAAAAAACACTAAAGAAAAATGATCCCTGAAGCCTAAAATAGGTCAAATGGAAAAGGAAACATGAAAAACCCAAGAAAGAAAATAACTATCTTAAAATTAAAATTGAGAAAATGGAAACTATATGACTCCACAGCACGTAAGGAAACAACAGGACAAAATCAAAAGAATAAAAAAATGGGGAAAAAGTCTGAAATAACCTAACTGGAAAAACAACAGACCTAGAAAACAAATCCTGGAGACACAATCTAAGAATCAGAATATTTGAAAACTGTGAATAAAAAAAAAGAACCTGGACATCATATAATAAGAAATCATCAGAAAAAACAACACTGATATCCTTGAAGAAAGGAGAAAATAGAACTTGAAAGTATCCACCAATTACCTCCTGATAGAACCTAAAATAAAATTCAAGGATAATTATAGGAAAATTCAAAAATTCCCAGGCCAAGGAGAAAATATTAAGCAGCCAGGAAGCAATTCAAATGTTGTGGAGCCACAGTAAGAATCACACGATACCTCTACATTAAATGACTGGAAGACATGGAATATGATGTTCAATAAGGCAAAGGATCTAGCTCTACAACCAACAATCACATACCCACTGAAACTAAACATAATTCTCCAGAAGGAAAAAGGTGTCTTTTAATAAAATAGAGGAGCTCTGTCCATGGTAACTAATAATATTCTGATCACCAAATCCAATAATCTTTTTTCTGTCCTCAAACTACTTTGATTCCCTATGAAATTTGTTATAAATTATGCCATCTTTGATACTCCTTATGACTTTCATAATATTACACTAATGTGGTTCATTTCCTACCCTTCGAAAACTCTTCCTAATTTTGCTGACTTCTGTAATAAGAAATAAACTTTAAAAGTAGGGAAGCAGACTTAGCAGACAGAATAAGGGAAAAAACCTTGGCTGTCAGCCGGGGCCATTCTAAATAGAATGAAGGGGAAAAAACTGTTTTGCCCTTGAGGACTCTGGTCAAGCTGGGAAAGGGAGAGGGTGTGGATGCCTTTACTTGCCCAGTGAGGAGCCCAAAGGAGTGTGGAGTTACCATTGAGAAAGAAGACCTGCCAGGGAAGATCAAGTGAGCAAGAAGATCTAGCTGGGGTGGTGGACATCCCAGTCTGAGACAAGCTCCTTGATTAGCATTTCCTGGATTTACCTTCTGGTGGACCCATTTCCTGTGCCATCAAGAGGAGCTGAAGTGGACATGGCTTTGTGAGAGACCCATTTTCCCTTCTAGTCTGTAATAGTCTGATTTGTGTAGTGTAGGCTTTAACCCATTCTCCCAGCCCCTGTGTGGTCCCTAGTGATTAGATTCAGTGTGACCTTTCTCCATTAATGCTGACCCTCAATTATTATTAAAATCCTGTGTTTATAATTCTTGTGTCCTTGTACTACCCTGTCACTTGTTGGTTTCACAGACTCCCTGGCTGGGTGGATCAGTGTGACAGTTAAGGCCCAACAGTCACTCCTGTCAACTGCCATTTCCCAAAATGCCAAACCCAATTTCCCTAACTTGTTTGGTCCCAATCATTTGTCCATTCCTGTCTCCTACTCACTCTTCTGAACCCAGATAAAAATATAAATTAACCTCAGTTTTTACCTTAAGATTTCTAATCATATTTTTGAGGTCAAATGAGATGTAAAATGATTTGTAAAACTTACTAGTCCTATATAAACATGAGTTGTTATTCTTTTCATTTTCAATTTTAAATGGAAAGAGTTCAAATAGAAATTATTCAGAGTAAGCAGCTTATCTTACTAATATTCATGTTAAATATTCAGTAAATTGAAACACAATTCCAATAATATTTTCCACACTGTTCCAACAAAGTTTCATTTCTTCCACTATGTTGCTTTTTTTGGAAAGGTGTTCATTCTAAGTAGTTTGGTAGTATACACTATGGCAGGGGTCGGCAACGTATGGCTCTTGAGCCATATCTGGCTCTTTTGAGGGCCAGATATGGCTCTTTCTGCAGGAGCCATAAAGTCCATTTTTTTTTCAGGTGCTGTTACAGGAGCGCGCACTGTGAGCACTGTACGGCTCTCACGAAATTACATTTTAAAAAATGTGGCGTTCATGGCTCTCAGGGCCAAAAAGGTTGCCGACCCCTGCACTATGGTGATATTTATTGAGAAGATGCTTCTTAGATTTTTATGGGTGAGTGTTTCATCTTCATGGCTATGGGAAACACTTATCAGTAAGGATATTTCAGTTTTAGTACATTTATTTTATAAATTAATTTTAAAGGATATTTTGGGACTTACATTTGTGGGATACTGATTTGTTGACTGTTAGGTAATAAAAGACAATAGGACCACAATGCTACCACTTAATCATGCTAAAATTTTTAGTTATTTAGTATGTAACAAACTCCTGCAACTTTTGTCATTTCCTTACAAAATCTGTGTAAATCAGTAAGTTTAGGCTCCTAAAGGATTACTTTTCTGGAATTTCTAGTACTGATTACCTAGTCTTGTATCACAAATTTAAAACTTGGGCATTTGTAAAGCAATTCCTTGGAGAAGAATCTCATGTTGGAAAAGAATATGTTCAATATAGAGAAGACTGAGTTATTTTTTTTAATTTTTAAACATTTATTAATAATCATTTTTAACATGGTTACATGATTCATGCTCCTATTTTCCCCTTCACCCCCTGCCACCCATGGCCGACGCACATTTCCACTGGTTTTATCATGTGTCATTGGTCAAAACCTATTTCCAAATTGTTGATAGCTGCATTGGTCATTGTCTGCATCAACCCATGCGTTCAAGCAGTTGTTTTTCTTCTGTGTTTCCTCTCCTGCAGTTCTTCCTCTGAATGTGGGTAGCGTTCTTTACCATAAATCCCTCAGAGCTTTCCTGGGTCACTGCATTGCTGCTGGTACAGAAGTCCATTACATTCTATTTTACCATAGTATATCAGTCTCTGTGTACAGTGTTCTTCTGGCTCTGCTCCTTTCGCTCTGCATCAGTTCCTGGAGGTCTTTCCAGTTCACATGGAACTCCTCCAGTTTATTATTCCTTTGAGCGCAATAGTATTCCATCACCAGCATATACCAGATTGAGTTATTTTTTAATAATGTTTTCATTCATGTGGTTATCTGATCTTGGGATTTAAGCTCAAAACTATTGGGTTCTATTTTTTCCAAAAATACATGTCAATACAAATTTTAAAATATTTTCTTTCTGAAATTCTGCAATCCATGTTCTATCTCACTCTCATCCTTCCCTCCTCCCCGAGAAGACAGGCAATATGATATAGCTTGTACATATATTATCATATAAAAGATATTTCCATGTTTATCATGTTGTAAAAGAAGACACACATTGTCTACACTAGAGAAAAGTTCATGGAGAAAATAGAGAGAGCATGTTTCAATTTTCATTCAGATTCCATCTGAATTCCTTCTGTGGTGGTGGATATCCTTTTAATCTCATGAGTCTGTTGGAGGTGCCCTGGATTCTTGCCTTGTTTATAGCAAACAGTTCCATTGTTCACAGTTGATCATAACATATTATTATTGTTACTGTGTACAACATTCTCCTGATTCTGCCCACTTCACTTTGCATCACAATTCATGTAAGTCTTTACAATTTTGGATTCTATCTAAAGGGGTATATATTAAGGATTTTATATTCTTAAAGTCCAATAGATATGTTGGTCCCATTAGAGAAAGTTTTTATAAGATGAAGAAGGAAGGAAACAAGCATTTTTACCTACTAAGGTCTTCACAAAAGTTATTGCATTTGGGATGTAGGTGCTCTTAGTATATCCATTTTACTGAGAAAAATAAAAAAGATAGAGGTTAAGTGACTTGTACAGGATCTGTGTAAATAGAATTAGCTCAAGCCCATTAATAGTCAAAAATCTACTCAACCTAGGCGTGCTAATGATATCACTCTCACCTCCCTTAGTGGGGAGGGGAGACTAGTTACCCACACGTGACAATAAGTAACAAATCAAGAATAAGGGATTGCCCTTTGGGCAGTCCAAATCAATGTAGAAACTGCCATTTGTCCATTTGAATTAGAGGTGGACCACAGGAAGTGATGAAAGACACTATCTCTTTAAGTAAGTTAGTGAACTTCCTGTGGGGGCAGTTGCTGTCTCGAACTGGGAGCAGAACATCTCCTGAGACCACAGACAGCTTACACTCTATATTGTCATGTGGGTAAGTTAAGCTGACTTCCTTGGCCTAGCTGGGCCAATTCTAAACTCTGCCTATCTGGCTGTTGGGTCTTGTGGCTTAGGGCTTCATTTATTTAGCCCCTTAACCTTCTCTCTCAGTCCAGGCCAAGCCTCTCCTTTTCTCTTTATTCCTACTTTTTACCTACCTGATTGTAAATAAGCTCTTCAACCCGATGCTGACTTGGGTCTGATTTAATTATGGAATCAACCTGAATTGTTGATTCCTGGCAGCCACATATTTAATATATATTTATAAATACCTAAAATTTCCTTCTAACATATCACACATCTAGAAAGTGACAAAGGTAGAATTTGAACTCAAATATTCCCAACTCTAGGCCTATTGGTCTATCTACATACCACCTACATACATCCAGCCATCTCTAAAAGTAGCTTTAAGTTGTTCTCAATATTATTAGGTGGATACATACTAGACTGGTGATTTCATTGGTACAAAAATCTCAGATAAAAACAAAACAAAAAAATATCTACAAATGAATGTCAGCACCATTACTGCATCTTATAGTTGAGGCCCCTAGTCATATACACATAATATGTATCAGACGTAAGTGTATGAATCCAGGTCTCCCTGGTTTCAAAGCTTCTCTCTATTATGTTAGACTGCATTTTCAATTGTTATAATAACTGCACTTCTTCCACTTTTTTCCAACTTTTGTTTGATATAGTTTATATAGAAAAGATCCTAGGACAAGACATTATCTGATCATTTTTTTTTATATTTAACATTCTGTGACTGATATGTTGGTTCTGGTGACAAAATAAAAGTATTGAAAATTTCTGTAGGATAAATAAATACGGTGTCATGATTATTCATTGCTTTCATTTTTTTGGAGTTCAAATGGAAACTCCTGGTATAAGTAACTATCCTGCTAATTCTTTTTATATTTAATTTTGTGAACTATTAAACAAGTGAATAAAATAACTTTTATAATTCAATAAAAATAGTCATAACTAAAGATATGCACATTCAAGCCATGAGAATTTGATTTTAAGTTTTATTTTAATATCTTCATTGCTCATGAGGCATTCCTTTACATCTTCAAGAACCAGTTTCTATTTTGCTTGCCTTGAAAGCATCAGAATTCAAGGAAAACAAGATTTACCATGTATTTATCTTTACAGGTGTCAAGTTAGTGAATGCTGAATTAAGTTCTCTCAGAATATTTGTGTTTTGCCCTTTTATTTAAGATATAATCCATGACTGCCCTTGCACACTTGCCCTACTTAGTCTTCTTTTTTGCACAGTGATCTATTATTTGTCAGTGTGATAAAATGTTTATTGATTCTTTTTGTCTTTATTATTCTTTTTTTCTTGCATTGAATTCAAAGGAAAACAGGGAGAAATTATTGGCCTTAAATGATTATTAACTGGGAGCTCAGAAACACATAAACCATGATCACAATGAAATTGACATAATAATTCTTCTTAGGAGGGATTTTTAAGGAATATAATATTCTCCCAAAGAACAGTAAGACTATATTAGGATATAAAGTCATTATTCATAGACTCATTAAAAGCATTTATGAGGCAATTGCAATAGCAAAATAATGGAGAGGAGCTTACCTCTTCCCTTTCCATTGTGGATTTAATTTCTTCTTAAAAAGTATATAAATTCTATAAGCTTTCATTTTGTGTAGTTTGGAGATTATGTTTTTGCATTATGGCAACATCTAATCAAAACCTTATTCTTAAATTTCAGTGGATGAAAATGTTATATCTAGGTGACTATAAACAATAGATTAATCTATGGTGATGCTTTCTATGTGCTAGGCATTATTTCATGAATTCCCAGGGATGGTTTGGGGTCTTTTGTTACTTGTCAATTTATGAAAAATGGTGAGTGGTTGATATAAAATTCAAAGTACTAATTATCCTAATATGTAGATGACATGATGATTCACTTAGAAAATTCTAGGGATTTAACAAATAAATTAAATAAAACAAAAACTTAAGCAATATTTCAGGCTACAATAACAAAATTTAAAAATCAATAGCATGTATATATAATAATATTTTAAATCAAAGAACCAACAATGGAAAGGGAAATCCTTTTCAAAAACCCATAAAATCCATAAAACATCTGAGAATCAATATAACAAAACACAAAAATTAGCCAAGACATCATATTTCAAGAAATTATAAAAGAAAACTGTCCTGATATTCTATCTGTAAGATTAAATAGAAATTTGAAGAATCGATCAATCACTACCTGAAAGAGATCAGAAAATGAAAACTCCCAGAAACAGAGTCAAATTTCTCCTGTGCTTATTGATACTTTTGATTTCTTTACCTGAAAATTGCCTTTTCATGTCCCTTGACCATTTATCATTTGGGAAATGACTTGATTTTTTATACAATTGATTTAGCTCCTTGTATATTTGAGTAATTAGACCCCTGTCAGAGTTTTTTGTTATAAAGATTTTTTCCCAATTTGTTGTTTCCCTTCTGATTTTGGTTGCATTGCTTTTGTTTGTACAAAAGCTTTTTTAATTTAATATAATCAAAGGCATTTATTTTACATTTTGTAATTTTTTCTAATTTTTTTCTTGTTTTAAAATCTTTCCTTTCCCAGAGTTCTGATAAGTATACTATTCTGTGTTCATTTAATTTATTTATAGTTTCCTTCTTTATATTCAAGTCATTCATCCATTCTGAATTTATCTTGGTGTAAGGTGTGAGATGTTGATCTAAACCTAATCTCTCCCATATTGTTTTCCAATTTTCCCAGCAGTTTTTGTCAAGTAGAGGATTTATGTCCCAAAAGTTGGGCTCTTTGGGTTTGTCATATACTGTCTTGCTGACATCACTTACCCCAAGCCTATTCCACTGATCCATTCTCCATCCCTTCATTTTTACTCTATGTATGACTGCTTGTCTGAAGTGTGTTTCTTGTAGACAACATATGATAGGATTTTGGTTTCTAATCCACTCTGCTATTTGCTTCCACTTTATAGGTGAGTTCATCCCATTCATGTTCAGAGTATACCCAGACATTTTGATTTCCTCTCCTTGTCCTTTCCTTTCTTCTTTAACTGTTTCCTTCTATACCAGTGTTTTGTTTTTAATCAGTTCCCCTAATTCCTAATCCCCTCCCTTATTGTACTTCCCTTTCTCCCCCTCCCTTCTTATTCCCCTCTTATTGTTCTTTAAAGCTATGTTACCCCCCCAAGCCCTCTCCCTCCCTAGTATTACTTCCTTCCCCACCAGTCTTTTTGTTACCCTTCTACTTTTCTATATGGCAAGAATCAATTATCTGCCCCAATGGATCTGATTGTTCTTCCCTCTTTAGGTTAATTTCAATGCACTTATGAATTAAGTATTTCTTTTCTCCAAACTCTTTACCCTTCCATTGTATTGGTCTTCTCCCCTGTTCACCCCAATCCTCTTCTTTATGAAATATAAATTTACTCCATTTTGTCTGTTTTCCCATTTTTCTTAATATTATCTCCTTTTTTTACCTCTAATTACATATATATATATATATTTATGACATTTCATCCTATACAATTTATCCCTGTTCCCTCTAATTATACTTCTTCTATCTACCATGTTGGTAGATTTTTTTTTTAAATTTTTAAATTTTTTTATTTTTTAACAATTTTTAAAATTTACCAATATCTTCTTTTCTTATACGGATATGTCAATTGAGCTTATTGGGTCCCTTAAAGAAAAAGTTTTTTGTTTTTTGTTTTGTTTTCCACCCCCATTCTCTTAATTACCTTATGGTGGTTCTCTTGAGTTCTGTGTTTGAGCAGCAATCTGTTTAAGTCCGGTTTTTTCTTTATGAATGCTTGGAAGTCTTTGATTTTGTTGAATGACCATACTTTCCCCTGCAAAAATATAGTCAATTTTGCTGGACAGTTAATTCTTGGTTGTAGATCTAGCTCTCTTGCTTTCCAGAATATTGTATTCCATGCCTTCCTGTCCTTCAATGGAGATGCAGCCAGATCCTGTGTTATCCTAAAGGTATCTAGTATCTCAATGATTTCTTCTTAGCAGCTTGTAATATTTTTTCCTTGGTCTGGTAGTTTTTGAATTTGGCTATAATATTTCTGGAAGTTATTAGCTGTGGATTAAATGTAGGCAGTGATCTGTGGATTCTTTCAGTTTCCACTTTTCCCTCTTGTTTGAGAATGTCAGGACACTTCTCTTGTATAATTTCCTATAGGATGATTCCCAAACTTTTCCTTTTGTTGATGTTCTGGCAAACCAATAATCCTTATGTTGTCTCTTTGAGATCTGTTTTCCAGATCTGTGGCTGTGTCAATGAGGTATTTAATATTTTCTTCAAATTTTTCATTTTTTAAATTTTATTTTATATATTCTTGCTGCCTTGTGAAGTCATTTGCTTCTAGTCGTTGAATTCTAATTTTTAAAGATTGAATTTCATCCCTGGCTTTTTGCTCATCCTTCTCCTTCTGGTCTGCTTTTCTTTGTAGATCATCTTTTGCCTTCTTTGCTTCATTTTTCAACTGGTCAATTTGGGCTTTTAAGACATTATTTTCTTGTTTTAGATCATGTATTTCCTTTTCCCAATTGCCTTCAGCCTCTGTTGATTGTTTTCTGAGTTCTTGACTTATTTTGCATTCTTGAGTTAATTGAATTTTGAGTTCTTGAGTTAATTGAATTTTGAGTTTTTGAATTAATTGAATTTTAAGTTCTTCCAAAGCCTGTGTCCATTTCACTGAATTTTCTATGTTTTTTTCTTGGTGTTCCTTTATCTTCTTCTGATCCATTTGCTCTTTGTTCAATTTCTGGATAAAAGCTGTCGACTGTGTTGTTTTTTTTCTTTTTCTGTTGTTTACTCCTGTTTTTTTTTTCCTTCTTTCTCCCCTTTAATTGGCTGTAATCTTGATCCTCTGATCATATTTTGGGGTTTGGGCTATTCAGGCCTGGGAGGGCTTCTTCTCTGTTTTGCTGATTAAGTAGGTTAGTGGGACCTGAGGCCATATTTTCCCCAGCTGGTGGTAAAAGCTAAAGAAGTGAATTCAGCTACTTTCCTTGGAGTCTGTGGGGGAGGGGTTTTGGAGCTTCCCTGCCCTCAGAAGACTTCTTGCCTGTTGTATTGATAGGATTAAGCCTGGGTGTGGTTGATCTACAATGCTACTAGTACCCTGAGGTCAAAGCCTCAAGAGAAAGGGGAGGGGCTTGAACAAGATGGAGGGTATGTTCACCCCCTCTGGTTTTTTCTCCCCCAGCAGCTTCCCAGCTGTCTATGGTCAATGCTTTGAGTTTGACAGCTTTGCCAGTGAGGCACTCTCTCGAACTAGTGGTCCAGCCCACCCAGGTATTCCAGTGTCCCCTGGAGACTCAGCACATTAAGTGGAGGAAGGGATCTGGGATCTTCTTCCTTTCTTTCCCCTCCCATCCAAGAGTTCCAAGAATTCAGGCTTTTTTTTTCTCTTTTTTCTGTGTACCTTTTAAGTTGGGTTCAGCTACAGGATCCCCCAGTTATGTTGTGTTGTCAGATTTGGCTTTCTTTTCCCTCAGAGCCCTTTGTCCTTAATTGGTGGTGAAGGGCTTTACGGAGGTTTGGAGCCTTGCTGCTTCTATACCGCCATCTTCCTAGAATTCCCTCATTGCCTATATTAATGCCTTCAATTTTTTTCTTCTCTAATTGCTACTGCTAGTGCTTCTATTACAATGTTAAATAATAGAGGAGATAATGGACATCCTTGTTTCACTCCTAATCTTATTGGGAAGGCTTCTAATTTATCCCCATTGCATATGATGCCTGTTGATGGTTTTAGATAAATACAGTTTATTATTTTTAGGAAAGGTCCTTCTATTCCTATACTTCCTAGTGTTTTCAATAGGAATGAGTGGTATTGTATTTTTTCAAAGGCTTTTGACAAAAACTGCTGAGAAAATTGGAAAAAAATATGGGAGAGATTAGGTTTAGATCAACATCTCACACCCTACACCAAAATAAATTCAGAATGGGTCAATGACTTGAATATAAGAAATGAAACTATAAGTAAATTAGATGAACACAGAATAGTATACTTGTCAGATCATTGGGAAAGGAAAGATTGTAAAACAAAGCAAGAATTTAAAAAAATTACAAAATTTAAAATATATAATTTCAATTACATTAAATTAAAAAGATTTTGTACAAACAAAAACAATGCAATCAAAATCAGAAGGGAAACCACAAATTGGGAAAAAAAATCTTTATAACAAAAAAAGCTGACAAAGGTCTAATTACTCAAGTACACAAGAAGCTAAATCAATTGTAGAAAAAAATCAAGTCATTCCCCAATTGATAAATGGGCAAGGGACATGAATGGGCAATTTTCAGATAAAGAAATCAAAACTATCAATAAGCACATGAGAAAGTGTTCTAAATCTCTAATAATTAGAGAAATGCAAATCAAAACAACTCTGAGGTATCACCTCACACCCAGCAGACTGTCTAAAATGACAGTAGGGGAGAATAATGAATGTTGGAGGGGATGTGGCAAAATTGGGACATTAATGCATTGCTGGTGGAGTTGTGAATTGATCCAACCATTCTGGATGGCAATTTGGAACTATGCCCAAAGAGCTCTAAAAGATTGCCTGCCCTTTGATCCAGCTATACCATTGCTGAATTTGTACCCCAAAGAGATCATAGGGAAAAAGACATGTACAAAAATATATATAGACGTCTCTCTTTGTGGTAGCAAAAAACTGGAAAATGAGGGTATGCCCTTCAAATTGGGGAATGGCTGAACAAATTGTGTATCTGTTGGTGATGGAATACTATTGTGCTCAAAGGAATAATAAACTGGAGGAATTCCATGTGAACTGGAAAGACCTCCAGGAATTGATGCAGAGTGAAAGGAGCAGAATCAGGAGAACATTGTACACAGTGACTGATACACTGTGTTAAAATTGAATGTAATGGACTTCTGTACTAGCAGCAATGCAATGGCCCAGGACAATTCTGAGGGATTTATAGAAAAGAGCACTACCCACATTCAGGGAAGAACGACAGGAGTAGAAACACAGAAGAAAAACAACTGCTTGAACAGATGGGTTGATGCAAACATGATTTGGGAAGTAGACTCTAATCACCCTAGTGCAATCATCAATAATATGGAAACAGGTCTTGATCCATGACATATGAAGAAACCAGTGGAAATGCACATTGGCTACTGGGCAGGGGGGGAGTAAGAACATGACTCATGTAACCATGGGAAATTTTTTTCTAAAATAAAAAAAAGTGGTTCAACGAATCATATTCACCCTGAAAAAAATTAAATTAATTCAAAGAGAAAAAGAGATATAAGTTTTACATACATATATATGTATGTATGTAAAGTCAAGCCTTTCTTAAAAAGATAAATAGTACATATCTAAACCCAAGAGCAAACATTTTCTGTAATATGGATTTTAGAAATGGTCCCAATAGTTTATAAGGTGAAGCAAAGATGACCATTAGCATCAATATTATTTCATATTGTATTAAAAACGTTAACTATAGCAATAAGATAAAAAATTGAATGAATAAAAATGGACAATAAAGAAACAAAACCAATATTTTTCAAATGATACCGTAGAGAACCCTAGAAAATCAACTAAATTTAGTCAAAAAAATTAAAAATTTAACAAAGTTGTAAGATATCAAATAAACCCACATAAATCATTACAATCTCTACATATCAATGCTAAAATGATTTAAATGGAGTTTGTGAAGGGAGAAGGAAAAAATTTAGTGTAAATGGAAATACAACTTTTTTTAATGGATTTACAAACACCTAATTACAGTTAAAAGTGGAGTAATGGATGTCATCAAAGGAATGAAAATAATAAGAAATAATCACTCAGAAGCTTAAGTATTCCAGTTATCCTTATGATGCAAGGAGAAATTGAGGTAGTCTCTTAATGTGAATTCATGGGAGAATTGGACTTTAGTCATGGGGGATGGAGAGGAATGAAAGGCTGAATAGCATCTTGTAAGGGATGCCTATACCCAATTAGGTCTACTATGTTGTATTTGAGTGTTGGTTTCTCTTTTTAGGCTAGTAACTGGAAAATCAGATTCCTAGAGTAACTATCATATCTTTAGAAGTAGTTATGTGCAATTATACATGAGGAATAGAAAATAGTATAGCTTTTGTTACTTAGATTCCTGTTTGGGAAATGATAACTTAAGTTTATGAGTATTGATAAACTTGATAAAAGGCTTAATTAATGGATTGTCCTTTCACAGTCCTTGTGTGCCATATTAAGATCAGTCCTGATAATGATAAAAGAGAGATTTACATAAAATTATTTTTCAAAGAAGCATTCAATGAGCAAGTCATTTTTTACTGCATCAGAGAAAGCATATACAGTTTAAAGGTAACAAAATGTTTTCCCCCTTTGTTTCTAATATTTTTATTTTGTTGTAATTTACTTTGAAGCATTACTATTGAATAGATTTCAAAAAAGAGGTCTTGTATATAAAATTTTCACAGAAATGACATAAAAATGCTTCCATGTTATTTAAGGCATATGTGATTTTATCATTACTATTTTGCTAATACAAGAACTTTCTCAGATTCGTAAATTTCAAATTGTGTTAAAACACATATATATACAAGCATATACATACATATATATACAAGTATATACAAGCATACTATAACAGGAATTATTCATATTAAATGATCAAATTATATTGGTAGGAAAACACAATAATGGATAAAATTTGGGGTAGGAAGGGGGGAAAAGTAGGTTGGAGAGAAGGGGCTCAAGGGGATAAATTTTATGTGAAGGAAAAAAGTATAAGAAAAGCATATCTAAACTTTTCTGTGTTTTTCTAGGGTTTACACAACAGAATTATTATAAAATAGTTGCAACCAGGATCCGAGTCACTCCTTGTCTAAATTTGAGTCTACTTTCCCTTGGACTCTGTATGTATTGGTGGGAGAATGAATAACAGACATCTTGGTGGGGGGGCAAAATTTGGTTCCAATTTTTTTTCTCTACCTTATCAACTTAATAATCATTTCTTTGTAAAAGTTAATTAATAACAACAAATAATCACCATGTGAAACAAACTCATAGTGGGTTGGGAACTATATAGACATCTCCTGGAGGACTATCCTGAGAACCCTGGGGGGAGACACAGCCTTGCTCTGGGACTTGACCTACTAGTCAGTGAAAAATGGCAGAATACTTCCAGAGACATGTGGAAACAGTGTAGCATAGTGGGATACAGAGCCCTCTTCCAAGTCAGAAAGGCCCTGATTCAAATTCTACCTCTGATACCTCCTAGCAGTATGATTGTAAGCAAATCTCCTGGCTCTAGGCAATGCTGTGAGACTAAATTTCAGAATAAGCACTAAACTGCAAGGCAGAGGGAATTTCCTTCTAAGAATTTCCTAACCTAATAATGTCAATAAATAACCATCCATTTAACAAACATGTACTATGTGTCAGACACTGTGTTAAATGTTGGGGATAAAAATATAAATAAAATCAAAAACAGCCCCTTCCTTTAAGGAGCTTACAATTAAATTGGGGAAGAAAACACCCAAAAGATAGGTCAAGGAAAAAAGGAAATTGAAAAGAGGGATGGGTAGCAGAAAGGGGGCATGGGAGAAGATACTGGATCATGAATTCCAAAAACAATGTAGCTGGTGATGAATGGGGATGAAAGTAGTGCTAAGCCCTCTCTCTGAATAGATGCTCTGGAGCCTGGCTTTGCCCTCAAGTCATTTAGGTCCTATCAGAAGGGCAACACTTATTGGTAAGATGTGAGTACTAGACAGAATGATTCTTTCAGGCCAATACCAATGATAAGTATCCTTCTATCGTGAAAAAAAAAAATTGCTGGTTATGGAATATCCTATTCTGGGCTTCATGGTTTTACCTTTGTAAAGAAATGAAATCACCTTGTTTTCTAACTGCCCAACATTCCAGAAATATACCAAATTAACTGCCAATGTACTTCAGTGCTGTTCTTCACAACATTCCTTAAAATTATTCTGCTTAAGCAAGCCCCCTGGTACTAGTTTACACTTAGGTGTCAGTCATTCCCATATCAGGAACTGATATGCAAAAAACAAGTCTCAACCAGTCTGTGTATTCTGCGAAAAATATATACTTATAATCTGTTAAGAAAGTTATAAAGGAACAAAAAATATTTTAGGGTATTCCTATGAAATCAAAGTATCCCCTATTTATACATACTACTTTTCATATTAATATATGCTACCTGTCAAGAATCACTTAAATAATCGTGGGATAGATAATAGGTCATATACTATATAATCCTTTATTATAATTTCATGGATATTACAAATTGTTAATGAAGTTAAATGTTTCTAGAAGGTAAAATATTAGATTAACTTTAAACTACATGAGAAATCAGCATTATTCTTCTGCAACAAATATTTCCGTTCTGTTTTCTCTAAAGGAGAAAATGATCTTCACTAAAAGTATTTAACAAAAATGACTATATGGAACCAAAACATAAGTTAAATGAGGTAATAGCTAAAAAATTACATGTAGCCATCTCAGGTTCATAAGCCCAGTACACTCAGTAGTAACAAAAACAAAACAAACAAAAATAACCTAGACTGTGAATGAATACCAACTTGTTAAATGACTTCTGAAAAATGAAGAACAGAAGAGATATTGCAGGACTCAAAATAGGGGATCATTATTATCACTTCAAAATAAAGATAAGGTCTTCAAATTTGAGTCCAACAAGCTCAATACTGACTTCTCAAAAAGATTTTAGAATTTATTATTAGAAGGATAATTTGTAAGCAAATGGAAAGGAAAACTCAATTTGTTATTTCTTTTAAGGTTAGTCAAAAGATATTGTTTTATAAATCTTTTTTTTTCAGATGCTTATTTTTCTAGAAGACCAGGGAATGTTCACAGAGAGCAAGTAACTCTATTTTGGCAGGACATTTAAAAAAATCTCAAGTCATTTTGGGGATGAAGAGGTAGTACATATAGGTGGGCTTGAAACACAGAAAGATGGATTGATGATTTGCTATCACTCTTGAGGAAAGTTTTGCAGATAAAGAACTGAGTATTCTGCCTAAATCTATTTGACTTTTTTTATTTTTTTATCAAGGGCATAAATGAATATGTTGATATTACATATAAAATGACTATAAGTTGAGGCGAATACTAATTAATAAGACATCCCTATGACATTTTAAGAATTACAAATTTTTACATACCTTCTTTCACTTGATTAACAAAGAAACTGGGAAGTAAGTACACCATTTTAAAGATGAGGAAACTAAGGCTCAAATAGATTAATAAAATAATGTTAGGAACAGCATTCAAAAATTAGCTTTCTCACTATTCTAATCTCAGTGTCCCTTCTACTCACTCCATGTGTTAAATAAAAGATTCAGGATTCAAGAAGATCCTAAAAACTGGAGGGATGAAATTTAATAAGATTAAATTTATCCTTCACCTAATCATGTTATGAAAATATCTATGTGATGGACATAGAATATAAGTTCTATCTAATTCTACCTTACTGGAAAATCTATCTACTATCCAAGGGGCAACTAAGATAAATACACAAAGGCTCATTACCAGTAGGCTGGATCCTGGGTTATAAATTCTTACACCATGACAACTTAGAAACAAAAAAATAAAAATGACCTTCGATCAGCTTTTGTAGTGATGATAGAAAAATATAGAGGGGTCTATGAATCAGTTTTTAGACCTCCTGAAACACTAACTGTTGATATTCAAAATATGAGATCTTTAACCAAGGAGCAATAAATAGATACAATTTTGAAATTAAACTCCCCAAGCATTTTGTTAATCATCTAATATGCACCAGGCACCATTCCATGTGCTGGGGATACAAAGGTTAAAATGAAATAGTCCCTCAAGAAGATTCTACCAAATTAAAGGAAATAAAATGCATACAAATACAATATAACTTAACAGAAATTTATTAACAAAATAGTGAATAATGTAACAATATGATTACTATTTCTTCAAAAACAGTTTAAAAAAAGCAGGATGTGAAATGAGTCCAAAGAAATGAAAATTTGGTATAAAACATAATTGAACCAAAACCACTCAAGAATATTTATAAATGAAATGATAGATGAACAATACAGACAAAAAACAGAAAAGCTTTGATACCATTACTAGTGATTGATTTTTGGAACTAAGAGTAGAACCACCATATCTGTACTCAAACTGTTATATATAGAAGTAAAAATGGCATTTAAAAATTATGAAAGAGTGGATTGATTATATTAAGTATGCATTCAGGAAATCTATGTTGGAGACAGTATAACTTTCAAAGTATTAAGGAATTATTTTACATAACAATCCCAGGAGCAAAAGAATGGAAAAGGTCATCCAAAATATTTATATCCAAAATATTTATATCCAAAAGGAGATAACTGAAAGGACATTAACTATCTATATACCTGTTGACTCATCTTCATAAAATGTTTATGAAAATAATCTGCATACTTATCATATTTTTGATTAAATGAGAAGTTTAATGATTATAAAACTACTAGTGGAGCAAAGCACAGCTTTAAAAGCTTTCTACCTATGAGTTTACAATAAATACATGGAGATAAAATAAGATTCTATGATAAAATTATGTTTATCATACTTTGATTACTAACAGGTTGCCAGAGTTTTTACCATTGCCATAAAGAATTCCCTTAGAATCTAAGTGGAAAAGAGATTCCATATAGAAGATAAGGTTCTCCATGTGTTTTTATGAGCAGATGAAATTATGTTAATAAAATCAAATTCCAGAATACTGGAAGGCTACACTGATGAGACCCATACCTACATGTCCCAGTTTAACCACAAGCCAGATTTTATTCACCACAAGAATTAGGCACAAGGACGTCTGTCACTCACACTGACAGATTTGCACTCAAACCATTACTAGGTATTTTCATTGACTCCCTCTAGAGACACCAACCTTCCAGAAAAACCCTGCCCCTTTCTTGGGATTTCATCTGTGTTCTTTGACCATATAAACATGGTAAAATGGAATCGGCTATCTCTCTAAGTAGGCAAAAGATAAAAAAGTGTTTTTATTCATAAGAATGGAACCAATCAAAAATATCTTTTAACAAATACCACATAGGCCATGAAATCACAGCTTCTTTCACACTTAATCTTCACTGAGTCTATCAGACAATCCAAATCAAGTGGTTCCTGGATACCGTTTAAGATGTCTTGGATGTTTTCTACAAGTGAAGCCATAGGACTGCATATCTTGAAGCACCATTCTTACTTAAAAAATTTTATTTCACACAATTAAAACTTGATTTACGTAATTGGAAAAATATTGATTGTTCATGGATAGGATGAGCTAACACAATAAAAGAATAACCTTATCCAAATTAATCTACTTATGCAGGGACATACCTATCAAACTACCAAAGAAACATTTTTGTAGATTTGGAAAAAATTATAACAAAGTTCATCTGGAAAAAAAAAAGATCAAGAATATCAAAGGAAATAATGAAAAAAATGTAATGGATGGGGTCCTAGCAATATCAGATCTTAAACTGTATTAAAAAGCAGTAATCATTAAAACAATATAACACTAAGAGACAGAAGGGGGGATCGATGGAATAGACTAGGGGTAAATGATCTCAGCAAGCTGGTATTTGATAAACCCAAAGATCCCAGTTTTGGGGACAAGAATTCACTATTTGACAAAAACTACTGGGAAAATTGGAAAACAGTATGGGAAGAATTAGATTTAGATTAGCATCTTACACCCTATACCAAGATAAATTCAAAATGGGTAGATGACAAATATAAAGAAGAAAATTATAAGTAAATTAGTTGGACATAAAATAGTATACCTGTCAGTTCTGTGGGAAAGGAAAGAATATAATATGTAAAATGAATGATTGATTATATCAAATTTAAAAAGTTTTTATACAAACAAAACCGATACAAATAAAATTGGAAGGAAAGCAACAAACCGAGAAAAAAATTATAACAAAACTCTCTGGCAAAAGGTTTAATTTCCCAAATATGTAAGGAACTAAGTAAAATTTACAAAAAAATCAAGCCATTCCCCAATTGATAAATGGTCAAGGGATATGAATAGGCAGTTCTCAGATGAAGAAATCAAAATTATTAATAATCACATGAAAAAAAAGTGTTCTAAATTCCTCCAGATTAGAGAAATGCAAATCAAAAGAACTCTGAGGTACCACCTCACACTTAGCAGACTGGCCAATATGGCCAATTGGTTCATCCTATCCATGAACAATCAATATTTTTCCAATTACGTAAAACAATAAGGAAAGTGATATATTTTGCAGGGGATGTGGTAAAATTAGGACACTAATACACTGCTGGTAGAGTTGTGAATTGGTCCAATCCTGAAGGGGAATTTGGAACTTTGCGCAAAGGTGCTCTGGTCCAGCCACACCACTGCTGAGTTTGTACCCCAAAGAAATAATATGGAAAAAGACTTGTACAAAAATATTCATAGCCACACTCTTTGTGGTAGCAAAAAGTTGGAAAATGAGTGGGTGTCCATCAATAGGGGAATGGCTGAACAAATTGTGGTATCTGATGGTGATGGAATGCTATTATGCTGAAAGGAATAATGAACTGGAGGAATTCCATGTGAACTGGAATGACCTCCAGGAACTGATGCAGAGTGAAAGGAGCAGAACCAGGAGAACATTCTACACAGAGACTGATGTGGCACAATCAAACGTAATGGACTTCTCAACTGGCAGCAATGCAATGATCCAGGACAATTCTGAGGGGCTTATGAGAAAGAACGCTATTCACATTCAGAGAAACAACTGTGGGAGCAGAAATGCAGAAGAAAAACATATGATCATGTGGTTTGATGGGGAAGTGATTGGGATTTTGATATTAAAATATCACTCCACTGCAAATATGAATAACATGGAAACAGGTTTTGATACATGTATAACCCAATGGAACTTCTTGTCAGTTCTGGGAGTGGGGAGGCAAGAGAAGTGGGGAAAATCATGACTCATGTAACCATGAAAAAATATTCTAAATGAATAAATAATTTTTAAAAGAATGTTTGTTATAAATGACACAAAGGTAATTGGTAGGTGATAGATAAAATAGGCTATTCTAGTTGTATTAATATCAAGAAAAAACAGGAACCACTAAACTCTATATAAGAATCCCTGCCACATGTTGACTTAAAGAATCATACAATAATATTATATATTTTTATTTTATTTTTTTTATTTTGTTAAAGTATTTCCAAATTTTATTTTCATCTAGTTTGGGCCTCATTGGAAATATTATGGGCCACAAGTTGCCTATGGGTCATGTGATTGATACCTCTGATCTACAGCATATTTCCAATAATGATTAATATGTAAGAAGTAGTATAAAGGATAGAAATATATGAACAAAAAATGAGGTATGCTAACAAGTGTTTTGCAAACCTTGAGCACTATAAATGCTAACCATTGTTATATAATTTTAAATCCCTGCTTTTAAAGAGTTCATATTCTAATAGTGGGAAGAAAAGAAACAAACTATTAAAGGCCTACGACGTGCCAGGCACTGTGTTTATTTGCTTGTGTCCAGTTCTTCATGACCCCATTTGGGATTTTCTTGGCAAAGATAGTGGAGTTCCTTGCCATTTCCTTCTCCATCTCAGTTAACAGATTAGGAAATGGAAGCAAAGACTTCCCAGGGTCAAACAGCTGATAAATATCTGAGGCCATATTTGAAAACTCACTTGGAGAACCAGGAAGCCTTTTCTGGCCTTCTTAACCTCCATCATCATTGGGTCAAGGTAATATCACAGTTTTCAAATTTCTCATAGCACTTTGCCACTGCATTTCTATTTATCACACTTTCCCTTTTACCATAGTAATTTCTTAATAACTCCCCATTTGACATTTTCAGCTACTAGTAAACCAGGTCTTTATCTTATCTATTCTTTTTTAAAAACTCTTTCCTTTTATCTAACAATAAATACTGTGTATTCCTTCCAAGACAGAAGAGCTGTAAAGGCTAGGCAGTGGGAGTTAAGTGACTTGCCCAGGGTCTCCCAACTATGAAGTGTCTGAGGGCACATTTGAACTCAGGACCTGACATCTCTAGACCTGGTTCACAATCTGCTGATTCACCTAGCTGCCCCTATTTTACCTAATATTAAATTGCCAATACCTATCACGGTGCCTTGTACATAATAGGTACTTCAAATTTCTTTCCTACTTGCCAATATTATATATTTTTACTTCAAAATTATTGTATATGCTCAATATGAGATATCTGAATAGCAGTGAATTTCATTCAAAAAATTTTCTTCACTTATTCAGTAAGTTAAATTCAATGAACATGTATTAATCCTTAAACAATCATGTCTAGTATGTATTAGATGATTATATATATATATATATATATATATATATATACACACTGTAGACAGTGGGATAAAGATGAAAACCAAAGAAGTCCCTCCCCTAAAGAAGCTTATAATTTATTAGAAGTGAAACAATATGTACATGAATAATCATAATGCAAAGTAGAATGTGATGAGAGCAAAGGAGGGTTCCTGGTGAAGAATTCTGGGTATATCTGATTACTTTCAGATTCTGAGATGGGGGATGGGAGAATCATGAAAAGTTTCAACAGGGAAGTACTACCTGAGATAGATACCGAAGGAAAATAAAAAATTTCAAGAGAAAGAGATGAGGATTTTATATATATTTACAAATACACATTATATATATATATATAATTATAAAATTCATATATCACAAATATATAGAGATGCAGATCATTTAACTTTACACAACTTCCAGACAAATACTGGCAAATAAATACCAATCTATCTATTTATAAATGGCTTGGCACAGTGCATTGTTTAGAGTGGATGCTAAATAAACATTTGCTAAATTGAATAAATGTGTAAGCACATATCTTGCTCTTAAGGTACTAAGCCCTAGGTATTAAAATAATACCAGTCTTGAACTGGAGAATTTTAACAAGTATTTGAAGGCTGTATATACTGTAGAGCTAGTCCTTTGCCCAATTGGGCAATGCAGAATGTTTTAAAGAATAAATAGCATACCTTACAATGTTATATGGAAAAAAGCAATAAGTAAACTTCATTACAAAAAGAATGCCCAAAGTAGAAAAAATATGACCATAATAAAAGTGAAAAATAGGAAATGCTTTATTTAATAATGTAGCATAACTCAGTGTCATCTACTTGATTTCCATAAAATTCTTTGTTTATGTATAGAAAATGACATGTGAAATGACTCAATATAGGATAGGAAATAGAACACAGAAACAAGAAGAGAAATCAGATCATAACAGCATACAAACAGAAAAGTCACATATATACTCAGAGAAATCACAGTTTACATTGGATCAGTATCTAAAAATCAAACATCACTTTCACATACTGAAGACTTTTTTCCCTCCTAAATATGGAAATAAAAACAAGCCAGGATTTTAATATAATATTTTCCAACCTGGAACAGCTGCAAAAAATAAATCTTGCTAGAGATAAGCTCTGTTATAAATATCAACACTCCCTTTAAATAAAAGAGTCCACTTTTCAGACCATCTGCCTCTCTCCAAAAAGGGGAAAAAAAGAAATGCTAAAAACCAGTACAATCTTTTATAAAAAAGGCATTGAAAATTAATGTTGTTTCCAATCTCATATCACTCACTACATGAACACTGTTGAACAGGATTTTCACTTATTCTTTCATCAAACACAGTCCTGATGTCAAGGTGAGTAAAATTTATATTATTTGAAGCTTTCAGAGCTTTTCCCACATTGGGTGAAGAAACTGAATTAATATCAGTACATATGTCCACTCCCTTAATTTATGACAAAAAAACCTATGCTCTGCTTCATTTTCTTTGTACACTAGACCAGATTTTATTTTGAAATATTAAGTTACTCTTATTCTTAATTTTTCATTCTTTGTTAATGACCTTATGATTGAATGTTTTAATTTATTCATTGTACCACAGCTTTAGAATAGTTTCTATATTTAAGCCCGCAAACCATCTTCATCATTTAACTCTATGAAGCATTTATACATAAAAATTTATGACAAATTTTTGCAAAATAAAACCACATTTCATAGTTTATTGGGCAAGCCTGCATAGAACTGTGATGAAATATCCTCTAATACCAATAATGATTAAAAGAAAATAAGAGAAATGCAAACAAATGAAATTAGTATCCACCATTTTAAGAATGCCAGAAGTAAATGTTTGGCATTTCTTCATTTCTATTCTCTTTTCCTTCTCTCCTTTATTCAATCACATACTTTCTCTCTCTCTCTCTCTCTCTCTCTCTCTCTCTCTCTCTCTCTNTAGTATTAATGTATAGTGAACATCAAGGAAGGAAATGAAGATCCCCAAATCAACATGGCTTCATCTAATACAAATCATGCCAAACAACATTTATTTACTTAACTATGGAAAAGATGTTGCTAGATTTTAACAAAACAATCGATAATTCTATGATATGGACTAGATAACAGCATGATTTAGATTAATTTGGAAATTACTGGACCCTGGAAGATAGGAGGAAAGGAGCAATAATGATTTTTTTGACATGTCTTTGGAGTATGAGAGGTGAGGTGAGGTGAGGAGAGAGAGAGAGACAGAGAGAGGGACAGAGAGAGAGAGAGAGAGAGAGAGAGAGAGAGAGAGAGAGAGAGAGAGAGAGGAGAGAGAGAGCTGTCACAAAAACAGAGCACAAGAAGTTATCTAACAGAATTTTCAACTGTCTCAAACTTTGCAGCTAAGTCAAAGAGGTCTATGAAAAAAGTCATTAGATTTAAAAATGAAGAAATTACTGGCAACTGTTTAGTTGTGTGATGAAGTCAGAAGCCACATTACAAGAAAAGTGATAGAAGTGGAAATGGAAGTCATGTGTATGAAGAGATTTGGGGAGGTTTTTTTTTTTTTTGGTTTTGTTTTTGGTTTTTGGTTTTTGGGGTTTTTTTTGCCAAGAGTTTGACCAAGAATAGAAGGAAAAATACAGCACCCTCATTTGAATGATGAATGGATGACTTATTAAGCATTTACTATAAACCAGACACCCAGATACATGCTAAGCTTAAGGGATGTTTGCATCAAGTGAAGTTAGTTTTCTGTTTTGGGGTATGTTTTTGTTTTTGTTTTTAAAGGTCACCAAGTCATTTCTGATAATTTCTTTTAAACCCTTGTACTTCGGTGTATTGTCTCATAGGTGGAAGAGTGGTGAGGGTGGGCAATGGGGGTCAAGTGACTTGCCCAGGGTCACACAGCTGGGAAGTGGCTGAGGCCGGGTTTGAACCTAGGACCTCCTGTCTCTAGGCCTGACTCTCACTCCACTGAGCTACCCAGCTGCCCCTAAAATTTTTAAAAATAAATTAGGATAGCCATTAAGACTTCAGAACTTTTAGAAGAGAGATTATCATTCCCCAAACTGTCGGGCCATCACTTTATATACTGAAATGTCTATTCTTGGGAGGATAGGAAATAAGAACAAGCAGATTTTTAGCCTAACATCTAAATTACAATATAGAAGCACAGTAAATACAGTGTTGGAGCTGGAGTCAAAAAGACCTGTCTTCAAATCTGATCTCCCATCCTTTGTAGCAGTGTGACTTGGGGTGGGTGGTAGGCAAGTAACTTAACCTCTGTCTGCCTCAACTTCTTCATCTGTAAAATGGGAATAATAACAACACCTGCCTCCTATAGTTATTACAAAGATAAAATGAGACACTTTATAAGTACAGTGATTTACCAATTTTAAAGCATTATCAAAAAGCTAGTTGTTGTTCACTATGATTTTATATGTATAGATGATGTTCATGGAAATTGAATACAGAACTTCCCATCATCTATAAGAACACAATTTAAATCACAGTTCTATCAGAACCATGATCTTATATCATAATCATCAGGTTTGATAATATCTACTAGCAAAAATTTTATATAACAGTATAGCCATTACTTTTAGGGAAAAACAATCTGTTACTAATTAAAATCTAACATTTTTTTTTTAGCCCTTGTACTTCGGTGTATTGTCTCATAGGTGGAAGATTGGTAAGGGTGGGCAATGGGGGTAAAGTGACTTGCCCAGGGTCACACAGCTGGGAAGTGGCTGAGGCCAGGTTTGAACCTAGGACCTCCTGTCTCTAGGCCTGACTCTCACTCCACTGAGCTACCCAGCTGCCCCAAAATCTAACATTTTAACCATTACTTTTAGGGAATAAATTGTATTAGTTATTCAGCCTGTCAAATAGCACAATGCCAGGCACTGTATTAAGCACCAAGGATACAAAAAAAGGCCAAAAAAAGTCTCTGCTCTCATAGAGTTCACAGTCTAATGAGGGAAACAAAATGTAAACAACTATGTACAAACAAGATATACACAACATAAAATGGAGAGTCAAAACATAATTCATGAAAAGACTATCTTTTACTATATACTAATACTTAGGAAGAAAATATTTCTAATCTTCTAAGGAAAATGGAGATCATATTAATGAGCTATTATAAATGTTTAGCCAAATAATCTAAACTGTGTGTTTGTGTGCATATATATATTTTCTAGATATAAATAATTCTTTATAATCTACTTCTTTCAAAACAATAAAATTATCATTCAAATATGAAAAAATAGCTAACATTTCTATAAAGTTTTAAAGTTTACATAGTACTTTACATATATTATCTAATTTTGTTTTTGCAATAAGGCTGTGAGGTAGAAGTTAGAATTATAACCATCTAACAGAATAGGAAACAGGGTTAACTAGGTTATGTGATCTGACTGTGAGTATGAAGTAGGAGATAAATTCAGGTCCTACTGACATGTTCAATAAGCACCCTACTACACCAAACTTCCTCTGTTACAAAGTAAGTTATTTCCTCTACAGTGCAATATAGTTCAGGGGAGTGTGAAATGGAATAGCATTCATATACCATCTAATGTGTGTGAGAAACTCTGCTAAGAACTTTACAAATATCAACTTATCTGATTCTCATAAGAACCTTGCAAAATAGGTGCTGTTATCATCCCTATTTCATGGGTCATGTGACTTGCCCATAGTCACACAGCTACCAAATACATGAGACTGAATTTGAAATCTGATCTTTCCAACTCCAGGCCCTGTACTCTAGCTGGACCATTTGCTGTCTCAAAACAATTACTAACCCTTTCACCATTTTATCCTTTTTCTTTCCCCCTAAGTCATCTCTTTCACGTTCACCCATGACTTCAAATATAAGAGTGAGTTGGAGAATGATATTTATGAAAATTCATTCAATTCAGTGTGGAAAAAATGCTAATAGTTGATCTAATAGTCCCACTACATACCAATGGACATATGGAAAAGATGCTCAAATACTTAAACCCAAAGAAGGTCACAAATATACCAAAATATCATACTATATACATGTACTATAAGAAAAGGCACTCCAAAAAAAAGCCACAGAATGAGCACAATGTGTACAAATATTATAATGATGTCAGTTAAAACAACACTAAATGGCAAACGAAATTAGATTTATTTTAGTGACTAATATTGGCCCTGGAGAATAAATTATGAAGGATACTTCCCTCTTCTCTTCAAAGAGAGGGAGAATCATTGGAGGTGGAAGGGTTGGTGAGGGGGTTAGGGTGTAACTGTTGTGTAAGCTATCAGATGCCATTGCTTTGTCAGTTGATTTTGATGAACTCTTTTTTTTGAGAAATGAATAGGATAGAGGAAAAAATCAATGAAGCGTTTTTAAAGAAAATAATACAATAAACTTTGTTACAGAAAATGATGAGGGAAAGAGATGTTCCATACATTTGTCACTAGTTTTCAAAGAATTCAAATATAATATGATGAAATAAAATAAATAAGAAAACTATTTGGAATATAATTAAATCTTTTTTTGATGACTCAGAAGGTACTTATAGATCTTAAAGATGCTCAAGGCAATTATTAATAATGAAGGGAAATAGCAATTAATAGTTCTGATTAACACAATGCTAAGACATGTGTTTTTCTAATAATTGAAGAAAGTCAAAGTAATTAATCAATCATGAAATCTTTATTAAGCAGGAACAATGTGCCAGGCATCGTGCTATATAAAGCATAGTTCATGCCCTATAGTGTAAATGAGAGTAAATCCCATAAGGAAGGCACTAAGGCTTGATGGTAACCAGGAAGGGCCTTTTTCAGAAGCGAGATCTGAGCTGAATCTTTAAAGAAGATAGGAAAGTGAAGGAGGCAGAGGTGCAGAGAACATTACGGCCATGGGGAACAACCACCAAAGGAAAGGATTGAGTGTTGCATGAGAACACAAAAAAAGTGGTGGGAGCAAGTTCAGAGGAAGAGTTTATGAAGGGCTTTAAAAGCCAAACTAAGGGTTTTATACTTGATTCTGGAGGTAATAAGATGCCACTGGAATTTATTGTGTGACTGAGGAGGAGTTGGGTGGGGGCAGAGTTCACTTTGGCAGCTGTCTGCAGAATGAGCAGGATCAGCATGAGGTCTGTAGCCAGGAGACCAACCAATAAGCTACCTTTACAGTAGCCTGTGTATAGGTGATGAGGCCCTAAAACCAAGCTGATGGCTGTTAGTGGAGAGAAGAGTAAATAGACAAAAGATATTGTGAAGCCAAAAAGAAGACTTTAAAACAGATTGGATATGGGAGGCAAGAAGGAGAGAGGAGATGAAGATAACAAAGATTTTCACATACTAAACCCTACTTAATAATTTACTAAATATTACTATCCCACAGAGACCTGTTGACCAAAGGAGGCAACTCTAGGTTTCCATTTACATTTCATCATTCGTTCAAGCATTCATTTAGATTGTATCATAACCCAAAGAGGAGAAAAGAAAAAAAAACTTAAAATATTTTTAAAATATAGTATTGACTATTGAAAATAATAACTAATCCAAATTTAAATTCATTGCCAGAAGCAACCAAACCAAACAAGAAAAGCTAAGTAAACAAACATATAAAAAACACAAAACAAAACACCTTTTGCCAAATGTTAAATAAAATAAACACACCTTACATCGTGTCCTCCAAGCTGCCAAGTCTGAGTTTGGGAGAACTGCCAAAGGGTGAGATGTTTCCAAAGGCAAGGACGGTTATTGAGGAAGTTATGTTGTCATTTCTGGCAAGTTCAGCAGCAGGTTAACAAAAGTAAAAGAATCTTGGTTGTTTTTCAAGCATTTAAATGGCTGTCAAGGAGAAGAAGGAAGAGATTCATTCTGAAAGGACTCAGAGGGCAAAACTAAAAGCAGAGGTAGAAGTATGAAAGAGACAAATGTACACATAAGGCTTGAGGTAAACAGAACTTCCTACCACTGAGAACTCTCAGCATGTGGAATGGGCTACTTCAGAAGGCTGTGAGCTCCCCCTCATTGAAGTACTTCAAGCAAAGGTGCCATGTTTGCTTGATAAGTATGTTTGATGGGAAATAATTATACAAGTAGAGTGGTCTAGATGGCTTCTAAGGTCCCTTTCAATTTTGAGATTCTGTCTTTACTAAATATAACAAAGAACCCGGTAAACAGAAAACATTCAAGGGGAACTTTTTACTTAACTTAAAAATTCTTCAATTTACTATTTATCCAGTACATAAAACAATTGTAGCACAGCTCTCATTCACTGAACCAGGCTATCTTACATAATATATATCTTAATACAAACTAATGAAAGTAATTTCTTTGTGTAGCCCATAGAGGTAGCTACATTAGCTATATTATAACTTGCATGATACACAAATGATTTGGGTTTATTTCCAAATAACATTACTACATCCTCATTCACAAATTCTTAAAATCAGATATTTCCTAAACTGATAAGTAATTAACAGTGGTTTCATTTTGGGGAGAAGTAAGGGGAAAGTTCTAATGTCTTTTTTTTTGTTTCAATTTTGTTTCAAACCTTAAAAAAACCTTCAAATTCTCCCCTAAATGTAAAGCATTCTTTAAAATGATACAAAATTAATGTCAAGATAATTCAAAATTAATGAAATTTTGGTATGGTATGGTAGGAGTATGGTAGAATGGAATGCTAGAATTACAACTTAGCATTATATTTTCTCAACATAGCTTGGTATTCAAAAATAATAATATATTCCTTTTTCTTAAGATTTTCTTAGAGATTCACTTTCCTCTCTAAGAATATACTATAATGTATACAATCCCTGAAAAATGAATTATATCAAGCTAAGAATCTTTCCATACATATTTAAATTAAAATGGCATGCTACAAGTTATGAGCTATAACATCAAGTTCAAAATAAATCTTGGTCAGTGCTCAAAATGTTAACACACAATTATCAGATTATCTGGAGATATTGGATAGCTTTCAACACACAATCATCTGAGATCAAAATTAGCATATCACCAACTTCAGAAACTATATCAAGGAATATCCCATGCTTTTCCTAGTAACAGCTGAAAAGATTCCTTTAAAAAAGTTATGTAATAACCCATTGCATTTAACAAATGAATATTAAACTATAGAACACAAAGTTTATAAGACTATCACTCTCCCTCGTGGAAGAATTTGGAACTAATAATCAGAATACTGGATGTGTAAATTATTTTTCTCCCCATGGGAAACATGTTACCTAAATATGGCAGCTGCCAAAGTCAGTTCTGGTTTTTGCCTCCACAATTTCCAGATTTAGAGTACTTTCCATATTTATTCTGGCTTGCTCTTTGATTACATCTCAGAGGGCTCAAAGGGGGGCAGCAGTCATAACATAAGAGTTAACTCTACAAAACCTCAAACAAATGAATATCACACAACCCTCAACACCTGCCAGATTTTCTCTTTAGAGACAAACCTCAAACACTTCTAATAAGCAGGGACTGGTAACTTGCCAGGAAAGAATGAGATAGAGGATTTCTATCATCTGGTGGTCATTTTAAAATTTCAATTCATTTTCTTTCCCCTTTTATAAACTATTCAAGAAATGGAAAAAGAAATCAAAATCTTTGGAATTTTGGTCCAGTTCTATGCTCACAAATTCAATCTCAATAATAATTTTAAATTAAAATGCTAAAAGAGAAAAATAGACACTAAAATAAACTTTAAAGTTATATTTCGACTACAGTACTTAAAATTGGATACTTTGAAAGTTCTTCGGTCTTAACACATATTACCTCAGATTGAAATACAATCTGCATACCTTCATGTCCTATGCAATTCTTGATCATCAATTGCTCTATTCTCCATAACGCTCACATACAGAATTCCCATGCCATTCTTCTCTGGTTCTATAAATATTTCATAGAACCAGAAATATATATATATATATATATATATATATATATATATATATATTTCTGTCTCACTATAGATACCAGTGAGCATCTAGGTGGCACAATGGATAGAATACCAAAACTGGAATAAGAAAGACCTGAGTTCAACTCCTGCCTCAGACACTAGTTGTGTGACCCTGGATAAATCAACTTAATGCTGTTTGCCCCAGTTTCCTTATCTGTAAAATGAGCTGGCAAAAAACTCCATTATCTCTGCCAAGAAAAATTCCAAAGGGGTCATAAAGAGTCAGACATGATTAAAAAATAACATTACCAGCTCACCTACTTTTCTAATTATATATTTCCTCAGATGACTTTTAAGATACTTCTTACATGCAAGTCACCATAAGCTATAAAGCCTGATAAAAGCCACAATGAATCTTTTCATTGGTCTTTTCATTTGGCACAGTGAACTGAAAGTCTGGGTTAGACTCCTGTCCCTGAAACTTAATAGCCTGAAATCCTTCAATGGAGATGATCTACCTAACTGCTAAAGTAGGCAAACCCTAACTAGTTAAAGGAAAAGACTTTATCCTATATTTTGTGGATCAAATGAAATAATATTTGTAAAAGTATTTAGCACAGTGCCTGACATATAGTATATGTTATGTAAAAGCCATAATAATAAAATATCATCATCATTATTATTATTCTCAGCTCCAATTCACACAATTATAATCAATTCAGAGTAATCATTAAAAATTATCCCTAAGTCAAGATTATTAAATATAACAGATACAAAAGAAAAGTTAATAAAAAGAAAAAGTAGTCATATCATCAAGGAATGAAAGTTGTACAATGAACAAAATAAACAACTTAATATCCATCAGTTTTATTATAGAGCTGTTAGAGGTAAAGAAATCAAAGGTAAGAGAGACATCCTAAAGGAAGAAGATGTGGAAAATGTATTGGCTTCTTCTTGGACAATAAAAGTTAAACACAATGAAAATAAAAGTTGGTTCAATTGAAAAACAAGAAGTTTTCCACCAATAATATAATGAATGAAAAGAATAGTTATATCAGGGGAACTTTATTGAATCTCTAGCTGCTCTGCAACCTGGAAAATGGTAAGGCTGGATAAGATCCATAATTATTGACTCAGATGCTTCATGGTGGTAAATGATTCACTAGCAAAGAATTTTACTAGCTTCCTTTTCTGACATAAGCCTGATCTTATCTTTCTTTACAGAAGTTGTCATATGCCTATTACCAAAAGCGGAGAATATCAAGGATGTTTTTACATACTGGTCAATTTCATGTTTAAGTGCTTTATATAAAGTATTCAAAGCTAACATCACTTAAAACCTCAAATATCCCTCTTTGCTGATTAAAGGGCTTCTTTATAAAATCATAGGAACTAATTTAAAGAATCTAATTGAGACAACTGTTAGCTTAAGCAAAGATACAGGCTATAAACACAAAAACCAACAGAATTTCTGTATTTAAGAATAATTTCAGAAAGCAATATAGAAAAGGAAGTTCCATTCAAAATAACTATGAGATGCATAAAATATTTGAGAGTCAATCTATGAAAGCACATTCAATATCTGAATATATTTAGCTTTAAAATTCTCCTTATCCTTGAGAATAACTTTAAAAGCTGGAAAAGGAAAAAAATCTATGTTCATGACTGGACTGTGAAAATATAATAAAAATCCCAATTCTACCAAAGTTAATTTATAGATTTAAAACTATGCCAATCAAACTACCAAAGAGTTATTTTAAAGGTCTAGACAAAAGAGCAACAAAATTCATTTGGAGAAATAAAAGATATAATGTATAAAAGGAAATAATAAATTAGCCCTAGACCAAAACTTTAAATCATAAATAAATTTTAAAAAGTTATGTGACCTGAAGATTAAAGATAATAGCTTTTAAAAATTAGAAGAAAAGATCATGTACCTTTCACAATTATAGGTATAAGATCAATTCTTACACAAGTGAGGCAATTATAAAAGTTGAAATAGATTTTTATTACATGAAAGTGAAAAGTTTTTGCACAAAATTAATTCTCTACGACAAGAAGGGAAGCAAGTCAAATAGGGAAAGAAATATATGTAGCAAATTACTCTGATAATGGGTTTTACATATATAACTAACAGAAATATAGGATAACAAAGCCATTTCCCAATAGGCAAGTGATTAAAGGATATGAACACAACTCTCAAAAGAAAACGGAAAAAGATTAATACCTATGTGAAAGAATCCTCTACATCACTAATAACTAGAGAAATGCAAATCAAAACTCAGAGGATTCATCATCTCATACTTTATAAACTGACAAAGATGACAAAAGATGGAAATAGCCAAAGTTAGAGGTGTTGTGCACAAACATATTAATGCATTTTTAGCATACTTGTAAACTGAAACAACCATTCTGGAATTTAATTGGGAATTATGTAGATTGGTTGAAATGTTTATGCTTTATGATGCAGAGAGTCCATTCTTAGGTACATAGCTCAAAAGATCAATGACTACATGAAAGGCTCAAAACACAGAAAAATATTTATAGTAACACTTTATTTTGTGGTAGAAAAGTGAAAACATAGTACATGTCCATCAATTGTAAAACAGCTATGTAACTTGTAGTATTTGAATTTAAAGTAATGTTATCATTCTCTTAAGAAATAAGTATGACAAATATGGTGAGCATGGAAAGATTTAGAAGAGCTGGTACAAAGTAAAGAAAAAGGAGAAAACAATATATGCAATGTCTACAAGATGTAAATTAGAAAGAATCACTACAAAACAATCAAAACTGAATGTTGTCTAATAATAATGATCGGGCTTAACCCCAAAGAAGAGATATTAAAAGACACCTCTGAGGATTGTGTTGGAGCCAGCTCAAGCTGACAAGTTGTTAAATATTCAGTGTAAGCATTTGTACTTCTGAAATCAGTACGAATCAAGGCATACTACTAATGCAGATCAAACTTCAAAGTATGCCATGCATATTTTTTCCTAGAGAGTCAGTTGTTAAACACTTGCCAATATACCACTACACCCCCTTTTCCTCAGTCCATTAGAGAACTTTGGATACACTAGTCAGGACTACAGCATATGTTAATGACAAGACTTTTTTAATGTGTCAGTTGGCTTTTTTTGATTTTTTAACCTAAAAAATAGTTCTATGGAAAGAAATAAAGGGATAAAGGGGGAAATATAGGTGGCAGAGAAACAAAACGCATTTTGAAATCTATAAATACAAGAAAATAAATATTAGTTGAAAAGCAAAAAGGGTAATCCATGAAGTCTGAAAAGCAAAAAAGCAATTTTTAAGTTTATGTTTTATTTTTTTATTTTTTATTTTTAGAAAAATTTTCCATGGTTACATAATTCATGTTTTTACTTTACCCTTCACCCCCTTAACTCCCTTCCCCCCGGAGCTAACTTGCATTTCCACTGGTTTTAACATGTGTGGTCAGTCAAGACTTATTTACATATTACTGATAGTTACATTGATGGTCTTTTTGGGTCTACATCCCCAATCATGTCCTCATCAAACCAAGTGTTCAAGCAGTTGTTTTTCTTCTGTGTTTCCACTCCTGTAGTTCTTCCTCTGAGTGTGGGTAGCGTTCTTTTCCATAAATCCATTAGAATTGTCTTGGGTCATTGCATTGCTGCTAGTACAAACATCCATTACATTCGATTTTACCACAGTGTATCCATCTCTGTGTACAATGTTCTTCTGGCTCTGCCCCTTTCATTCGGCATCAATTCCTGGAGGTCTTTCCAGTTCACATGGAATTCCTCCAGTTTATTATTCCTTTGAGCACAATAGTATTCCATCATCAACATATACCACAATTTATTCAGCCATTCCCCAATTGAAGGGCATACCCTTGCTTTCCAGTTTTTTGCCACCACAAAGAGCACAGCTATAAATATTTTTGTGCAAGTCTGTTTATCTATGATCTCTTTGAGGTACAATCCCAGCAACAGTATTCTTTTATCACTCTTTGGGCATAGTTCCAAATTGCCATGCAGAATGGTTGGATCAGTTCACAACTCCACCAGCAATGCATTAAAGTCCCAATTTTGCCACATCCCCTGCAACATTCATTATTCTCCCCTGCTATCATTTTAGCCAATTTGCTAGGTGTGAGGTGGTACCTCAGAGTTGTTTTCATTTGCATTTCTCTAATTATTAGATTTAGAACATTCTCATGTGCTTATTGATACTTTTGATTTCTTTATCTGAAAATTGCCTATCCATGTCCCTTGCCCATTCATCAATTGGGAAATTGATTTTTTATACAATTGATTTAGCTCCTTATATATTTGAGTAATTAGATCTCTGTCAGAATTTATACAAATTATTTGATATAATAACTAAAGAAGGAGTCTTACCAAACTCCTTTTATGACACAAATATGGTACTGATTCCAAAGCCAGGTAGATCATAAATAGAGAAAGAAAATTATAGACCAATCTCCTCCTTAATGAACATAGATGCAAATCTCTTAAATAGAATACTAGCAAAAAGACTCCAGAAAGTGATCAACAGGGTTATTCATCATGATCAGGTGGGATTTATACCAGGAATGCAAGGATGGTTGAAAATTAGGAAAACCATCCACATATCATGACTATATCAACAAGCAAACCAACAAAAACCACATGATTATCTCAATAGATGTTGAAAAAACCTTTGACAAAATACAACACCCATTCCTACTGAAAACACTAGAAAGTATAGAAATACAAGGTCCTTTCCTAAAAATAATAAACGGTATATATCATAAACCATTAACAAGCATAATATGCAATGGGGATAATATGCAAGCCTTTCCAATAAGATCAGGTGTGAAGCAAGGATGCCCATTATCACCTCCATTATTTAACATTGTACTAGAAACACTAGCAGTAGCAATTAGAGAAGAAAAAGTTATTGACGGTATTGAAATAGGGAATGAGAAGACTAAGCTATCACTCTTTGCAGTTGATATGATGGTTTACTTAAAAAATCCTAGAGAATCAACTAAAAAGCTAGTAGAAATAATCAACTATAGCAAAGTTGCAGGATATAAAATAAATGCACATAAGTCATCAGCATTTCTATATATTTCCAACACAGCACAACAGCAAGAGGTAGAAAGAGAAAAACCATTTAAAATCACCCTAGACAATATAAAATACTTAGGAATCTATCTACCAAAACAAACACAGGAATTATACACACATAACTACAAAACACTTTCCAAACAATTAAAACTAGATCTAAACAATTGGAATAACATTGATTGCTCATGGGTAGGACGAGCTAACATAATAAAAATGACCATTCTACCCAAACTAATTTACTTATTTAGTGCCATAGCTATCAAACTACCAAAAAATTTTTTTTACTGAATTAGAAAAAACTATAACAAAGTTTATTTAGAAGAACAAAAGATCAAGAATATCAAGGGAAATAATGAAAAAAAAATGTGAAGAAAGGTGGCTTAGCAGAACCAGATATTAAGCTATACTATAAAGCAGCAGTCATCAAAACAATATGGTACTGGCTAAGAGATAGAAGGGAGGATTAGTGGAATAGACTTGGGGTAAGTGACGTCAGCAAGTCAGTCTATGATAAACCCAGAGAGCCCAACTTTTGGGACAAAAATCCACTATTTGACAAAAACTGCTGGGAAATTTGGAAAACAATATAGGAGAGATTAGGTTTAGATCAACATCTCACACCCTACACCAAGATAAATTCAGAATGAGTGAAAGACTTGAATATAAAAAAGGAACCTAAGTAAATTAGATGAACACAGAATAGTATACTTGTCAGAACTCTGGGAAAGGAAAGATTTAAAAACCAAGCAAGAGTTAGAAAAAATTACAAACTGTAAAATAAATGATTTTGATTAGATAAAACTAAAAAGCTTTTGTACAAACCAAAACAATGTAGCCAAGATCAGAAGGGGTTTAAACAACAAACTGGGAAAAAATCTTTATAACAAAAAATTCTGACAGAGGTCTAATTACTCAAATATACAAGGAGCTAAATCAATTGTGTAAAAAAGCAATTTTAATCAATTCAAACATTACTAAACAATCTTCCCCAAACCATTGTGATACTGATACTGCCTTTGTTGATTATTACAAAGCTTTTGATTCAGTTCCATACTCATGGCTTATCATATACTGCAAAAAAAATAATAAATGAGATAGAAGTCTAGCGGGACTAGTAGCATATGTGATGTTCACATGGAAAACTTGTAATGGAGAAATATGATGCTGCTAATGAAGAGGCTAGGTATTGGGCTTGTATTTGAGGGGCACTGGGTGGTCTCAGTTGAGTCTTTCAGGCAGAGAGGCTATCTTTTTAGTATAAGATAATTTGGGTCGGCCAGAGATTGTGTGAGTCTGGCTGAAGGGTTTTATACAGCCTCACTATTGCTACTAGGCTCCCTTGAGGGGAGGAGTAAAAGGTTCCTCCCTTTTGGAGAGAAACTTCAAGCCCCAGGAAGTGAAAGCTGGTTCACTTCCTGACCAAGATGAATGCCTAGTTTAGCCCTCAAGAAATAAAGTAAAGTTATCTTCCCCTTCAGCCTTGGTCCTAGTTGGTGGTATAATGAATCACCGGAAGCTCTTTGAATAAAGGCCAAAGGGGTTTATTAAAGCCAAGGATAAGCTGAGGGAAAAGGGGTTAAGGTCTGGGACCTCTGCTAAGGATGAAGCTAGTGGTGGGGGGAGGGTCACAGAAGATGGGGATCAGGCTGAGGGAACCTGCCCCTCAGCCAGGGATAAATCTCACTGCCCTGATGTAGAAGGGTTTAGCAGATTAAATAATGAGGTGGTGGCTTGGTCTAAGATTGTCCCTGCCTGCCTAAAAAAGCTAATCCCTCGTTCTCCTCCCCACAAAATTCCCTCCTCCCAGGGCCCAATGGGGAGATCCAGGGATAGCAGGATGTCAAGGGAGAGGTCAAGAGAAATCAGCCAAAAGGCAAAAACCCAAAAGCCCTTCAGTTGGTACTCCAGGGATATTTATAGTCTCAGGCTCCAAAGGTTTTGCCTTAAGACCAGAACTCTGGCTGGGTCAACATTCTATTCCTCCCAACTGCCAGGATTGCCTCAGGTGGATTTGCAAGTGCAAGAGATTCTTGCAGCAATCCTGCATTACCAACTATTATCTATATTTTAAGTGTGGTCTCTCCTGATTAGAATGTGAACTCCTTAAAAACAAGAGCTATCTCAATTTTATACTTGTGTCTATGGTACCTGGGAAATAGTAACTACTTAATAAATACTTTCTTTCCATGGTGTCAAGAATAATTGATATAAAATATGATAATTTCAGAGAAATAATTTAAGCTTGCTAGGGCACTAAAGTATGGCTTTCAGATTAAAGAGACTCACACCAAAGGGGAAAAAAAGCAAGTTAATCACTTGGTGTACAATTTATATTGTTTGACTGAACAACACATAAAACAGCTAATCTATCTTATGGAAACTTCTTCCAATGGTATCAAAACACTGAACATAAAGGAAGAATAGAAAGTGTAGACTGAGGTTGAATCCAGAGGTGAAACCAAATCAATGCATGAAGGTGACACTTAAGTAACAATTTAGGCTTCTCCAAGTTAAGACACATTGAATAAATAGATATCAAAGAAAAAACAAGACTATATATTAAGACACTACTTGACATTCTGAAGTCAAAAATTTACAAGAGGGAAATATTTAGAGCATCAACACCTTTCTGATATTATTCTCAACATATAGTTTTGGCATAATAAAATGGATCACAATGTATCTAGGTGTCCAAATAAAAACCATGCAGTATTTACAAAGCACAATACTCATCACTTCCAGAGAGCTGCAGAAAGAATAGTACACTTCCTTATTATCTTAGATAAGAGGATTGATAGGTATCCTTTGAACATACAACAAACAGATTTTTAAAATTACAGAAATACTTTTGGAACAAACAGCCCTTACTTTAGAAAGTAGCACTATATGCTGAAAATAGGTATACATCAACAGATCTATCAAATATAACCTAAAGTGGTTTATCTCAGGACAGCTAAAATGCCAGAGTAGAATCAAAAAGCATGCCACATATGACATCCAAGTGAATTCAGTGATGGTATTAAATGGTATTTAAAAAAAAAGAAGAGATACGACTAGAAAAACAAATCAAATAACTAAATGAATACTTAAGTCATGTAGATATGTTTATAATAATAAAAGGGTTATGACGTTGATTCAGGGTCACACAAATGCCACTAGAAATTACAAAAAGCTTGGCAGCACAGATTTGACTGGCAAATTATGCATGAAATAACAGGAAATATGCAATATATCAAAGCAGAATGCACAAATGTAGCATCTACTGGATTCCTAGTATTCCATGGTCATAGGGCTAGAATTATACATTACCTTCTCCATATTCTTTAAAAACTAACAAATAACAAATGCCCATTCTACAGCCACAAATCCCCAAATATTCTTGGGTGTCTTTTTTAAAAAGCTATAGTAGAAATGGAGCAACATTATAAACAAAACTATTGCCAAAAACTGTTTTAGATATAGCATTGATCCATTAAAAACTGAAGCACATCATTTTAATAGACATTATAATACTGAATCCTCATAATCTCCAAATTACATGGAATAAAACATTTTCAAAATGTAGTAGGACATCTGGCAGAAGAAATTAAAATCATGTGGGGACAGGATGAGATTCAAGTCATCCCTGTTGTCCTTTCTGCTACTAAAGGTATCCCCAAGATTCTTTCAGTAAGTCTAAAGAAGAAGAGCTTACATCCCAATGCTTGTATTCCACTATAAAAAAAGCAATGATTTTATCTACTTGCATGACATAATCGGCAGTTTTATATTAAAATATTAAAAAAACACAGCAGGATAGTGTATTCTGGCATTTCCACTTGATCTCCAATCAAAAAGATGAGAACAAAATAATAATAATAATAACATTAAACCTCTTTAAAATTCAAACTATGATTCATGCTAAGGTGGGAAGGCAAAGGGAGGGGAATATAAAGTAGAATGATATAAAAGTTGGGGATTTATGTGCCTTTAAACTGCTACAATTACTAAGACTCAAAGAAATCCATGGAATGGTATGACATTGAAGGTTGACTTTATCAATGAATGAATGAACACTTTTATTAGGCATTTGCCATGTGGAAAGCACAGTGCTAAGTTATGGGGATACAATAAATAGAAAAGTAAGATAATCTCTGCTCTCAAAGACCTCACACCCTAATGAAAGAGACAAGATATATAGAAAGTTTCAGCAAATGGAAAGATAACTTGTAGGCAGGAGGGGTGTGTACAGTAGCAAAGCAGGAGGTAATATATTATCTTTAATGTTATTTCTACAAGTAAAATCATATCAGTTTCTGATGACTTTGGTGATAAGACCTTTTCTTTTTTTTTCCCTTGAGGTCTACAGTAGCAATTGCAAAAGTCGTTGTGAGAATGCATTTTTATAGAGATTGCTTCCCAAGAATGTGTCTGCTTGGGGCTGGTGTATAAAATACAGATCTTGGGGAGGACTTGGCATTCCCAGGACTCTCCAGTTGGGCAACAGTTGGGTTTAGTGGTGGTGAAGGAAGATGAGTTCCTTCTCTACTGTAATTTCTCCCCTCAATGATGATTATATGATTCTGTCTGGAAGCAGATGATTGGTCTGGAAGGCACAGCTATGCCCAAGACTTCTTGGTTTGAAGTACTGGGCTAGTTCTACTGAATTAGGATGGAAGATGCTGGCCAAGGTGGTGGTAATGATTTGACTTACCTGGTATACATTGCCCCTATAGATCTATTTAGAGAAGTGAAGGGCTTTAGGATAGTGATCCAGGGAGTTGTTCCACTTCACCTAAGCTGACTTGCCACAAGTGGCAGTCAATTGGCACTTGATGGAGATTGCTAGCCTCTTCTCCAAAGCAGTTGCTTTCAAGGATGACAACTATGGAGACTGGTTAGAAGCAGAAGTGATGATCTAGGGGCCACTGCTATTCCCAAAGCTCAGAGCTTTGGGATCCTAGGCTATCCTCATCAGGATATAAGGGTAGGTGTTAGTGGAGCTGGTGGTAGTTTAATTTGACTGGCACAAGCTAAATCTTGACTCTCTTTTAAACTGGGACAATCAAGTGGAGCCCTCCTTTATCTCTGTACCATAAGAGCAAAACAAACCATAAGCAATGAGAAATACCAATAATTAGCAAACGACTAAAAATGTTATTTTACTGATAGTGCCAGACTAATGTGGAAAAATCACAAATGTGTGTGAAGTGGACAGCAGAGAAGAATGTTTTCTTTATGTCTCTGTACTATATTATAAGAAAATTGGAAGCAGATTTCATCATTAGACTTCATACTGCTTTTTACCAATGGTATCCTCAGTTCCAAGTCACACAACACTATATAGCAGACCAATGCAGGGCCATTGTAAAAAAATAACTTCAATTTTAAATACATATTAGATGAAGTAGTAGAGGCAGAGCCAAGATGATGGGTAAGTAGCAATAAAACATGAAGCCTCTCTGTCAATCCCTCCAAACCAATCTTTAAAACGCACCTCAAAACAACAGAAGTCAAAAATCAACAGTACGATGGAATGAGGAGATTCTCCCACTGAACACAAAAGAGATAAGGGGAAACTAGAAGTAGAAGCAAAACTACACAGAGAGGAGTGCTGGCTCACCACCCCTTCACCACCTACTGCTCCAGGGTCCAAGCCTGGGCATAGGCCAACTTTAGGATCCTGGGATCCTGCCTATACCTACAACAGAGCACCCCATACACCTGACTCATCCCTTGAACTACCAAGTCCTGGAAACACCCTGCAGTGAGGCCTGGAAGTCCATAGCATGTGACTCTTTCAAGCCTGTGTTGGGGTGAAGACCTATTCCAGGGCAAAATAGTTCACAGTGCTCAGTAGAGGAGACAGAATCATCAGCTTTCAAAATTTCCAGTCCACAAGCAAAAAAAAAAAGCATAAAATGAGCAAACAGCAAAAGAAACACCTACCCCTAGAAAAATGTCTAGTGACAAAGAATGAAGCACAGATTCAATAGGGGACAGTGAAGTTCAAGCAACCACAAGCAAAACTTCAAAGAAAAATAGAAATTGGTCTCAAGAACTGGAAGAACTCAAAAAGGAGTTCAAAATTCAAATAAGACAGGTGGAGGAAAATTGGAAAAAAAGAAATGAAGGTAATGTCAAAAGAAAATAACAGCTTAAAGAGTAAAACTGGTCAAGTAGAAAAAGAGAGCCAAAAGTCCAGTGAAGAAAAGAGTTTCTTTAAAAAAAAACAACAGAACTGACCCCTACTGGAAAAATAGGCCAAAAAAATCCAATGAAGTAAAGAGTTCTATGAAAATTAGAATGGAACAAATGAAAAAGAAGGATCAAAAGGTCATGGAAAAAATTCAATCTTTAAAAATTAGGATTGGGCAAATTGTAGATAATAACTTCACTACACATCAAGAAACAACAGATTAGATGATTTAAAGCTGAAATCTGAAGACAGTAAAGCTGAAGTTACCACAAAATTCAGAAATTATCTCTCGAATTATGACCAAAGCAATACTTCTTTATTTCAAACAACAGATAAAAACAGAGAACTTTTTAAAAAGATGACATTTGCTATATCCATCATGAATGAACACATTCTCCTGCAATATTTGAGACAGTATAAAAAATACTTCAGGCCTGCACATAACAGTGTATATGGCAGTTGCTGCTATAGTAAAAGAAAGATAGTATCAAGGAACACTTCTAGGAATAAGCATCAAATGTCACCATGGCAGAAGAGATTCATACAATCTTCTTCCTTATTTTTCTTTATTTTTTAAATGTTTTATATCAAAGAACATGCCTAAGGACAAGCATCAAATGCTTTCATGGTAGAAAAGATTCATACCATCCTCTTTCTTGTTTTTTGCTCAACTTGATGTTTATACTTAACACATATCAAGACATATTTCATGCACTGCATTCATAAAAATTATCTACTTAACCTATAAAGATGTTGGCACATAAGTATCAATTATCTTCATTAAGATCCAAGTATAGATTTCGTATTTTCTTGTCTACTGTCCTTTGCTAGATTAGTGTGTCATTTAAAATCACTTGGGATACTTGGAACTACATTTCCCGTGATCCACCTGCCCCCTTAATGGTTTTTTGTCAATGTACCGAACATTGGTTTTGTTCTTTCTCCCTTTTATTTCCCTTTTATCTCTGAATTATTGTAAACTTTAATTTGATTGTTTTCATGATCCATTGGGGAGACTTGTCTCCCAAAGGATCACAGGGGGGAATGTAAAGTTGAAAATACCTTGTACTCCCTTTAAAACTACATTTCCCGTGGTCCAACCTGTTTCATGGGTTTCCTGTTTTGGATGACGTATTAAAGGTGAGGGACTGTTTGAAGTAGGGGGTAGTGACTTGGAACTTCCTCTTTAGTTACCTGAGCTCGAGGAGATAGGAAGGTAAATGGCTGAGGTGAGGTTGGAATAGGTTTTTCTTACAGGCACGTGGTCAGTTTATCTCTATCAGCATGGCTTTTATTAAAATACTATTCTCCCTTTTGATCTCGGCCCTCATCATTTTTAATCATAACATTAGCCTTTGAGAAACTAGATTCATCTCCTTGCTTCAGCAAGGCATTGAAATAATAGTTTTGTAAACTTGTTATTTGGCTACAAAAAATAAACTAAGAAATAAGAGATATATGTATTTCCTAAAATTTATTAATTTAAAGTTTACTTATAAGTAATCTTAACCTCACTGGACCTAAATTAGCTATTCCTAATAGTATTATCAGTCAAGTACTTTGATGGACTTTGAATGTTAACTAATTATTACAGTAATAGCTATGATTTTGTTATACTTGATTTCAGACAGTTCCAAAGAAAGCAAATAAAAGTTAGTAAATTATATTCATATTCTTCTACTAAGCAAAGATTTAGTTTCTGTGTCTACTAGTCTCAGTGCTGAAGGAGACAATAAAAAGCTTCTAAAAGGTATTTTTATTTAAAAAATAAAATTTCATTGATTTTTTTTTGTTTTTACAATTTGTTTCCCTCTGTATCCCACCTTCTTTGCTCTCCCAGATATCCATCCCATATAACAAAGGGCAAAATTTTAAAATTAAGTAGTGCCTATACTTTTACTCAAGAATTCACCTCTTCAGGGCAAAAAGTCTTACCACTAAATAACTGATTGCACATTTGAACACTGAACATGAAATTCTATCAGGCACAAACTATGTCCCATAGCTCAGATCAGGGGCCATCATCAGGGGCTATTCTTTCTATCAAGCTTCCCCTGCCATTCCAGTCCTACCAATCCTGACACCTCACACTCAGACACACACACACACACATATGCATAACTATCTCTACCTCTCTTCAAATAACATTATATTATATGCATTGATGTACATGTTCATGTTGTACTACCTCCCAATCGCCAACAGAATTTAAGCTCTCTGAAGGCAAAGGCTGTTTTAATTTATCTTTTAATCCACATCATCTTGGATTCTGTTTTGCAGAGATGAGGTGGTAAATAGTCTTTTTTGTACTGAATTAAAATTAAAAATCTCTGGTTCTTAAAATGTCAACTTTTAAGAATAATTTCAGTTCTAAAATGTTGATAAAAAGGTGTCAGTTGTATACAATTCTATTTTTATCAACTGTATTAAATTATTTTAACATATGTGGTACAGAGATGGAGGCATAACTGCTTTGCAGAGTTCTTCTGTCCGTTGATGAGGGTTTTAGAATCTTGGGGAAAAGGGCAATTGGTCCTGGGAACTCATGGAGAGAATCAGGGTCCATATGAGCTCCTTCTTTAGATTGAAACCTGGCCTATATTTTGCAGCTTTTCTTTTAAAATTGTTAGTTTAGCTAATTCCTTTGAATCTCCCTAGCCTTCCTTATTCCCACCTTCATTTTCCCTACCTGAATGTCTGAGTTTTAAAAAGAGAGTAGATCTGAGAGTTAGTTCAAATCTTTGATAGTTTAGTCAAATAGGACTTTCCCTTGTTACAAATTTACCTATTGAATCATTGTATCCAGCTTTCCTACCCCTTTTGACTACAAACCCTCTCGGGGCTGAAGTAGGCTGGTCCCTACTCAATCTCAAGTTCCTGCCTCCCTTCCCCGACCTGAAGCTTTCTCTAAGGGGCTGTTAGGGCTACCTTGTATCCTCTACCCGTTCCAATCTACCCAAGAAGACCCGTTGGAACCCTTTGGCTACTTCATTAGTTGATTAGTTAGAGAGGGAGGAGGAGAGAGAGAGAATAACATTCTCTCTGGAGTTTGAGGGAATCGGGAGGTATCCATTTTGGAGGAAATGTAATTTCAATACTGCCTCTAGTCCCTTCCTGTGAAACTGACTAGAAACCTCAAGTCAGTTTCAAGCAGTTCTTGGCTGGCTCTAACCTTGCTCTGTGAAGTGCCCCTTTTACTTGAAGGGCTCAGTCTGTTTCCCTTCAGTGTTTTGTCTCTAACCTGAGTATCTAGTTTGTGTTTCCCTGCTGCTGTTGCCTGCCTTAGATTAACTCATTCTCTCCCTTGCAACTCTTTATGCCTCCGTGTTATATTCCCTAAACTCAGACATTCCCTTACTTCTCCTTCCACCTCAACTACCAACCTTCACCATTGTATCTTCCTCATCCACTTTACTGCCTTAGGGATTCACAAAACCCTATCCACAGTGCCCATCCTCAATTCCAACCATACTTCTGCCTTAATTTCCCTACTACCTAGCCTATTCCCTTGATTACCTCCAGCCTTGGGTCCCTTGCCTTGCCTTATTCCCTATTCCAACCAGCTACTACCTATAGCCTAAGCCCTTATTACCTCTAGCTTCAGTCCCTTATTACATTCTGAAATTCCCTTATAACACATAGTAAAAAATAAACAGAAGTCATATGTAGATTTTTTATACTAATTTAGTGCCTATGTCTCAGAGGTAGCATGCTATAGTAGAAACAGCATCATACTTAAGTGTCAGAGGAACTGAGTTTGAATCCCACCTCTTTTATTCCCTCATCAATGTGACCTTTTGTAAATCTTATACTATCTCTGTGTTTCAGAATCTTCTTATGTAAAATTAAGAACTTGGACTAGATTATCTTTAAAATTCCTTCCAACTTTAAATCTATGATAATAAGACCCAAACAAGGTAACATATTCAGTCATCATCTTGCAATTTCCCATTGCCAGAAGACATTGTGGAGTTTAGAGATGGAGGGGATTGGCAAGGTTCTACAGTTTGACATGCCAAAGAAAATGCTCCCTCCATAGCTTTCTCACCAATGTGGAAACAACTAAAGAGAAAAATGATTGATTGCAGCTCTTTGGAGCATTTACTGGTGCCAGGAAGTAGTAAAAACATATTTGCAGATAGAGATAGATGGTAAAGGTTGGCTGTAGTAGAAAGAGAGCAGTGATGATAGAATAGATAGGTTAGAATCAGCAGAAAGGTTTTGGAAGGAGCCGTGCATTACTAGATTTGTGGAAAGTAAATGCAGAATTGAAGCAAGAAAGGCTAAAAGACATGTATGGGATCTTGCTCTTAGATTTTCGCCCTCAGTTGGGATGTGTGTAGGGCAGGATGTAGGATAGAGGGGAAACTGGCATAGTACCAGGCTGAGTCATACCAAAAGTACCTATCAAGACCCCATAAGCAAGGCATATGTCAATAAAAGAGAGTACACAATGTTGATGATGATGATGCTGATTCTATAATAGCAAGTTTAGAATAGTTCTTATATGAATTATATTAGAGTGTGATTCTGACTACTCTTTTTAGAGAAAACTCACTGAGAAATTTGAAACCATTATTATTGTCTTATACACACTGCTACTGGAAAATATGAAAGACAATGACCATAACTATCTGGAATCTGGATTTCTTGGCAGCTCAAACAATGAGCTGCACTGTTTCCAATGTTTGATTTCAAATCCAAGGCTGTGGGTTCAAATCCTTACTCTCCTTACTTCCTGTGTGCCATGGGATAAGTTCTTTTTATCATAGTGACCTTCAGTTTCTCTTCTATAAAATGGAATCCTAAGGTCCTCTGCAATTTTAGATTTATGATCCTAAGAAAACTATACAAAAAACTTAGGGAAATAGCATTTGATCTTAAACTTAAAGAAAAAGGGGTGCATAAAAACTATAATTGAAGCCAAATGTCCCTCAAGGACATAGACTGGGTTTTGGAATCACAGAATTTTAAAGTTTAGAGGGATGTCAAAGATAATTAGGTCCCAGCCTTCAAATTTATAGACCTGAAAACTGAAGTCTAGAAATTGTACAGATGTTCAATTTAGTATCCCACAAAATGTCTTCAATAAATAAGGCTCCTGAGAGATATTCATTGAACAATATATGATGGAATATTCCATTTAACTATACCAGAAAATGAGAGACAAATCAAGAAATGTTACTGGACATTCCCCCAAGTAGGACCAACCAATGCTATTTTCAAGCCTTGAATACACTCCCTCCTGTAAGGATGGAATTTGTGCAAGGGGAATGGGACAAAAGGAGCCAGAGAAAGCAGTTGCTGACAGTTGTGGACAGTTGAGACTAAGAGGATCATGGAGGATTCTCCAGAGAAGAAGGGGAGAGGAGAGGTTTTCCAGGGGAGGGCTGGGAAGAGGGAAGAGGAGGACAACCCAGCTCAGATCCAGTCCTGAGGGCTTCCTGAGGATCTTTCTTTGGAAACTGAAACCTTGATTCCCTGATCAAAGCCATTCCATGGCATCTCACCCATCAAGACTTCAACCACTGAGTCAGCTAATTTTTGGACTCCTTTTTGGGAGCAATCTCTTAGTCTCCTTCTCCCATTACCCAACCTTGCTGAGAGACCTCCTTTCAGTCAAAATTTACAATTAAAGAAAGGGATAGAAACAGAAAACTAGAAATAGAAACAGAAGGAGAAGGGGTGTGGGGGAAGAAGCTTAGGAGAGGGAACCCCAAAGGTTCCCTCCTAAGTGGCAGACCCCATAGAAATAGAGAAGAGGGCACCCCAAAATCCCTCTACCCTTCAGCCCTTTCCCCAATCCCTGAATTATGAATAATAAAAGCCATTCAACAGTCGGATAGCATTCCAGAGTGTCCAAGAGACAATAAGGGAGAGAGAAACCACAGCTTGGTCTAGCTGCCTCCATTTTGAAGCCTTATCCTCATGTACTTAGAAGCTCAGAAGCATTTTCCTGATCTCCCTAAGCTGCTAATGTTTCCTCATCTTAAAATTATCTTGTATCTACTTTGTGTTAATATTTCATTTTAGATTTTGTATGCTTATAACCTAACACAATGCCTAGAACATAGGAAGTACTTAATAAATGCCTGTAAATTGATTGAATGAATGAAGTCTGATATTATATTGTTTTAATTTAAAATCATGGTTAACTTGTAGTACATTAACAACCCCAGATCTGAAATTAACTGATGTCTAGCCATACTTCCACTATCTTGTACTTAGGATTATATATATTTATAACTTTAACCAATGGCTATTGCCATCAAGCCTTTTATCCCATCACTGAAACAATGCTAAACAAAAAGGCCAAATTTTAAATAAAGTGCTTAAGTGAAGAGAGTCATCTAAACTTCTAAACTGATATCAAAATCATTAACGACTCTTTAGGTCTAGCACCAGTCAACCAATTCAAAATCTACCTGTGGTGTCATCTATTCCTCACCTCTCTTAACTTTCTTATGTTTGGAAAAGGTTAAAAAAGACTTTCATAAAATCTAAGTAACCTAGTTTTAGATCAGCAGTCCCAGTATCTACAGTTTAAAAATTCTCCAAAAAGGAAACAGGTTCATCTGGTATGACCTGTTGATGAAGACATGCTAGCCCTATGACCCCTTGCCCATTAAAAATCTCTCTAGTAATACATTCCTGATTTTTTCCTAAAATTGAAGTCAAATTAACTGACACCATTTTCAGACTTCATTCTGTTCCTTTTAAAAACTAAACATAATAAACTATGAAAACATTTTCTCTTCTTTAAACCAACACCTATACCTTTTCCTTTTTTCCTTATGCGTTGTGTTAAAGACCTTCTAAAGATCATTGGCAGTGGTTCAAAAAATCATTCCATCAGCAATCAACATAAAACTGAAAGTATGGTCTTCAATCAGTTTTCTCTCTCTCTCTCTCTCTCTCTCTCTCTCTCTCTCTCTCTCTCTATATATATATATATATATATATATATATATATATATATATATATGTGTGTGTGTGTGTGTATGACATCACAATAAATATACATATATGTGTGTGTGTATATATATATATATATATATATACACACATTTTTTTTTCCTTCT
>NC_058130.1:630519698-630594698 GCF_016433145.1 Gracilinanus agilis
ATATATGTGTGTGTGTGTGTGTGTGTGTGTGTGTATGACATCACAATAAATATACATATATGTGTGTGTGTATATATATATACACACATTTTTTTCCTTCTAAAGTAATCTCATTTAGGGGTAAGACGTACATTTATTTAAGCAAGGCTTATATTTGCCCTCAAAAAAGTATAAATCATTGATTTATAAGGAAGTCCAAGCATTTCTCTTTTCACATGAGAAAAGCAAACAGTATATATAAGCTAAGACCATGGATAGAACAGATCCTCAAAACAGTGCTCTATGACTGCTTGAAAAGCAGGCTGTTTATTTAGCTCTCTACCTTAATGAAAACATCAGAGATTGGCTAATCTAGGAAAAGAATTCAAGAAAGGGATAGACCAAATAAAATTCCTTTTCTCCCTGGCCCACACTATCACAAACTACAGATGTAGAGAATGTACTCAGAGACCATTTGGGGTGTGAAAGTCAGGACAAGTTATAGCCATGCTAAAGGGCAACTGAAAGCACAGGTGGTAATATCTCTAGAAAGGAAAAGTAGCTGGTGTCTTTAAAAGGTCATGATAATGAATGGAGACTATGACAAAGATTAGGAATTAAAGGAAGAAGTTTTAATTACAGAGTATACACTGGATTGAGATGCAAATCAACTCAGCAAGTATATATTAAGCTCTTTTTACTGCCAGGCACCATACTAAAACTGACATACAACCTGGCAAAGTGGATAATGCTGATTTAGCAACACCAGGATTCCAGTCTATCTTTGCCACATCCCAACTGTATGAACTCATACAATCCACTTAACCTAATAAGTGTCTCTTCAAACAACTCTTACATTCAGGTTCCCAAAGAGTTCTCAAATTCTATAAATTACAGATTAAGTATTGATCTGAATTGGTAATTTTTTACCAAAAAAATTCCCTACGCTGTTGAAATTAAATATAGGATGTTTTTTGTTTGTTTTGTTTTTTTAGTCTGTTGCTTTTGTTCTTTAGAAGCATGGGACTAAATGTTAGGAGACATTTATTCTAGGCTATGTTATGGCTCTATAGGACTATGGGCAAATCACATTACTTCTCTGCTCCTCCAAATTCCTGTATAAACTAAAAGGGTTTGGCCTGAATCTCTAATTTTTCTTCCTCATTTATGACTAAGTCATTTGGAGTACCAAAATGTGAGCAAAGAAAGGTAGTCGTTTGAAATGGTTACAGGTAGATAAAAGGTAGTTGACTGATAATGGGGTAGAGATATGTCAAGAGGGGGGTAAACCCTAGTTCCCCTGCATTTTATAGTCAGGGGGGAAAAATAGAGATGATTATATTCCCCTGGAATATGTTTTCCACAGGCAAAAAAAAAAACAACTTCCTTTCATTCTAAATCTTTACCTTTCCCATTTTTACATCTACTAGATATTGCAGGAATATAGCTGCTCCCTTCACTAATTCCCTACCCTTCAGTTAAGGAGAGGGAATTGGAACACTCCTTGCTCCCCACTGTCTCTCCAGATTATTCCCCCTCCTCCATTATCGAGTAACCTCCCCTCCTCTGAGCACAACCTTCTCAAATTTTCCTATTTATCCTGTATAAAGCTTTCTTTGTATATGTTTGTCGTTTCCCTCCTTTAAATTGAAAGCTTAATGAGGGCAAGGGCTGTCTTTTGTCTCATTTTGCTGCATTGCCACACAGTGATTAGGAGAGTGTCTAGCCATAGTAGGCGCTTAATAAATGCTAATTTGACTGACTGTTTCTAAGTCATTCAAGAAGTGATTTGAGGAAAGAGGAAAGAATGGCATGAGAACCAGGCAGGGGCAGGGTGGATCTCCTAGCCTTGACACATACTCCCCCCCCCACCCCCCAAACCCGCCACTTGCCTTGGACAATTCTGTGGGCACATTGGAAAATGATACCCTAAATACACCGCTGACCTCGCTCCGTTTTTCTTGGTTGATATCTCTATAGCAATCTCTATTTCTGATTGTTTGTTTCTGTCTCTTTGGAGGAATGTGAAGGAAAGAACAGTTGTATACCAAAAAAATCACAGAAAAGAGAGGGCGGCCAAGGTAAATAAACCTCCCTCGTGGTGTGACTGACAGCTTGAGTGAGCCAATCCCCAGCCACAGCACTCCAGGAAAAGAAGGCGGGGTTCAGTTTCCAATAGATTCTACCAAGCCCGCCCTGCGGAGTGAGACACGCTGGCGAGGAGAGGAGAGAGGAAGAAGATAGAGGGAGGGAGGATGCGTTCCCTAGCAACTGAGAAGTCTCCCATTTCTCACTAATTGGCAACGCCCCCACCCACCCAATCCCTAGATCCACTCCCAACTTCCTTCCTTCCCCAAAGTCCTCAAAGGCTCCCCACCTTCCTTCCCGCGCCTCCTATGAGACTAGGGCTCCTGTTTTCAGACCTAGATCGCGGAGGTCGTCCAGGTCAGGGCCTCCCCAATCGCGTTAGCCCTCGGACACTCACACACCACAGGTCGCACCTAGGCAAGGCCAGGTAAACTTGGGAAATCCAGCAGTTGGCAGACGTAGCCCTCCTCCGCACTGTCACTGGGGCCACAGGGGGCGGAACAAACCGTAGGTCCAGATGCCTGGTTGGCCACTAATGGTATGGGGGTGGGTAGGATAAACCGTCAGCCTGCTTCCTGATTGGTCATGTTATCATTTGGCGTCTTTCAATCAGAATGTGAATTGCCTCCTCTTAGGTTCAGAAGTTAAAAAGGAACCTAAATATTCTTCTAGTACAAGGACTTTTAGCCTATTTTAAATAATGGACCCTTCTTGGTGAAGCCCATATGCCCTTTCTCTGAGTAATGTTTTTAAGTGCATAAAATACATAGGATTACAAATACACATACATATACATATACATACATATGTACACACACATATATAAACATATTTTCAAGTTACTCTCTACATATGAGGGTTAGACTAGAAATCAGGGTTTTTAACCTGAGTCCCTGACTCTGAAACTTTTAAAATAATTAAAAGTTTCCATATATATATATATGTATCATTTTTACATCTAGGTATATAATAAATGTAAAATGTATGTATAAATTTTATGTAATTTTTACTATATATCTTTTTTTTTAAGTTCAAAGACACCAGGTTAAGAACCCTGATTTCTAGTCCAATCTCCATTATTTTGCATGTGAGGAGACTTAGACCTCTAGAGAGCAAATGAGTAATGTTTGGAGTGGTTCTCAGGGGCATGCATCATTTGCATATCTCCCCACCCCCCACGTACCCCTAAACCCCAGAATCCACTCCAAACAATAGGAAAAAAGCCAAATTAATAGTAAGTTACAGAGCTGAGATTCCAACTCTCAGAAAAATCACCTAGAGAGGCAGTCTAGAACACTACTTATGGGTTGCTTGGTTCTGGGAATAGCTAATTTCAAATCCAACTTTTAAAACTTGCTGTGTGGCTCCAGCAAGGCATTGTAAAATGAGATAATCTCTGTAGTACCTACCTAACAGAACTGTTATGAGGATCAAATAACATAATGTTATGTAAAACACTTTGCATAACTTAAATGTATAAAGATCCACAAAAGGCAAGTAATCTAGTTCTGCTTACAATAAAAAAAAAATTAAAGAACTTTATAAGATACATGTAACTAAAATTTTGCTTAATCTTGAGTATTTAGTACAGGAATATCAGTAAATAAATTGTGTGGGATGAGATTCAGTGTGTAATTCTCAGAGTATTATTTGGTTTGTTGTAACCCTTATTAAATTTCCAATACCCCTTAGTATTACTATTCCTAAGAATAACCCCCACCCCACAAAACTTTTAGTTTTCCTTACCTATTTTCAAAAACCTTGAGAAGAAGTTATCTCTAGCCTGGGGAAACTTGCCAACTCTAGGAAGAGGAGCAAGATATGAAGGAACATCAAGTTTCAAAAGTTTCTTTTTTGTTCTAAACTGGAAATTTCATGATAGCCATGAGTTTTTTCTTGATCATGGGGGTCTTTGGGGGTATGTAATGGTCAAAATCACATGCTTAATACTTGAAATGTCACAATCCCACTCCCCCTTCTGTGGGATTGGACAGAGGGGAGGAGGAGAATCTTTCAACAGGATTATTATAAAAGTCTGTGGTTGTACCTAGAAGAGAGGACATTTTTGCCTGGAACAAGCCCTTGTGTGGGCAGAATCCCTTTTCCTCCCCCCCCTTCCCCTTTCTCCTTCTTTCCCCCATTCCCCGCTGTCCACTGTTTTCTTCAAAAATAAAGCCATTTTTCTCTGCCAGCATCTCATCAAGTCTCCTGTCTGTTCATTAGAATGATTTCTGGGGATATAAGGCTCCCCAGAATTCTACTCCACACATAAGTGTTCAAACAAGCTAAAGTTATCTCAAAAAACTGTTCTGACAAGTAAAGGGAACATACCAGAAAACACTATCTAATAACATTTGGCCGGGGGGGGGGGGGAGGATCTTTTTTTAATGATATTTTTCTTTTAATGGATTCCTGAAACTAGAGTATCCAATAATGAAAATTCTGAGTGGGAATTACTCTAATAAGTCTTTTCAAATTCTAAGGACCCAAAAATTATGTCATTAAAAAATCCCTGGTTCCATAATGTCACTTTGATGGAATCCTAGGAAAGCATCTCCCTGTCTCCCTGTCTATTCTCATATGTAATCCTACATTCCAAACTCAATATTACACTCCCTAACTTTAAAGATACATTTATTGGATTAAAAGGGCATTGAGGGTATAAGTAAGGTACAGATAACAGTGTATAGAGCAGTGAGCCTGAAGTAAGGAAGACCTGAGATCAAATCAGGCCTCAAACACTTAATAGCTATGCAACCCTGTCCATGTTTAACCATGTTTGCCATAAGGTTTCTTCCTCAGTAAAATGAGTTGGAGAAGGAAAGGGTAAATCACTCCATCATCTTTGCTAAGAAAACCCTAAATAGGGTCACAAAGAATCAAGTAACTGTTCACCGAAACAAGTGAACAACAATGATCTCATGGAAAAAAAGCTTCACTGAATTTTAAGCTATACACTTTCTCAAAATGAGCTTGAACAAACATTTAATATTCCCATAAAATGTCAGAGTAAAGTATTCATATTCATAAGATACATATGATCCTCAAGAAAACTGAGACATATAGGTGACCTATCCAAATTTGAATCTATCCCTTTTATGTACAGGCCATAGTGTCAATAATATTGATTAATTCAAGCAAAAAAGCACAATTTCATGGTAAATTATTAAATAAAATTATGAACTAATCCACTGTTTCTTATAGCATTAGTCATTTCCCCTCTATAGTTATTCTAGGACCAAACCTATTTCAGCCTGCAAAACAGTTGCCAGGGTTAGGTTAGGGTCATGGAGTTGAGACATGGAGAAGAACTGAACTCTAGATGCTTCTGCTACTGAGCACAATTCCTAAATCTTTTCCTTATGAATTGAAAGAGGAACATAAGATGTGAGCAGTAGTTTGATATAATACTTTACCTTTATACTCAAATATAGAAAACAACAACGTATATCAATAAAGTCATTATCACAGAATTAAAAACTTTTGATGCTTTTGTCACCTCTTCTTTTATAGATAAGAAAACTGAGACTCAAATAGGCTATAAGTGACTTACCTAAGGTAACCAAGACAATTAAGAAGCTGACACAAAAATTGAACCTAGGTTTCCTGACTTTAAATTTCATATTCTTTCCACCAACCCTCCATTGCATCTCTTGGCTAAACACAAATTTCTTTTCATATTGCCCAAATTTTTACAAATATATATATATATACATATATAAATGATATTGAATAATTGTAGCACTTATTATTAAGCACAATTTTTGCAGTTTTGAGTGTCATAAAATTATCAAATAATGTTTTCATTAATTTGTAAAATTAAGTACATTAATTCATTGGTTCAATAAACATGCATTTTAACCCTCTTTTGTATTAGGTACAGTTCTTAGTCCTAATTCTAACATATTTTGAACACAAGATCACCAAAATAAATACAATACAAGTAGAATGTGGTAAACAAGGGGAAATTTCTTAATTATTAACTATAGAGAAGTTCCAGAGACCACACTGGACTGAGTAGGGGAGATCTGGAGTGGAACAATGCAGGGATAATGTTGAGTTGAGAGAGCGTGAGAGAGTTGCCAGAACCTAGGGAGAGTTGTTTTCTTTTCACATAGTCTGAAATTCTTTAATAGCAGAGATGAGGAGAATAAGAGGGAATGACAGTTTGTTAGCCATTGGGAAACAAATCCAGGTAAAGTGATAGTTCTTGTTTTTGGAAGACTCTCTGCTGATGAAGGCAAGTGATAAGTATGTTCTCCGTCTGTTCACTCTTCGTGAAATCTCAGTTCTGTATTCTAGATGATTTTAATAGTCTCTTGGTGGTATGAGTCCTACAACAGCAGGAATGACAATGGTGGTGTGGCTCTGGTGACCTTTTAGTGATAACTCAAAGTGATGTTCACATTCAGGACTCAGAACTGGTTCCAGGAAAATGATCAAGCTCTTCTCCCTGCAAATTAATGGTTTCCTCTATCATTAATTTTCATTTCAGTTAACCAGTCAATCAATCAGTTAATAAATATTTTATTTACTAGGTGTTTACTATGTTCCAACCACTGTACTAAGCACAGGGGATTTTTTTTTAAAAAGCTAAAAAGCTTCTATTTCCTCACCTCTGTGCTCATAGTCACAACCTTTCCATTTAATTCTGGTAGTTAATCTTATCCCTTCATACTTTAGAAATCCATTCTAGGGCATAGAAATCATAATTATCATTTGTTGAGAAAAATAACTTTAAGATTAGTTAAGCACACTTAATACCATATTGTGCTTTCTCTCATATTGCTCCTTTTTGGATGCTAAACTAAGAGGTGAGAAACAGCTATTAAACCTTTCTAGCTCTGACTCAGAATTTTGACACAATCAATATCTAGGCCAAGTTTGGTTGCAAATATTGGAGTAGTTTAAAAAAAATACAGAGCTGTGCAATAAACTAAACAAGTACTCTGAGGACAACCTAAAATAGCAATCGTTATTAGACCAATAACTTCCTGAAGGAAAGGAGAACTTCCCACTTGCAAATGTTTTCATTCCCTTGTCCTAGGAACATAACAAAGTTTGATATATTTTTACAAGATGAATTATTGGAATTCTCCCATCATGAAACTGCCATCAAATGTTGGCTCACTGTGAAATTCACAACTGCAGAATTTTTTTTTAACTTTTTTGACTTGAATTCTCAACTATAACTTTCATTCATCTTTCAGGGTATTTCAACTTTTACTGGTTTTAGAATTAGAAAAGAGCAGTGATTGTCTATTAATAAATACATTATTTGAATAAATGCCCTGAGATGTAAGTAAAAGTAGTGAATGTATTTCCTTGAATGATTTTTCAATTGCACATTCATATCACTACACTGAATGCATGTGTTTGAATGTTCTCACATGGATATGGGATCACACATCTAAGTAAATATATTGTATGTGTTTGAATGTGCAATCATTGAAATAAACACAGCTGCATTTATTTTAGTATGTATATTTCCAGATGTTTGAAACTCACACATTCAAATATCTGGAGCTCCACACCTTGGTTTGTAGTTAAACATTTAGGAAAGAAGAAAAAATCTACTTTAGCGCATGTATAAGAGGAGACAGCATTAAAACTACATCCACTGAGAGGCAAACCAATTTACTGCTGAAGAATAAATACCGCCGCCTACACTCCTGGGTTTCTTTTCTTCTGTCTGCTTTTGTCCTAGGGTAACCTTGACCAATTCAGGTATCATCTAGACCAGGAATGGGCAAACTACGGTGTGCTGGCGGGCCAGATGCAGCCCCTGAAATGTTCTATACGGCTGCAGGGCATTATTCCTAATCTGACGAATACAATGAGAAGGAAACAACACAATGGAACTTCCAAAGAGTTGCCTTAGAAACAGACTGATGGATGAGCATTTCCTTTCCTTTGGCCCCCTCTTTAAAAAGTTTGCCCATCACTGATCTAGGTAGTTTATTAATCCACAAAATGGGTATCATGCTTTTTTATTTCACATGGGTTTGTGGCAACAAATATTATTATGCAAATTTTCTCAAGGACTTTCTGCATCACTATTGCTGAGCAAGCCTGATTATCTCCTCCTCAGGGATCCAGGGCTAGCTATATTTCTGAGGGTCTGGGGAAGGCATTTTTCTAATGCCATCAATGCTAGCCCCTTTTCCCAGGTGTATTTCCCCTTGTTAGGTGCCAATGATTAACTCCTCAGTTACTTATTTAATATCAAATAGCTTTGCAGAAAGGAATATTTACTCAGAAGATATAGAAAGAATGAAAATGTTTCCAGCAAACACCCAGGGCCATGAGCTCCCCTATATCACCTCTCTCTGTGTGAAGAGCAGACTCAGACTTAGCACAATTTCTAGGTGGCATTGACCGCACTAAGTTCATGTCTAAATGCAGTTTCAGTCCCAAATGGGTCCTTATCTCATCTGCCACTGGACTGAGGTCTCTTTTCACTTCTCAGGGTATCAGTACTGGGCTGGTTCCAAAATCCAGCATGAACTCTGCTCCTGAAGTGCTCCTGTACCCCCGCCCCACACTTCCAAACTCCTGGATTCCTGGACATTTTGTTCTTTCCTGACATTTCAAAACTTACATGTTGTAGCCTCTAGATTAATCTCCTTCACCTAAAAGGAAAGAATAAACATAAAGGCAGTAGACTAAGGCCATTTGCACAGAGGCACATGTTGACCTCAGATAGGGAAAGAATTCAAAGACTCTTGCTTACAGCATTTTTTTTCTCTCTAGATGCTGTCAGAGCAGTCAAACTAAGAGAAGATGTCTAGCCACAACAGACCAGCTGAAGCTAGTGCCCTTTGGAAGCACCCTCAGTTTCATTTCTGTAATAATAGTAACAACAAAAACTAGCATTTATACATGCAACACACTTTATAAATGTTATCTCATTTGCTTCTTCTCACAACCTTGGAGAGGAAAGGTGCTATTAGCATACCACTATACACTGATTAAATGACTTGCCCAGAACTGCACAGTTGGTTAGGATCTAAGGTCCTTTGATTTCTGGTCTTCCTAACTCTAGATCAAGATATCTAGCCGCAACAGTAGCCATCAAAGTGGTTGTCATTTAACTTGTAGTTAGCTAACTGGAACCAGAAACAGAATGTTTTTAGGTGGAACAAAATTATTCCAAGGTAATTCTATTATATTTCATCATGACTGTGTAAGAAGCAAACTCCCTAGCCTATTATACAAAGAGAACTGTATAAGCTAAGCATGCACTATGCATGGGCTTATAAAGACTAGGCTCACTGGCCAATCTTGCTTTATTTAAATTCTCTGCATTTAGCAGAGTACTTGGCTTATGGTTGTTGTCATTCTTGTTCTCCCTTTCAGCACAGATCTCTTTTAGGTTTTAGTCTTTGTTGTTCCAGTCCAATTGTTTTTCCTATCTTTATTTTTTATTTTATTTTGTTTTTTTTCTACTTGCTCATCTGGCACTTTGGGGAACTGTGACATTAATATCCAAATGTGGTATTATTGACTTTTTTTTAATTCTTCTTAAATTTTTTTTTCTTTTTTCTCATGCCAAACACAATTCCATATTGGTCATTCTTGTAAAAACAAACTCAAACATAAACAAAACCTCAAAATAAAACCCCAAATAAACTGATGTGAAAGATGACTCCAACAGCTCTTTCTCTGGAAGTGGACAACATTCCCCATCATAAGTCTTTCAGGATTATCCCAGATCAATGCATTGCTGAGAGAGTCCAAATTTTCATAGATAATCATCATCTAATATTGCTGTTACTAGGTACAATGTTCTCAAAATTCTCCTTATTTCATTCTGCATCAGTTCCCTCACTTTCCAGCTTTTTCTGAAATCATCTTGCTTAACATTTCTTATAGCACAATAGTATTTGTACTACATGTAACACATTTTGTTCAGCCATTCCCCAATCGATGGACATCCCCTCAATCTTGAATTCTTTGTCACCACAAAAAGAGCAGCTGTAAATATTTTTGTACAAGTAGGTCCTTTACTCTTTTTTTTTATTATCTCTTTGGAAAACAGAACCTGTAGTGGTATTACAGGATCAAAGGGTATGCACAGTTTTATACCCCTTTGGGTATAATCCCAATTTGTCCTCTAAAATGGTCGGATCAATACACAACTCCACCAACAATATATTAGTGTCCCAATTTTGCCATATTCTCTCCAACATTTGCACTTTTTTTACTGCCACATTGTACAATCTGATAGGTATAAGGTTGTACACCTCAGAGTTGTTTTAATTTGAATTTCAGTAATCTAGAGGGATTTAGAACATTTTTCATAAGATTACTGATGGCTTTGATTTCTTCAACTGAAAATTGCTTGTTCATATCCTTTGATCATTCGTCAACTGGGGATTGGCTTGTATTCTTATAAATTTGACTTAGTTCTTTATAAATTTGAGAAAATCGACCTTTATCAGAGATGTTTGTTATAAAAATTTTCCCAGCTTGTGGTTTCCCTTCTAATCTTGATGAGATTTGTTTTAATTGTACATAAGCTTTTTACTTTAATATAACCAAAATTATTCATTTTACATCCCTCTATTCTTTTGGTAGGTCATAAATTCTTCCCTTCCCCAGTGATCTATCAGGTAAACTATTCTATGTTCCCCTAATTTGGTTATGGTATTACTTTTTATATCTAAATCACATATCCATTTTGAGCTTATCTTGGTATAGGGTGCGAGATATTGGTCTATACCTAGCTTCTGCCATATTGTTTTCCAATTTTTCCCGTAGGTTTTGTTAAAAAGTGAGTCCATATTCTAATCTTTGGGTTTATCAAACAGTATATTGGAAAGATCATTTACCCCTATCTATTGTGTTTCTCATCTGTTGCACTAATCTCATTCTTTTCCTTAGCCAGTACCAGATTGTTTTGATGATTGTTGCTTTATAGTACAGTTTGAGATTTGGAACTACTAGGCCTCCTTCCTTCATATCTTTATTTATCATTAGTTCCCTTGATATTCTTGACCCTTTTGTTCTTCTAGATGAATTATGTTATTATTTTTTCTAGTTCTATAAAATAATTATTTAGTAGTTTGACTGGTATTGCACTGAAGAAATTAATTAGGTAGAATTGTCATTTTTATTATGTTAGTTTGGCCTACCCATGAGCAATTGATATTTTCCCAATTGTTTAGATATGACTACCTGTGTGAAAAGTGCTTTGTAATTGTGTTCATATAATTGCTGTGTTTCCCTTGGCAAGTGTATTCCCAAGTATTTTATATTGTTTAAAGTGATTTTAAATGGAATTTCTCTTTCTCACTTTTGCTGCTGGACCTTGTTGGTAATATATAGAAATGCTGAAGATTTATGTGGATTTATTTTATATCCCGTAACTTTACTAAAGTTATTAATTATTTCAACTAGTTTTTTAAATTTATTCTCTAGGATTGCTCCTTTGGCACTTTGGGGAACATTAGTATCCAAATGTGGCGTTACTGATTTTTTAAAAAAAAGATTTGCTATAAAAATCTTGGGAAATCTTTTCCTTTTTTCATTTCATTGTTATCCCCTTATTCATTTTTTATTTGCAGTACAGTGTTACTTCACCTTCTGTACAATGGAACAACTACTTTGATGAGAAAAATAATCTCGCTATTTATTTTAGATCCATGCAAAAGAAAAGATATAGGAGGAATTATGGTTCATTTTAGTTCAGTTTTAAAAAAATTTTGCTGTACACATGAGTACATACAGACCTGAAATTCAGGATAGTGAAAAAAAAGGAAAGATGGAACATTTTACATTTTTCTGACCTATGATTTCCAAATTATACATGTAATTTTATTATCACTTTCTTGGAATCTCAGCCTATGGGAATGAATCTTCTCATTTCCCACTTCTTGATCATATAGAGCTAGCTGAATATTAGAAAAGACTTATCACTTTGATAGTTGTTGGTCTTAAAGCTACACAAGTAACCTAAAAACTAAAATGATAAACAGTTTTGGTCAAATTATACAATTATATAATGAAGAATAATTTTTTGAGTCATTCCCCAACTGATGAATGGTCGAAAGATATGACCAGGCACTTTTCAGAAGAAATCAAAGCTATCTATAATCATATGAAAAGATACTTTAAATCTCAATTGATTAGAGAAAGGCAAATTAAAGTAACTCTGGGGAATCATCTCTCATCTATCAGAAATGACAAACACTAGAAGTGATAATAAAAAATAGGTACATTAATGAACTGTTGGTGGAGGAGCAAACTGGTCCAATCATTGTGGAGAACAAACAGGAATTGTGCAAAAGGCCACACAATATGAATATTCTTTGATCCAATAATACCACTACTAGATCTATATCCCAAAGAAACTTCTTTTTAAAAAGGAAAAGAACAAAGGACAAAAATATTTAAAAGCTTTTTTTTTTGGTAGAAAAGAATTGGAAATTGAGGAAATGCTCATTAATTGGGGATTGGTTGAAAAAGTTGTGGTATATAATTATGATGGAGTACTATTGTGCTATAAGATTTGATGAGCAGGATCATTTCAGAAAAATATGGCAGGATGCATATGAATGGATACAAAGTGAAGTCAGAAGAATGGGAGATTTTTGTGCACAGTCACAGCAACGTTGAAATGATAATCAACTGTGAAAGATTTGACTACTCTGATCAATATATCGATCCAAGACAATTCCAAAGGTCTCCAATGAAAAATGCAATCTACCTTCTGAGAGAGAATTGATGAACTCAAAGCAAATTGAAGTATAATTTTCTTGCTGGTTTTTTTTTTTGCTTTTTGTAATATGGAAATAAGTTTTACATGGTTTTACATGTATAACTGATATATTGCTTGCCTTCTCAGGTGGTGTGGGAAGAGGAGGAGGGGTAGTAGAGAGGAAGAGAATTTGGAAATCAAAATTTAAAAAGAAAAAATGTTAAAAGTAAATAATAAAATAAAAAGGTTGTCTTTTTGCATCATGCTTAAAAAATTCTTGTTCATTTATTCCTCTGTTCCCATCACAATCAACTTCATCAAGCATTTCCTGAAGTTCATTATAATAAATTTTGTCTCAATTCCTTAACAACCCTTCTAATATTTTCAATAATGCTTCCTGTGCCACTATAATTAAGTAATTTGAAGATCTTTAAAATTATTACCTTTTTATAATTTTCTCACTTTTCATAATGAAAAAGTCTTCAAACTTAATGGTGCCAAATCCTTTAAAAACCCATTTCTAACAATTCTTATATTTTCTTAGGGATACATAGTGTAGTGGATAGACAACTGGGTGTAGAATCAGAAAGATCTGAGTTCAAATATTACCTAAAACACCTAGCTGAGTGATTCATAGCAAGTCATCTAACCTCTGTTTGCCTCAGTTTCCTCATCTGTAAAATGAGGATAAAAATATATCCAAAAGGGGGCAAAGCAAGGTGGGTCAGTGGATTGAAAGCCAGTCCTAGATAAAGGAAGTCCTAGGTTCAAATCTGGCCTCAGATACTTCCTAGTTGTGTGACTTTGGGCAAGTCACTTAACCCTCACTGCCCAGCTCTTCTTCACTGCTCTTCTGCCTTAGAACCAATACACAGTATTGATTCAGAAAGAAGGTAAGGGTTTAAAAAAATTTTTTTAAGCCTAACATCTAGGATTATTGAGGATCAAATGCTTTGTCAGCCTTAAAATATTATAAAAATTTTAGTTTTTATTATTCCTTTTTGGGCTCAACTTCTAAAGCATACACTGTAATATTTAATTCCTTTATATCACAGCACCCAGACCTATCATAGGATTAGCTCAGAGTCTTCTTCAATTTCTTGGTTCAATTCTACTTTCACATTGAGTTTTTCCATTCACTAATATCTGGGTCACTAGTTAGATGCCACTTCAGCACTCCCCTCATTTACTCACCTAGCACAGACTCACCCAGGCTCTTAGCAAACTGTAGGATACCTCACTCTTGGCCTCTTTCCCATCTTCCTAAAGGTTTTCCCAGTTTCGGTTTAAAATACACTTAGTTTTTTAAAATAATAATGTTATATTGGTGATGCGAAATTGCTTCAGATCACAGAACATGATGATCTCAGAAGGATAAAATGAAATAATATTTGTAAAGCACTTAGCACAGTGCCTGGCCCATATTAGACATTTAATAAATGCTAATTCTCTTCCCTCATTTCCTCTCCCAAAGAGAAATGGAAAGATGCCCACATGAGTAAAAACAAGCTGAGGCATATCACTAATGATAACTTAAGACCTCAAGGAGAGGGACAAAAGACACAAGTGAGAAACATTAAAAACCTTTGCCATTAAAAGGGGAATAAAGCAAGGATTCCCACTTTCTTTGCTTTTATTCAGTATAGTATTGGAAATTAATGGTCTGTGTGGTACAACACATGTCATGCTGGACCTGAAGTTAAAAATACCTAGGTTCAGATCTTGTCTCTGCTACAATAACTATTTGACCTTAAGTAAATCTCTGACCTCAGACCATGCCTTTGGACTCATCCACTGAATCAAAAAGAGTTCATACCAGCATGAGAAAATAAAGATCCTACACACAGAGAGACCTGTGTCAATGAAATCATTGATATTTCATGACTTATTATATTAGAAATTTTAATAATTATAATAAAACAAGAAAATAGATATCCAAAAGGTCATCACTGAAAACAACAAAATCAGAATATTATTATTTACCAGTTACATCATAGTATATAAAAAATGCCACTATCCACCAAAATTTAACTGGGAAAATAAATGAGTTCAAAAAGTTCACAAGGTATAAGATTCACTCAGGAACATAATTAACATTTAATTTACTAGCAATAAAGATCAAGAGAGTGCAATTCAAAGAAATACCATTAATAATAACAAAGAAACATCAAATATTTAGAAATTAACTTAACTAGAAATGCACATGATCTGAATAAGGACAACTAAAAAGCTGAAATGCCTGAAATAAAGGAATATCAAAGTAATTAAAGAGATTTTAATATTCATGGATTACATTATTCCTCTAATTAATTTACATTTTACTACAATACTAGTAAAATATCAAGAGGTTTATTTATAAAATTGCATATCTTATTACATTTTTGTGAGAGAGAAAAAAGAGTAGTAATATCAAGTAGTAATTTGACCAAAAGGGGGGGGGGAGAGAGAGAGAGAGAGAGAGAGAGAGAGAGAGAGAAAGAGAGAGAGAGAGAGAGAGATAGCTTGAGATTTTCTTTTACTCTATGTCTTTCAAGTATGTTACTGGGGCAACTAGGTAGTACAGTGGATAGAGTGTGAAGTTTGGAGTTGGGAGGCCCTGTGTTCAAATCTGACCTCAGAAACTTCCTAGATTTGTGATCTAAGACAAATCACTTAACCCCAATTGTCTATCCCTTACCACTCACCACTCTAATGCCTTGGAATCAACAAATAGTGCTAATCCTAAGACAGAAGATAAGAGCATAAAAATTAATCATTTGAAAAAATAATCAGTATTATAATCAAATAGACACAATTTTTAAAAACTTGAACTTCTACCACATATCCATCAAATTGGAATGTGGGGGCTTAAAAGTAATGTAATGAAATTCTGCTAGTATTTTGGAAGGGAAAAGGGCACACTTGTTCATTGCTGGTGGGATCATATGTTTGTTAATTTCATTAAGGAGAGCAATATGGCAGTACAAAGAAAAAGTTACAGAAATAGTCATACTATTTTGCCCCAATAATTACATTATTGTGATTATACACTAAAAGTATATGTATATATAGACAATAGTCAGTAAACATTTATTAAGTGCTTACTATGTGCCAGACACTTTGTTAAATGCTCAGGATACAATTATGAAAAATGATAGTCTCTACCCTCAAGGAGCTTTCAATCTAATGGGAAAGAAAAAGCATACAAAAAAAGCTGAAAGTAAAGAGAAGGAGAAAAAAGAAATACTACTGCCAAGGTGAAGTTAAAGAAATGCAAAAATAGTCTAGCTAGGTAGGAAATGAAGAAATGTCTAAGGATATTACTATATATTTATATATGCTCTTATATACACATGTAGGATGCATAATCACATATACATATGTGCATATATGTGTATATATATATGAAAAAGGAAAAATAACTATTTTAAAATTTTCATAGCAGTTTTATTGGTAATTAGAAAAAATCAGAAGCAACCTAAATGTTCAACAATAAAACTATGGTTAGATAAATTGTGTTTCTTTAATGTAGTAGGAAACTATAATGTAATTTAGATGGATAAATCTGAGAATATAAAGAAGTCTGGAAATTAATGAAGTATGCAAAGCAAAAAAAAAAAAAAGAGGGACAGAATCCAAAAGAACAGAGGATATAGTAACTATATAAGAAGAAAACTAAGGGAGAATGAATGGACAATGAATCCTGATGGAGTAACTAAGTTGTAAAACATATCATATTGAAATTCATTTATTTAAATGAAAATGGTTGGAAAGCAAGTTTAATTACATTGATGGTTAATATGATTGGTAATAGAGCAGAAACATTAAAAATGTCATCAAGGACACATATAGCTGGAGTGATGTAAGAAGAGTAAAGAAGAACAGAAGAAAACCCCCAAGGGATATATTGGCATTGACTAGATATTAAAAGAGTCAGAGCAAAACTTCTAGTACATTAGGTGGATCATCTAGGGAAGACATGCAAAATAATCTTGGACAGCATTTGATGGGTTGTAAATTGCATCAGTGAAGCAAGTACTCACTTGAACATGGGTGTTAAATCACTGAAGTCTTGAAGTGATTTGGATTTGGGAAATGGGAAATTTCTGAAAAATTTCTTAACATTGAAAGTATTGCTTTCCTGAAGACAAACTCATATGATGTTAATAATGATTTTTAAATAATGTTTTCTGGCTCCCGAATAAGGATATTTGGATATTTTACCTAAAATAGTTTTCCTAAATAGTTTTAAAACAATTAGCTATGTGTATATTCCTTAAATGTGTGCATGTGTAATATGTGTATATTCCTTTAAAATGATTAGTTATTAGTTGTAGTTTTAAGGCTATACAAATACTTCTTATCAAAATTAATATTACTAGTCAATTGCAAATGCATAAGTTAAATGAGAAAGACAATGATCAACCACAATTTAAAAATAAAAGTATATAAATTAAATTGTTATGTGTATATGTTAAACTAATCCAAATTTCCATATTCTGCTAAATTTAAAATAGATGAGCCATAGGCAGAAGTAAAATTTTCCTTTGCCTGTCCTCTTCAAAGAATGAAAATATGCAAAAATTAAATAAATATAATACGAACAATATATGAAAATATTAAGTTGATATATGCTAGATTCTTCTAAACATGAATATAAGTGAATTATTTACAATGCATGTGATTAAAATTAATCATAATCATCTGGTTATTTACTTGTTTGTGTATAACATATAAGCCACAATACCAGAGGTAGCTGGGGAATTTTAGAAAGCTGAACTCAGTCATTTGTAGTAGCTTTATTAGAAAAGATGCCCAGAACACTTTGCAAAATGAAAGTTTTTTACATTCCTTTTTTTGAGATCTATTGAATGAATCAAAATCAGTAATAGACTAGCAAATTACTCATTCATTTCCAGTAGATCTTTCTTTGTCTTGAATTTTGGAACTAAATTATCCAAATTAACTGCCTGATTGAGATTTAATGGTTAATAGGTCAGACTTACATTTTTGATCCTTGTAGGTCAAAAGCAGGCCCGCCATTAGGATCATTGTTATGAAACAATTCTATTTTTTCTAAGAGACTGGAAAACATTGATTTCCTTAGGGATATATTGAAGGAATGTTCAGTAAGCCCCAATTTAACTTCAATCTCCTGAAAATGTTTGTTGTTAACTCACAATGCTGCAATCAAACTCTTAATGAGTACAGCATTTGGGTATGCTAGTCCTTGAGCTTCCTACATTTCAGTTTATACTTTACAATAATATAGGATCAATGATTGTGAAAAATAATTATTAGTAGAGTTTGCCTACATTATCTAAAGTAGTGTAGTACTTACTTACCTATTCCTGGGTATGTGATCTGACTTATGAACCGTAGTCTAAATTTGTTCTTCCTCAATCACTGTATGATTTTGGTCACCTGTTCATTGTATTAATGCCAAAATTTATCTATAAGATAGAGAAAATGTAACCATTTCAAAAGGTTATTGGACTACTATAATTATATATAGGGAATGATCTTAGTTATTTGGAAGAACAGAGTAAAGGAGTAGAACACTGAGTTTGTTTAAGGGAATACTCAAAACAATAAGATTGTTGAGCTTTCCAAATACAAATAAGTTGAAAAAAGGTGCAATGTATCATAAATGCAAGGTATAATAAAAGAATATTTAATAAATAAAATTGTCTGGAATACCTTAAAAGGAAGCGAAAGATAAAGAAATGAGGAGCAGACATCACAGTGATGGGCAGCAGTATTTTTTTCTCTCTCTTTTCCTTTCTTCTCCTCTCTTCCTTCTTCTTTCTTTTTTTTTCCTTCCTTCTTTCCTTTCTAAGTCATTTCCAAAGATTATAGGGGAACCACCACACCACGATTCACAGCAAACAAAGAATTTAACAGAGAAATGGGATAGAGTCAGAGTATCAACAACAAAGGCCTGATTTAAAAATGATCAAGGACAAAGATAAAGGTAGGCTGTCAGGGCAAGGGCGACTATGCCCCAGAATGCCAACACGCAAGAGGTGTGATTCTTCCATGGGAAATGAAGTTCCCTAACCCCTAACCTCACACCTGCCTTATGTCTGCCACTGATTCATACTACCATATGGCACAACTTCTCCTATATCCCTGGTCCCCTCACCAATCCACCTTCTCCCAGGGTCCCATTCCTGTAACCCTCTCCTCCTTTAACCTGACATTTTCCATCCCTTCCAACCATCCCCAGAGGCAAAGTCAAGACTGCTCCCTCCTTTTGGATGATGATACCCATGGTGTGTATTCCTTCACCAGGGCTGTAATGAGCAATTCTGTAATCTGGGACAATCTTGTTAAGCAGAATTATAGGAGAGATTTAAAGAAAATAAATCTTTAGGTAATAAGATCTTCAAATGAGAAAGACCCTGAGATACCCTATAGCATATGCAGAGTAGCTGGGAAAAGGAGCAATATGAATCTGAGCCTGGGAGAATCTGAATTTTGGAGCAGAAAGGTACTAGGGTTCCACCTGGCTGGTATAGAGAAATGACAGAGTAGAAATAGCTCAGTCCTCTCCTCTTATGTGAAGTCTTTCAGGCACTGAGGTAGCCTATCCCCTAGAGGTGTCAAACTCATGGTTCATAGGCTGGGTTTGGCTTGTTGCCCAAACCAGGACAAAAATGTAATTCGGAAATGTTAAACAAAACAAATAAAAATACAATATAACATGGAAAATTATAATTTGTGGTTTTCTAATAGATCACTTACAGGATTCTGTTTGTATTTAATTTTGACGCCATTGCACCATATTCTGGATCATTCTGATTCCCAACTAAGAAGAAGAGGTAGAGGTTTGGAGGAAACAGCCAGGAGTCACAGTGATGGGGGAGTGAGCAGAATATATCCATGATGTAGTGGGCCTACAACCAATAGGAGAGAGCCCAACAACAATGGAACTTTAATGAGCTGTCAACCTGAACTGGGCTGGTGGTTGTGATTTGGTTGATAACAAAGGACCATGAATTTCTACCATAAGTGGGCATCCTGAACCAAAACCCTACTTGTCTTACCCTAGTTATGGTTTGTGTAATCTGTTATCTTTGGAGGGGGGTTGAGGTTATGAATCCTTCTGTACCACCTTGTGTGAAAGGAAATTCTTGGTTCTCTTTGCCTATTCTGAATTTACACTTGTAAAAAGGGAAGTCCACAAATAAACAGGAATTTACACCTCCAAAAGGAAGACACCCCTATTTAACCTTAAGTGTCACACACTCAACTGGGTTATAACTCAGAAATGTGTGAATCCAAACTGGGTGACAACTCAGAAACATGTGAATCCTATGAAGAAAAGTTAACACCTTCAGAGGTGAGAAGTTGATCCCATAGACACTGCCCCTTGGGCAGTGCCCTGAATTTCTGAGGCTAGGGAAATGGACTCCAAGAAGAGAGTCCACTCCAAGAAGGAAGTTGGCTTCAAGAAGAAGGTGGTTCAAAGAAGAAAGTCAGCTTCAGGAGTCACCTTGAGCTCAAGTCATTGTCTTGACCTGCCTCTTGGAGGGAACTTGGGTGAGTGGATACCTGGCTTTCCCTTCCTGTCTTCTGGAGAGAGTTTAATTCAGGTTGAAGGTTAACAAGTTCTGGCTGGCCAACCACTGGAACAATATTTAGTTAGACAGGTTAATGTCTTCTCTACCCTTTTGAATTCCTCTGCTTTCACTCTTTCCACCTCTTTTGTAAATAAAAGATTTATAATTTTCATATATTTAGCCAAACCATTAATTTTAACATTTACACTTGGTAAGACTTCCTATTTAGACACATTCTTGGAGACTCCTTTTTATTTCTGTTTGCTTGAAGCTTTCCCTAGCTTTAGGTAATCTATTGGGGGATTGGAGGGGCATAGAACCAGGCCCACATTCGGGCCAAGATTTTGGTGTCCTCTGCTATCTCCTTTGCATCATATAGGCACAACCTAGGTTTTACCCCTTTGGGTCTTAATATTCTCCTTTTGTCCATGACACTACTCAAATATAAAATGTCACGAATCTGTACTTTATAATGAGTTGTCTATTTTAGGTGAAATCTCTAGGATTCATGCATCTAAGACACAAAACTAATCCTACAACAAGTATGAACAATGTGCAAGTTCATGGATTTTCCCCTTGCTACATATGAAACATATTTCCCTTGATTATAGACCATTAATGGCTTTTGTTTGATCCCTAATGAATGATATTTTATTTATATTTTACAATTTTGTTTGAAGTTAATATCCTTCACACTAGGGAGCCAAGCACAGTCAACATTTTCACATGAAAACACTTCTGATCAAGGCATAAATTATGACTAAAACAAACTTACTTTTCAGCTTTAGAATTAAACAAAGGGATAATTCATAAATGTGTTAATGGTTATTCCCTTCTCAGCATCCTAGCTGAAATCAAGATTCTGGTCCCAGTACTGGCACTATATCACTATGTAAACTGGAACAAGTAAGTTAACCCTTCTGGGCCTCAGTTTACTCATCCCCAATATGAATTCCTTTACTTTATGCTTCAGAAGGAAACTGCAAGGATAAAATGAGTGGGTGTTCCAAAATAAAGTATACAAATAAGTATATGGGGTTCTTTTGGCTGACAAAAATGTGGAAAAATCAATCTCTAAAACAATGACTTTACTATACATCTGCTTGTTCTTCACTAAATTAATCTGGAACCTATGCAAATAGTAATGATAATTTGAATTTCAGAAGTATTTCTGAATTTTATTATAATTCAGGAACTTATTTAAGGCTCCCTGTTACTATCATAAGAAATTAAAACATAGGATCTTACTCAGGTATAAATACTTGCTCTTTGCACAAGTAAAGGAAGTGGACTTTGATTCATCAATTTTCTAATATCTTCCCTTTTGACAATAGACTGTCTTTCATAAAAAGCATACTTATGATAAATCAACATTTTTTATAGATCCAAAGATCTGTTTTCTAATCTCAAATGGAACCTATCTGATTAAAAAGATATCATGAATACCTATTATAGGTGTCATTTAGTTACAAAAATAATATAGCTATTGCCAGATTTTTGCTGGATTAAGATACATTTTTCAGTCAATAAGCAAAATTTGTTTGTCTTCTCACTTCTTCTCTTTTCCCCTTTTCCTCTTTCCATCAGCATGTGCCATAAATGTTCATCATTTTCTTTCATATTTCCTTGAATTTGATGGTATGTGTATATATATGCCATATGCATATATCCATACCATATGTATATGTGTATTTATTCATATATAAATATACACACATACCATCTAATTCAAAGAAACTTGCAGGAAAATACATGAAGTAAATGTTGAATTACTTTTGACTTGAGTTGTTTCCTTTCAGTAGGAATTCATGTTGCCATCCTTATCTAACTGAATCATTCTAAAAAAAAATTTTAAGCGTCCATGTATCCAATCTATCTTCTACTAGGTTAAGGGTCTTGGCTATCATATTTAGCTCAAATTAGAAAATTTATGATTGTATATTTTAATGATCACTTTTCAAAATTCCTTAAAGGCATAACTAATTTTACATGGCTTTAAATGGTTTTAGGATAATGCACTTGATTTTGATTTCCAAAAAATACTAGTTCATATAATTAGAAGAATTGGTAAACAATTTGAAGAGGAAACAATGACCACATCAAAAGACGAGAAAACTGAGATCCAGGAAAATAAAGCCAGGTGCCCAAGATTTTCCAAGTAGTAAATGTTAGAGCCAGGAATTGACCCAAGGTAATCTGGAGCTCATGCATCTAGGCAGTAAGTGGGACATTTGATAACATGTTTGCCTTGGAGTTAACAAGATCAGAAATCCCACCTCAAACACTTGTTACCTATGTGATCCTGGACAAGTCACTTAATATTTCCCAACTTCAATTCATCTGTAAAACAGGATAATAATAGCATCTACTTCACAGGCCTTTTTGGAGGATCAAATGTGATGATCTATCTATCTATCTATCTATCTATCTATCTATCTATCTATATCTATCTATCTATCTACCTACCTACCTACCTATCTATCTACTTATATAAAGTGCTATATAACTTCTAGTTATAATTATGATTTATTATCATTATTCCATTGTGCTATACTGGTGATCTGTTCCCTTTTACAGTGATAATAGCTCTTGCACATTTGAAATCTTCAATACATATATGTGATATGCAAAAGTAGAAATGCTATTTCAGAAGACAAAGTCAAGCATAATAGTTGAATATGATACAGAAGAAATCTATGTTCGAGGTGACGCAGTTTTCAAAATATTTCAAAAAGAATAATATTCAAACACTATGGAAAAGAGTATGAATAAAATTGTTACTACTATTGCCAACTTGTCCCCTTTTAAGTCCAGCTTACTTTTCATATATTTGCTTATCTCTTTTCATGTACTACTCAACAAAATGAAACCTCCTCAAGGACAAAGACTTTTTTTGGTCCCTAAATCTCCTAGCATACAATTTATTGTACTTGATAAATGTTGACATTTTTAAGGTGTTATTTTCTTCAGTATTTTGGAGGACTCTTTTGCCAAACTATTAATTCTCTTTTCATATTATTCTTCCATTACTCTCATTTCTTTTCCCAATTTTTCCTCTACTACTTTTATCTCTTTCTTAAACTCTTCTAAGAATTCTCACTGGGTTTGAGTCCAATTAATATTTTTTGAGGCTTTGGTTGCTGGTGTTTTCCCATTGTCTTCTTCTGAATTTATTTCTTGATTTTCCCTGTCATCACAATAGATATTTATGATCAGTTTTTGTTGTTGCTGTTTGCTCATTTTTTCCAGCCTATTTATTGACTTTTAACTTTATGTTAAAGTTGGGCTCTGCTCACTTGGTGGGAAGGAGGCACTGTCCTAGGTTTCAAGCATTTTTGTACCACTATTTTCAGAGCTAGTTCTGAGAGTCTAAAAGTTTTTGGTGCTTCCAAAGTAGAGTAATCCTCTGAAAAGTGTGTTCACTGCTTTCCTGGTCTGTGCTCTGGTCTTTACCCAGGAAGTGTCTTTGGTCCCCTACAACTACAAGTGCTAGTTTACTCTGAAACTATGGCCCTTCTCCCTCACGACCAATATGAATATTCCATTCCACCCTAGAACTGTGACACAGAGTTACATACATAGGCCTATTCAGTGCCAGCTAAACCCAGTGTCAATGAAGGGTATCTTGTAATCTCTTACCTGGACTGAGAGCTCCTGAATCTACTACTGCAGTCTCTGCTGCTTCCATGTATCTTGAGTGCAGATAGATTTGTTCTGTCTCAGACTTCTGCCAACTTCTTAAGTTTTCTGATGCTGGAAAAATATCTCACTTTAATCTTTGTTGACTCTACTGCTTCAAAAGTTGATTCAAGACATTATTTTAGACTGGTGAAGAATGTTGGGATAGTCAAATTGAGTAGGCTTCCTCTAATCCACCATCTTGGCTCCACTCTGCCCTCTTGAGGCTCTTTTGCAAAAAAAAAGTTGTGCATATGTTATGGAAATTACACCATAACTGAAATAATAGAAATAACTGTGTTTAATAATCTTCTGATTATTAATAACAAGTGAGCTACCAAACAGTGCTCACCATACATGTTTGCCACTTATTACGGAGACAATTATTTTCAAAGAAAGTAAAATAGAAGTTCTTTTTTTTTTTTTAAATTTTGTTTTTAAACCCTTAACTTCTGTGTATTGACTTATAGGTGGAAGAGTGGTAAGGGTAGGCAATGGGGATCAAGTGATTTGCCCAGGGTCACACAGCTGGGAAGTGTCTGAGGCCGGATTTGAACCTAGGACCTCCTGTCTCTAGGCCTGGCTCTCAATCCACTGAGCTACCCAGCTGCCCCCAGAAGTTCTTTTTTGATGGAAAGATTTTCCAAGTGTTAAGTGTTTCTTTTTTTTTTATTATTTTTTAATATTTTTTTTAAACCCTTAACTTCTGTGTATTAGTTCTCTGGTGGAAGATTGGTAAGGGTAGGCAATGGGGGTCAAGTGACTTGCCCAGGGTCACACAGCTGGGAAGTGTCTGAGGCCAGATTTGAAACTAGGATCTCCTGTCTCTAGGCCTGACTCTCAATCCACTGAGCTACCCAGCTGCCTCAATGTTAAGTGTTTCTAAATGATAACAAAGATAACAATTAGCATTTCTCTTAAGTTTTTGCAAAGTATTTTGTAAAAATTTATTTTCATAATTATCCAGGTCTTATCTAATGTCTAAGTTTTTGCAAAATTATTTGCAAAAGTTATTTCATTTTATTTTCATAATTATCCAGGTCTTATTATCTCCATTTTACAATGAACTTATAAAGGAACATTTTACAAGTAATTTGTCTAGGATCACACAGCTAGTAAGTGACTGAGATAACTCCAGATTTAGCACTCTATCCATTGTGGTACCTGGCTTTTTGGATGACATTATGCTAATTTTATTGATTCCTAGAACATGATAAAGCCTTCTCAAATAGTTCCAGAGTCATTCAAAAGATATTGATCTAGATAACAAGAGGAAAAACAAAGTGTATTTAAAAAGTATGTTTTCCAGATTATGATAGATATTTGATTGAGTAATCCACTGACTAGTCAATCAATATAGATCTCTAGTGCAGAGAATTCATATAGACAGTGATGGGCAGTTGAAAGACATCAGGCAATTTTTACTGAAGCTCATTAAAGACATCCTATGTTTTCAAGAAAGAGCCCAATGGACATATTAACTATCCATTTGTCTATATTTTTCAAATATTATCTCCACATTATCTTAGTCCTTTGAAGAAACACTTTAATTATGTTAATAAATGAATCTTATGTTTTTGCCTTTTTTAGGAGTGTTCAATATTAAGGCCATATCACTGAACAATATCTCTATACATTTTACTAAAGTAATTTTGGAGATATATGAAAAATTGCACAATGGGCTTATATGCTTTTTTTTATATCCTTAAGTTTTACTTTTAGTTTGCTTCAAAGAAATTAATCTTTCAGAGAAGACCGAGAGGTCATTCCCCCCCTGAATTTTAGAATTTACTCTACCTTATAGAGCATGTACTTTCTGTTGTATTTAATTCATACTGTCATATATATGTATGAGTGTATACTCATATGTATTACATATAATATTTTCATGTATACATACATAAAATATATGTAGATGTGCATGTACATATATTTTGCATATATAATACTAATAACATACTGAGTACTTTTTTATTACATAAATGTCATTAGCAGCTAGGTGGCACAATGAATAGAGCACGATGCATGGAATCAAGAAGATGAGTTCAAATTTGACCTTCCTTACTAGCTGTGTGACTATGAACAAGTCACTGAATCCTGTTTGCCTCAGTTTCCTTATGTGCAAAATAGGCTAGAGAAGGAAATGGCAAACTACTCTAGTAATTTTCCCAAGAACACCTTAACTGAGGTAAAGAGTCAGACATGACTAAAATGACTGAACAACAACAACAATATGCAAATATTTAATCTCTTTAAACTGGGGGGTTTTAGCTTGGAAACTAGGAGGATACATGAAAGCTGCCTTTAAGTATCAGACGGGTTATGATGTGGAAGAGGGATTAGATGTCCTCTGTTTGGTCCCAGAGGGCAGGACCAGGAGCAAAGAATAGAATTCATTTTAATTCAACCAAACTTTATGAAGCATTTACTATGAATAAGGCATAGTATTTGCAAACAAATAAATTTAGGCTTGATGTAAGGAAACACTTCCTAAATAGTAAGGCAAATGGAAGTCCAAAGGATCTCCCTCCCAGAATTCTTCAGATAAAGACTGGATAACTCCTTTTTGGAATGTTCTAGGAGTGTTTATTATTCAAAAATGACTTGGACTAGATGACTTGTGGGCTCCCTTCCTACTCTGAAATTCTGTAAATATGCAAATGTATTTAATTAATTGAGAAATGGGTCAAATTATGTCTATTGATGCCAGTCTTTTTTCTTATTTTTGGACAAGGCAAAAATTACATTATTTATGATATTTGAGTGATCTCAATAATATTACTTGATATTTCATGAATTGCAGCTGTGACAAGTTTTTTGATGATGCTACAAGGCATCTCCCCAGGATAATATTAATATCTGGGAGGATGATGATTTCGCATAGAAACCCAAACCATCAATATAGAGTAATAGCTGTCATAATGAACGCAGAATGAACTTGAGTATATCTATAAAAAGAGGGGACTGAACTCATGTATGGCCTTTGAACCTTTTGATCTATAGTTCTATGGGCCCCTGATCCTAAGATGCTTTACTATTATTCTACAAACTTTCTGGAATCTCCTATGCTTCCTATTCAAAGCTTATTACCATATTTGGCATTTGTTCTAAAATACCTTGAGTATACTAAGTGACATCACTTCTACAGATATCTATAATTATTTGGTTGACATAATCAATCAATACTACATTAAATGTTAACTTTCAATTTACCTTTATTTGCTCAAGTATTTCTCTTATTTACATTATTTATGTAACTATGCCTTTAAATTATGCATTTCAGAAGAGAATTCTGGGAAGATGGCAGCTTAGAGCAAATCCTAAAGCCTCCACACTCTTACACACCAGATAGAAAATAATGAGATTCGAGAAGAAAAAGTAACAAATCTAACAAGGGACCAAGCAGGGGGAACCCTACTGCTGCACAAATAAAGAGGTTTTAACCTCAGGGCAGATTAAGAAGTAAAGACTAATCCAATCAATAGAGGGTAAATACGAACAATTGGAAAGACAAGAAGTCTTTAGAGGACAGAAAGTAACTACAAACCTCCATTGCCAGTTGAAACAAGATCTTTCATCAAAGATCATTAAATACATCTGCTCAAACTAGAAATGGTCAGTCAATTTTTTGGCCATGAAAGCCATAAAATCCACATTTTTTAAAATGTAATTTCGTGAGAGCTTTACAGTGCTCACAGTGCATGCTCCTGTAACAATGCGCACTCCTGTAACAGTGCCTGAAAAAAATTGACTTTATGGCTCCTGCAGAAAGAGCCATATCTGGCCCTCAACAGAGCCAGATATGGCTCAAGAGCCATACTTTGCTGACCCCTGAACTAGATGAACAAAAAAGGAAAAAAAATTGCGTAAAAAACAGAAAAAGAGAAAAGAAAGGACAATTGACAGCTTCTTTCAAGAAAGTGAAAAGAGAGCAAATGAAATAGGACTAGAAGAAGAGAAAGAAGTTCCAGTGAATTGGACACAGGCTTTGGAAGATCTTAAAATTCAATTAACTCAAGAACTTCAGGAACTCAAATAGCAATCAAGAGAGGCAAAAGAGGCTGAAGACAATTTGAAAAAGGAAATACATGAAGTAAAACAAGAAAATAAAGTCTTAAAAGCCAGAATTGGCCAGCTTGAAAATGAAGCAAAGAAAGCAAAAAATGATCTACAAAGGAAAATCAGACCAGAAGAAGGATGACCAAAAAGCCAGGGATGAAATTCAGTCTTTAAAAAACAGAACTCAACAACCAGAAGCAAATGACTTCACAAGGCAGCAAGAATATATAAAACAAAATTTTAAAAAATGAAAAATTTGAGGAGAATATGAAATACCTCATTTATTCAGCCAAAGATCTGGAGAACAGAGCTAGAAGAGACAACTTAAGAATTATTGGTTTACCAGAACATCATGAAAAAGAAAAAGTTTAGACATTATCCTGCAAAAAATTATCAGACAACTACCCTGACATTCTTGAACAAGAGGGAAAAGTAAATTGAAAGAATCCACAGATCACCTCCTACATTTAATCCACACCTGACAACTTCCAGGAATATTATAGCCAAATTCAAAAACTACCAGAACAAGGGGAAAATGTTACAAATTGCTAAAAAAGAAGTCATTCAGATATCAGGGAACCATGGTTAGGATAACAGAGGATCCAGGATCTGGCTGCATCTACAATGAAGGACAAGAAGGCATGGAACACAATATTCCAGAAAGCAAGAGAACTGGGTCTACAACCAAAAATCAAATATCTAACATAACTGACTATATTATTGCAGGGGAAAGCATGGTCATTCAATAAAATTGAGGACTTCCAAGCATTCATCAAGAAAAAAATGGAGTTAAACAGAGTTTGCTGCCCGAACACAGAACTCAAGAGAATCACCATAAGGTAATTAAGAGAATGGGGGGGAGGAAAAAATATTTTCTTTAAGGGACCCAATAAGTTCAATCAATTTGTATCTCAAGAAGAAAAGAAGATATTGGCAAATATTAAAAATTGATATTACCAACAGGGTAACTAGAAGAAGTCTACATAGAGGGAACAGTGACAAATGGTATAGGATGAAATGTCAAGCTATACACACACACACACACACACACACACACACACACATAAATAGGTACAAAACTAGAGGAAGGAAAGAAGGTAATATTAAGATAATGGGAAAGCAAACAAAATGGAGTAAATTTATATTCCATAAAGAAGCACATGGGGCAAACAGGAAAGAATAACAATAAACTGTAAGGGTAAAAAGATTGGAGAGAGGAAATATTTAATACTTAAGTGCATTGAAATGAACTTAAAGGGGAAAGAACAATCAGATCCACTGGGGCAGAGGTTCCCACCATACACAAAAGTAGAAAGGTAACAAAAGGACTTGTAGAGAGGGAAGTAACACTAGGAAGGGAGAGGGTAGGGGCAGGGTAGCTTAAAAAGATCCTAAAGAAGAATAAGAGGGGAATAAGAAGGGAGAGGGGAGAAGTACAATAAGGGAGGGGATTAGGTAAAGTGATTAAAAACAAAACACTGGTATAGAAGGAAATAGTGAAAGAAGAAAGGACAGGAAAAGGAGAGAGAATCAAAATGTCTGGGAATACACAGTTGATAATTATAAATTTGAATGTGAATGGGATGAACTCATCCATAAAATGGAAGCAAATAGCAGAGTAGATTAGAAACCAAAATCCTACCATATGTTGTCTACAAGAAACACACATGAGAAAGGCAGACATACATAGAGTAAAAATGAAAGGATGGAGCAAAATCTATTGGGCTTCAAATGAGAAAAAGAAGGCAGGGGTTGCCATCATGATCTCTGACAGAGCCAAAGTAAAAATAAATATGGTTAAAAGAGATAGGGAAGGTAACTACATCCTAATAAAAGGCAGTATAAACAATGAAGAAATATCAGTACTCAACATGTATGCACCAAATGGTATAGCTTCCAAATTTCTAAAGGAGAAGCTAGTGGAGCTGAAGGATGGAATAGATAGCAAAAGTATAAGGGGTGGGGGGTGGGGGGAGAATCTCAACCTTCCCGATGAGATCTAGATAAGACAAACCAAAAAATAAATAAGAAAGAGATAAGAAAGGTGAATGAAACCCTAGAAAAATTCGAGTTAATAGATATATGGAGAAAAATAAATAGGGACAAAAAGGAATACACCTTCTTTTCAGCAGCACATGGAACATTCACAAAGATAGATCATGTAATAGGGCATAGAAAACATGGAAACAAATGCAAAAAAAGCAGAAATAATAAATGCAACCTTATCAGATCATAATGCAATGAAAATAGTTATTAGTAAGAATACATGGAGAGGCAAACCAAAAACTAATTCAAAATTAAATAATATGATTCTCCAAAATAACTTAGTGAAAGAAAAAATCATAGAAGCAATTAATAATTTCATTGAAGACAATGACAATGATGAGACATCTTACCCAAACCTATGGAATGCAGCCAAAGCAGTTCTAAGGGGAAAATTTATATCACTGAGTGAATATATTAACAAATTAGGGAGGGCAGAGATTAATGAATTGGGCTTGCCACTTGAAAACTAAATTAGAAATACTAAAAATTAAAGGAGAAATTAACAATCTCAAAAGTAAAAGTACTATTGAATTAATAAATAAGACTAGAATCTGATATTTTGAAAAAACAGATAAAATAGACAAAGTACTGGTAAATCTAATAAAAAAAATAAAAGAAGAAAATGAAATTAACAGTATCAAAGATGAAAAGGGAGACCTCACCTCTGATGAAGAGGAAATAAAGGAAAGCATTAAAAACTATTTTGCCCAATTATATGGCAATAAATATAGCAATCTAGGTGATATGGATGAATATTCACAAAACTGTAAATTGCTTAGATTAACAGGAGAAGAAATACTTAAATAATCCCATATCAGAAAAAAAAATTGAACAAGCCATCAAAGAACGCCCTAAGAAAAAATCACTAGGACCTAATGGATTCACAAGTGAATTCTATCAGACATTCAAAGAGCAACTAATCCCAATACTATACAAATTATTTGATATAATAAGCAAAGAAGGAATCCTACCAAATTCCTTTTATGACACAAATGTGGTACTGATTTCAAAGCCAGGTAGATCAAAAACAGAGAAAGAAAATTACAGACCAATTTTCCTAATGAACATAGATGCAAAAATCTTAAATAGAATACTAGCAAAAAGACTCCAGTAAGTGATCAAGAGGGTTATCCATCATGATCAAGTGGGATTTACACCAGGAATGCAAGGTTGGTTCAACATTAGAAAAACCATCCACATAATTGACCACATCAACAAGCTAACAAACAAAAAGCACATGATTACCTCAATAGATGCTGAAAAAGTCTTTGACAAAATACAACACCCATTCCTCTTGAAAACCCTAGAAAGTATAGGAATAGAAGGACCTTTCCTAAAAATAACAAACATATCTAAAACCATCAACAAGCATTATGTAAAATGGAGTTAAATAAGAAGCCTTCCCAATAAGATCAGGCATGAAACAAGGATGCCCATTATCACCTCTATTATTTAACATTGTACTAGAAACACTAGCAGTAGCAATTAGAGAAAAAAAAGAAATTGAAGGTATTAAAATAGGCAATGAGGAGACTAAGCTATCACTCTTTGCACATGATATGATGGTCTACTTAAAAAATCCTAGAGAATCATCTAAAAAGCTAGTAGAAATAATCAACAACTATAGCAATGTTGCAGGATACAAAATAAATGCACATAAATCATCAGCATTTCTATATATTTCCAACACAGCACAGCAGCAAGAGGTAGAAAGAGAAACACCATTTAAAATCACCCTAGACAATATAAAATACTTAGGAATCTATCTACCAAAATAAACACAGGAATTATACCAACACAACTACAAAACATTTTCCAAACAATTAAAACTAGATCTAAACAGTTGGAAAAAAAACCATTGATTGTTCATGGTTAGGACGAGCAAACATAGTAAAAATGACCATTCTGCCCAAATTAATTTACATATTTAGCGCCATACCTATCAAACTATCAAAAAATTTTTTACTGAATTAGAAAAAACTATAACAAAGTTCATTTGGAAAGAACAAAAGATCAAGAAAATCAAGGGAAATAATGAAAAAAATGTGAAAGAAGGTGGCCTAGCAGTACCAGATATTAAACTATACTCTAAAGCAGTGGTCATCAAAACAATATGGTATTGGCTAAGAGACAGAAGGGAGGATCAGTGGAATAGACTTGGGGTAAGTGACATCAGCAAGACAGTGTATGACAAACCCTTAAGAGCCCAATTTTTGGGACAAAAATCCACTATTTGACAAAAACTGCTTGGAAAATTGGAAAACAATATGGGAGAGATTAGATTTAGATCAACATCTCACACCCTACACCAAGATAAATTCAGAATGGGTGAATGACCCAAATATAAAGAAGGAAACTATAAGTAAATTAAGTCAACACAAAGTAGTATACTTGTCAGATATATGGGAAAGTGAAAAATTTAAAACCAAGCAAGAGTTAGAAAAAATTACAAAATGTAAAATAAATAATTTTGATTATATTAAATTAAAAAGTTTTTGTACAAACAAAAACAATGCAACCAAAATCAGAAGAGAAACAACAAACTGGGGGAAAAAATCTTAATAACAATAAACTCTAACAGACATCTAATTACTCAAATATACAAGGAGCTAAATCAATTGTATAAAAAAATCAAGGCATTCCCCAATTGATAAATTGGGAAAGGATATGAATAGGCAATTTTCAGATAAAGAAATTAAAACTATCAATAAGCACATGAGAAAGTGTTCTAAATCTCTAATAATTAGAGGAATAAAAATCAAAACAACTCTGAGGTATCACCTCATACCTTGCAGATTGGCTAAAATGACAGCAGGGAAGAGTAATGAATGTTGGAGGGGATATGGCAAAATTGGGACATTAATGCACTGCTGGTGGAGTTGTGAATTGATCCAACCATTCTGGATGGCAATTTGGAATTATGCCCAACGAGTGCTAAAAGATTGCCTGCCCTTTGATCAAGCCATACCATTGCTGGTTTTGTACCCCAAAGAGATCATAGGGAAAAAGACATGTACAAAAATATTTATAGCTACCCTCTTAGTGATGGCAAAAAACTGGAAAAGAAGGGTATACCTGTCAATTGGGGAATGGCTGACCAAATTGTGGCATCTGTTGGTGATGGAATACTACTATGCTCAAAGGAATAATAAACTGGAGGAATTCCATGTGAACTGGAAAGACCTCCAGGAATTGATGTAGAGTGAAAGGAGTAGAGCCAAAAGAACAATTGTATATAGAGACTGATACACTGTGGTAAAATTGAATGTAACAGACTTCTATACTAGCAGCAACGCAATTACCCAGGACAATTCTGAGGGATTTATGGAAAAGAATGCTACCCAGATTCAGAGGAAGAACTACAGGAGAGGAACTACAGGAGAGGAAACAGAAGAAAAACAACTGCTTGAACACATGGGTTGATGCAGACATGATTGGGGATAGAGACTCCAAATGACCACACCAATGCAACTATCAATAATAAGAAAATAGGTCTTGATAGCTGACACATGTTAAAACCAGTGGAAATGTGTATTGGCTATGGGGGAGCAGGGTGAATAGAGGGTGAAGGGAAAAGTAAGAACATGAATCATGTAACCATGGAAAATTTTTCTAAAAAAATTAAAAAATTAAAAAAATTATGCATTTCAGATCAGAAAAATAAAAAGCTACTTTAAATCACTATTATTGGTCTGGAATCAATATTTCGATTTTAGGGTAAAAAAATTCATCTCTTTTCAGAGAATAAAATGACAAGTGACAAGAATCAGACCCTGTTGCTTTTGGAGCACAACTGTACTAATAGAAAAGTGGGAAAAAATGTAAATTAATCACATTTCAGATTTAAAGTGAACTACTTTGTCTTCATTTTAAAAGATTTTCCACTATAACAATGAGAATAAATGTGTATATTATATCCTACTTAGATTGTCACAAGACTTAAAAAATACATTTAATTTCTCCTTTACATTTAATATCTCATCAGCATTCACTCTTTTTTAAAAAAGTGAATGCTGATGAGATATGGTTTCTACAAAAATATTAATTTTTTTGATGCAAAGGAAATTCAAGTTTAACCTGCTTACAAATTGGAAAATCTTGCATGTTAATTTCTTAGTATTTTTATAGAGGTAAAAAAATCAGAAGTTTTCCCATAGTAACTTCAATAATTTTAATTTTTGTTGTTGGATGTCCTCCAAAACTCGGACTGCAATTTCTTTATTTCTCATTTGATTGTCCTTGAACTCTTTAAGAGCTTTTCTATTTCCCATTCTCACCAATTCTATTTTATCCTTTATTCAGGTCTGAGAGACTTGATTTCTATTTAAGAGGAAAGAGTACCAGTCCAATGGGTTTTGGAACTGAGGTCACATGTATAGAAATACACACACATTATACACACACATCTATAAGTATATTTGAATATGCTATATATTTATGAAGTGCTTTGCAAACCTTAAAGTATTATGTAAAGTAAGCTTTTACTATTGTGATAATATTGCTATTCTACTTTAAACTTTATACAGTAATGAGGCTGAATTTCTAGGCCTTTGTTACAATAACGTAGGATTTCTATTCTAATGTTGAATTTCCTGTGTTGTATTGACATATAAGGACTTTCTACATATAGCAGGTTTACACGAGAAGCATCTGAGCAAAATATGGCGTAGTGGGTGATGGTCTAGCTAGCCCAGATGTCCAGAAATCTTGTATTCAAATCCTCTAACACAGATTAGCTACCTAACCTTGGCCAATTCACTTTATCCCTAAGTGGTTAGACAATTTTCTAGAATGATTAGTTTTAGGTGAGGTGCTGATGTATATCAGTGAAATACTTTTCCATATTAGGAGTTTCCCACATAGATAGAATAACAGATCTGGACAAACAATAATATAACAATGCTAATAACATATACTCTTTCTGCATATAATATTATAATGTATTATATCATAATAATAAGGCTAACATTTATATAGCACTTTCTATGTGCCAGGTTCTATGTTAAGAACATTATAAATTTGATCTCCTTTGATCCTCACAACAACATTGGGAGGTAGGTGCTATTATTCTTTTAACATTTTGCAGTTGAGGAAACTGAGGGAAACAAAGATTTAAGCGAATTGCCCCAGGACATATATATAGTAAGTATCTGTGGTAAAATTTGAATTCAGACCTGGAATTTGGTCTACTACACTAACTCATCTGACAAAAATATATGATAGACTAAAACTCCACTTACCCAGAAGCAATGATCAGAAAGGATTCTCAGTTGGGATTTGTTTCACACTCTTTTGACTTTTAGGAGAAAGATATATCGTATGAAAAGAAGTTGAGAGCATTAGCTTCTTTCATCTGCCTTTAAGAATGTGTAAGTCTTTTTTTATCTTGAAAAAATAGTTCACCTCTTGGCACTAATTCCCTTTCTACCTATTTCCCTTAAGCCATATGGAATTCTTCCTTATTTTGAACATATTTTCACTTAACCATATTAATCTATCTGGCTACCATCATATTTCTTTCCTTTTCACTATGGTGCTTTTTAATAAATTACATGTCCCTGCTGCTTCATTTTTTATATAGCTATTCCCTACTTAACTCATTCCAGTCTTCTTTCCTCCACTATTCCTCTAATGAAACTTCACTCTAAAGTCTTTGTTTATCTAAGTGTTAAATCCAATAACTTTTCCCCTTAATTTCTCTTCTTTCTAATTTCTCTGTAGCATTTGATATCCATTCATCTTGCAACTCTCTCATACCTTGATATCTGTGTTAAAAGACAGCATTCTGTTTCTCTCTGACTTCTTTTTCCCATTCTGTCTCCTTTGTTGACTTCTCTCTATTATTCCACAAAATGCCGGCATTCTTCAAATTTCAGTCCTTATCTGTTTGTAGGTTTCCTTGTACAAGTTAAGGAGGTAATTTATTTTCTTGGTTTTATCACTTTATGTTGATGACTCAACTCTATAAACATGGAATGTCTGCCAAGCTTCAATTCCACATTTCCAAAACACCTAAAAGTATATTTTTTTTACTTAGATACCCCACCATCCTATCATATTTAGCTTATCTACATCTAAACTCCTCTCCTACAAACTGGCTCCTTGTTGGTTTCCCTGTTCTTTTAATGTTACAATCATTATCCTTGTCATTCATATTTAAAACCTTGGTCATCTTTGAGTTAGTTATTATACATGTAGTCTTTTACCTCATCTATAGTTCCCTCTCCCTCTGCTCCCAACTCAATACAGCAAACACTTAATTGAGATCATATTAAGCAATAAAGATGTAAAGGTAAAATGTATTCAGAAGACTAGAATTCTATTTCTTGTTGTCCAGTGGTTTCAGTTTTATCTGATTCTTCATGACCCCATTTATAGTTTTTTTTGGCAAAGACTCTTGGGGGGTTTTCTATTTCCTTCAGCTCATTTTACAGATGAGGAAACTGAGGCCAACAGGGTTCGGTGACCTGCCCAGGGTTACAAAGCTGCTAGTAGGTGTCTAAGTCCAGATTAGAAAAGTATATCTTCCTGATTTTAGATCTACTGTACAACCTGGCTTCCCTGGGTCTCTACACACTGTAGTGGAATTTTAAATTGCAGATTCTTTCCCATTTCCCTTCCCCTTTCAGGGTGGACATTGAGGGGAGAAGGGAAAGAGGATAGCTAAAGAGCTAAAAGGAGAGGTGACAAGCTATTGAGGTCTAACTTTGCCCACTTCACAATTATGCTTAGGAATGGATGTGAGGGCCATTCCCATGAGCCATGCCTGCTTTATCACTGATTGCCACCAGTGCCCATATAGAAAGGCATGTGCATCCTGCTGCAGATTATATACCTTTCCAAGGAGATGCTTTGTTTTTCCATCAATAAACTCGATAATAACTTCTCATTGGTACATGAAGTTTATTTTTAAATAGTCTTTCATGAAGCAAACACATCCCCTTCAATTATTCAATAGACAATTAAACTAGATGATGTAAATATTTAGTTAAACAGATGTTGTTAGGGCTAGTGGGTGCCAAATTTCTCGTAACCATGTCTAGCATTACTCATGTAATTCTTCTACATTTCCCCCTCCCCCAAACAACTCATTTTTTGAATAAAAATAATTACTAGTGGACCAATTCTAATAAATAATCCTGTCATAATAAGTCAATGCATCCATCCAGTGAGAGGGGAAAGAAAGAGAGAGACAGAGAGAAAAGATTACTTTAGAAAACAGATGTCAGCTTCAAGCTTCCAAGGATTTATCATAAACAGAAGTGAGGAGAAAACATGAACAATCCTTCGGCAGTGCCATTTGAATACAGAGCTAATGAAGGCCTATATTCACCCTCAGCTATATACTAGCAGCCAAATCTCCAGATCATCTACTGTTTCAGGAGTTAACTATTCATGCCCAAACTTAGACACAATTATACATTTTTTAAAAAATTGTTTAACAAAATGTGAAGCAGCAGGATTAACTTTCTACTGGGAAATCTGTTTCAGGGTAATTGGTTCTGCTGTGACACACAGAACGTATATGCAAAGATTGAATTAGGAATCAATTCAGGACAATAATATTCCTGAAAGGGAAGGTTTAAAGACAACATGACTTAAAGTCATTATTTTGTGTCACCACCCCTCCAGTCTCCCCTCAACCCTTCTCCCTCACCCTTATGAAGGATTTTTCAACAAAGACTTTAACAGTGTGAAATATAGCTTTAGTCATAGCATCATAATAGGCTTAGAGCTGGGACATATCTTAGAAGTTATCTAGTTCAATTTCCTCATTTTGCAGATGAAGAAACTGGGACCCAGAGAGGTTAAGTGATTTCCCCATGATCACAGGATGATCATAGGATCTTAGACACTGAGCTGGAAGATGCCTCAGAGGCCATACTGTCCTTTTGATTTTGCAAAAGAGGAAACTAAAGGCACAAAGAAATAAAGGGACTTGCCCATGGTCATATTATAGTAATTAGGTTACACATTCAAATCAACAGTCATTTTCTTAAGAATTTACTAAATGTTAGGCACTGTGCTAAAGGTTAGACAAGTAGGTATGTGGCAAGATCCATATTTGAACCCAGATCCAAATTTAAATCCAAATATACTAGCATATTTCCTGCTAACCTCTTCTGCCTTTCTTGTAAAAGCTAGTCTTGTTTCATAGCCACTTTTGTATGGAATTATCTTAAAAAATCTTTTAAAAAATGGAGATATTTCTAAGTTGCTTTGTCAATCTTAGGGTTAAACTTGTGGGAGATAGTTTCTTAGATTATGAAATACAATGATTTCATAATTTAATCTGTGAGGTCTCTTTGGGAAGAAGGAAGGTAGGAAAAACGGATTTTTCATTGTCAGGTTTAGGGTGAGGCACAATATTCAATGCTCTGAGGGATATTGACTTTAACACTGGATCCTTTAAATGACACACTAATTTCCCTTCTAAAAAAAGTATTGAGATCTCACTTTTTATCACCTTCATTTTCTACTGCATCCCATTCTCCTTCTCATTGTTATAAGCCAAGATCTTTATAAATAAGATTATAGCATTGCTAGAAGCTGGTTGGCTTTTAAATATCTTCTTAGAGTAAGTGTTTTACTTTGTTTAGTTTTATAGTCTTTCAGGATTTTTTAAGCACCAATCATGCAAGTGATGCCATAAAAAGTAACTTTCATAAGTTTTAATCAGATATATTTCACCTCTCAAATAGACTGCCTAGACAATACACTATTTAGAAGACCCCATTATCCTATGCAGCAGTGTGTGATGAGGAGATGCTACATTTATTTTAAGAGAGAAAAAAAATCTGTATTTCATTTGTTACACTGCTAACTTCACTTTAGGTAATTGCATTCAGCTTTATTATTGCCCAGAGCAATAACTGATTGTTAGTTATTGAAGTCTGAAATGATTTTCTCATTTCCCAGGGGAATCTAGAGATTTACATGGTGCACAGCAGTAACTAATAGATATAATCTGGTCATAATGCAGCCATATAATGTGTTATTTACTTGTTGAGAACACGGATGTAGAACATTTTAACATTTCCCCAAGAAGGATGGCAAATTTTACTCAAGATATTTAAGTGTTAACTGTACTTGGCTTTGATTTCTACAACTGTCAAAATGCCAACAATCTAGAAAAGATGATTAGCATAAATAATAATGTGCTTATATGATTTAATGAAAAACGTGCTGATGAAGTTTACTGAATTATACACGATCAGTTGTTTAAAAAAGTATTTTGCTTTTTTAATAATTTTTTAAGCTTAGAGCCTTTTAAAAAAGTCCCTGCCTCTATTTTGGTCCCTTTCCAATATTCTGCTTAATTGGATACAAATTCTGGGAACATCTTTATAAGCAGAACCACATATTAGCAATTTTACAAAAGAAATTTAATTGAGTACATTTGGTATTTGATAAATTATGGTTTTGAGGTTTGAATGTGGATTATATTTCCATTTTAAATGGTTAGATGGTAACTTCCACTGAATCATATTTTTAGATGTCTGGGCATTGAAAGATAAAGAGTTTTTTGCCTAGTCATTCAGCTAATGTGGGGAAAAGACAAGATTGGAATACATATCTTTTGACTCTAAGGGTCCCTGCTATTTATTCATTATTGCATATTTCCATTTGAAATATCCAAGTGATAGCTTTGATTGTCATCCTTCTATTTTGCTAGGAAGCTAGCAAAATAAGAGCTTTCTGTACTGTTTTGTCATGTTGATTCCAGATCTTGACCTCCACAAGAGAACTTTCATTACAGTCAGTAGCCTTGATATACACACCTCGTTTATTGGGGTAACAAGAAAGTCTCATTATCACTCATAAAGAAATAATTATTTTTACTGTGAGGGAGATATCATGACATGATGTCAGTGTTCATAATGTAAATATAATGTATATGATGCTTGAATAAAGTGCTAACTTTTGCACAGTATAATGGGACAAATGTTTCATCAAAGAAGGGTGTTTTGAGGTATGTGTGTGTATGCGTGTTTTTCTATCCAACTGTCATAAATGTTTTATGAAGGTTTCAGAGTATTCCTCATGGAAACATTAAGGAGGCTGTGCTTCTCACAAAGCATGAGGGAATTTTGCATGTTCCTCCCATTAACCCTAATGAGTTATTCACAAAATAACACATGTATCAAAAGGAAAAATAATTCTTCCAGGGTAAAATTTTCTTAAAAGAATAAAAACTGTGCCTATGAGTACACATACACACGCTTCTTGAAAATGGACTTAATAGTCATAAAATACTTTATGACCTCGCTAATTCTTACTTCATTAATCAGCAAACCTAGAAATTCTCCCTGAAAATTGGCAATCTCAAATGCTCCTTAGCAAAGATTTAATAGCAAAGAGCTGCAGTGAGGATTCATATTACTCAGACTATAAAATATAGTATGAAGTAGCATCATAAATAATTAAAACAAGGCTACAGTCATCAAAATAAATGAACAGAGTACATTTTGCAAAGCCATGCCATTGATTTTTATATTTTTTTTGCCCACTTGCTAATTCACAAAAGACCCATTTCTCGCTTCCCCACGCATCCTTTGGAGGTGATGAGAGCAGCATAGAGTTTTATTTTTTAAATCCACAGAGACCAACACTGGTCAAAAGCTGATTACAATCAAATGCCACAAAATCCTAAATGTCTATGGAAATGTCTACACCAATGAGCTACCTTAGCAAATAGCTTTCCAAACAAAATTTTGTTGAAACTTGGATGATATCAGTATTATTTTACTCACATATCTGATCTCTTTGACCGAAGGATTTTATTGTATAGAGACCCATATGCTTAGGCCAAGAATTCACCCTTGCATGTGACATTGGCCTTGGGAAGATCTACATAGTTTTCCTATCATTGTTAAACACTAATAGCTCTTTCTCCATCCAAACCAAATTTAAATGGCTCATTTTCTTCTCTCCTACTACAATTCAAGTGTTCGAGGATTAGAACTACCTCTATCTTCTATAACTGATACCTACCTTGGATTCTAGAATCCTTTATGAAATGAAACATATTGTGGTTCCTAACTTACCTTCTACACTGTTATTACTGAAACAATGCTATAAATAGTGTGCTGGAACCAGATTTATCGTTATTCGTTCATTTCAGGAGTGTTTGGCTCTTTGTGACACCATTTGGGGTTTTCTTAGCAAAGATAGTTAATGAAGTGGTTTGCCATTTCTTTCACTAGATTATTTTACAGATCAGGAGACTGAATCAAATAAGGCTGAGTAACTTATACAGGGTCACACAACCAGTAAGTGTCTGAATCTAGGTTTGAATTCAGGTCTTCTTAACTCCAGACTGTGCATTCTATCAGCTATGCCACCTTGCTGCCCTGGAACCAGAGGTTATTTTTAAATGTTTGGTGTTAATCTTTATGCCTCAGAAATTGGCAGACATGACAAATGAGGCCTTGATTTATTGTTCTTTGATTGTGTAGACTTAAGAAAGTGATGGAAATTTCCCCAAAATATAAAGAACTAAGTAAAATTTATAAAAAATCAAGCTATTCCCCAATCAACAAATGGTCAAGGGATATGAATAGGCAGTTCTCAGATAAAGAAATCAAATTTATTAATGATCACATGAAAAAGTGTTCAAAATCCTTCCTGATTAGAGAAACACAAATTAAAACGACTCTGAGGTACCACCTCACACCTAGCAGATTGGTCAATATGGCAGCAAAGGAAAGTGATAAATGTTGGAGGGTGTGGCAAAATTGGGACACTAATGCATTGCTGGTGGAGTTGTGGATTAATCTAACCATTCTGGAAGGCAATTTGGAATTATGTCCAAAGGGCTTTAAAAGACTGTATGCCCTTTGATCCAGACATACCACTACTGGGTTTGAACCCCCAAAGAGATAAAAAGGAAAAAGACTTGTACAAAAATATTCCTAGCCACACTCTTTGTGGGAGCAAAAAACTGGAAAATTTCCAAATAATTGGGAAATGACTGAACAAATTGTGGTATCTGCTGGTGATGGAATACTATTGTGCTGAAGGGAATAACCAACTGGAGTATTTCTGTGAGAACTAGAAAGACCTCCAGGAATTGATGCAGAGCGAAAGGAGCAGAGCCAGAAGAACATTATACACAGAGACTAATAAATTATGTCACAATTGAATGTAATGGACTTCTCTACTAGCAGCAACACAATGACCCAGGACAATTCTGAGGAACTTATGAGAAAGAATGCTACTCACACCCAGGGAAAGAACTGTGGGAATGGAAACGCAGAAGAAAAACATATGATCGATCACATCATTTTATGGGGTTATGATATGATTGGGACGTTGACTTTAAATGATCACTCTACTGCAAATACGAATAACACAGAAATAGGTTTTGAACAAAGATACACATATAAGAGGAATTTCTTGACAGCTCCAGAAGTGGAGAGGGAAGAGGGGTGGTAAAAATCATGACTCATATAACCATGGAAAAATATTCTAAATAAATTAATAAATTTAAAAAAAGAAAGTCATGGAGATGATTTTAATAGTTCAGGTTAAATATAATTGTTTTGAGAGTCAGTTGTTAAATATTAACCAGTTTATCTCTACTGTAACTATTTTTTAGGTCCCTGAAAAGTTTTTATTGCTTATACTTCAATATTTCATTGTATTTGTGATACCACCAATATGACAGCTCATTCCAACAGCCTGATTAGACCTCCACCTCCACTCCTTTTGTCTTATGTCATCCTGTTCTCCCTTGAGTCATCCCTAGTGGATGTGCCCTGTCCCCTAAAAGCTTTCTTTACCTAAATAAAGCAACTTTTATCAATAACAGAGAAGTCCTATGCCTCCCACCTTTTTGCTCATACTTTTCCAGGTGTCACATAAGATAAAGGAGTAAATTTGGAGTTAAGAAAACCCAAGTTTAATTCCTATCTCAGACACAGATTGTGTGGCCAGGGTTAAGTCATTTGAGTCTCCCTCAGTTTCCTCATCTATAAAATAGAAATAATAGTCCTTACCTCTCTTGGTGTTATAAGGCTAAAATGCAATAATAGATTACTTTAATCCTTAAAGCATATGTAAAATTTCATCATTTTTCTTTATGGTATCTTTTATGTTGCATCTTGTACACAGCCATTGCTGATAATACCTTATAGAATATTTGAATCCATTTCCTTTTAATTCACCTGCAGTTCATAGACATTAGAGACCATGCTCATCTATGTTTGGCAGCTTGATATCATTTTTAGTTGTGCATAAAGCCCACTCTCAGTTCTAGAAAGCTCTTTAAGAAGATCATGAGTATTGGTGATGACCACTGTTATCGGTAACTAAAGGAAAATACTATATACACAATGAAAAAGTTTGAAGATGTTTTGAATGTTTATGTCACTAGGTAGTCACAGAGATATAAATGAGGCTAATCTTTTTAATTCTTAGACTATTTTCATTAACTTTTTTTTTTGAAGTTAGTCCACAACTGAAGAAATCAGAAATATGAGCAAAGAAAGATTTATGAAATCCCTTATCTCTTATCAGGAAAACCTGTGGGGGAGGGGAGTAGATCAATGATTTATGGTGTTAGGAAAAACTAGGTTCTACCCCTGTTCCTAATGCTTGATACAAGTGTGACCTTAGGTAAACTATTTAATTAGTTGGGGCTTCATTTTCCTTATCTGTAAAATAAAGGGTGTTAAACTATAAAGCCAATGAAATCCCTACCTACTGGCTGAGGTCCTTGGTTTCAGGAATCCAGCTTTGAGGGACAGTGCATACCGTTCAGTGACAGTTATTTTGGCCCCCCACCCCTCACAGTTCTCAAGTTGCTCTAGAATTCTTGAGTCTTGTTTCAATGTCCTTCTCTTTTTGGCACCCAAAGAGTTCTTTCTTGGGCTCAACTGCTCCAAGTTTGTAACACTGTATCTCCACTAAGACCGGCCATGTGGAAATATTCTACATTTTGCCTCTGACCCATTTCCCTCTCTGCTTGGCTTGCTTAAAGGTTAGTTATAAATCAGTTACTAAGATTCTCCCACCCTTCCCTGAAGTTCAGATTCTTCACTCATGGCACTAAGCTAATCTCTTCTTTGAAATGAAAGTATTAAATGAGAACATAGAAAAATAGAACCTATCTGTTCAAACACATGTCTAGAGGTCAAGTTCCCAAACAGATGTGATTGCTGAACTGTCTGTCATTGATAATCTTTGAGAAATCATATATAATCACAGAAGAGTCAGGGGAACAAGAGTTCAATTTCAGTAGATATTGAGAGGAAGGCCAGATTTAATAGAGATAATTTAAAAATCCTAAACTTAAGTTGAATAAATCAATATACAAGTAAAAGATGAGAGAATTATGTCCAATGAATCAGCCTTCTGATAAAAAAATTTAGAAAGACCTTTTAGGAATAACAAAGTTCTAAAATACTTAGGGGCACTCATTTTTTATTACTTTTGTCACTATTGCCAGTTGAATGCAAGAACCTTCAAAAAGAAAAAAGAATATGAGAAATGAAAAGATGGCACTGGAAAATATAAAATATAATTTATATTTTGTAAAATATAAAAAATATAAAATAACTTTGGGGTTCTTTGTGTAAGATATAGGAATAAAAAGTGCTGGACTTAGAATAGAGTATATTTAGTAACAATCAGGAAAATATTTTCTTAGAGGTTGACTGATCTAGTTAAGGGGGGCTTTATATTAATAGCTCTTTATAACTAGGTAAAAATCCAGCTAAATCAATCCTAATTATTGTGAATCCAGACCATGTTTGTGCCTCATAGGTCCTTAATGCAAAATAATTGCTTCACCATAACTCAGTTCTAGAATTCAAAAAGTCCCATAACATTTGCCTGAAATCATGAGTAGAGTTCAGTCTCAGACTCGTGTATGAAGCCCTTTCCTTTCATATGATTTCTCTTTATAGTACTGTATTTGTCCCTACTTTAGAGGCTTGGGTTCTACAGAACTAGCCTTTCAGAGTCTATTTATTTTCTTGTAGACATTATGTCCACATTTCTTTAGATCCATTATGTTTTTTTTTTCTTGTCACACAAAATGTAACTTTCTTTTATTGATTATCACATTGACATGGTTATATTTTTATAAATGGTCCTCTTAGTTCTGCTTATCTTATTTGGCAGGGGTAGTTAGATGGCACAATGGATAGAATACTGGGTTTGGAATCAAAAAGGCTTCTCTTCCTAAATTCAAATTTGGTCTTAGACATTTACTCGCTCTGTGACATTGGGCAAATCACTTAACCTTCTTTGCTTCACTTCCTCATCTATAAAATGAGCTGGAAAAGGAAATGGAGAGTCATTCTAGTATCTTTGCCAAGAAAACCTCAAGTGGGATCCTAAAAGTTTAGAAATGACTGAAATAACCCACCAATGACAAAATTTCATTTGACAACATTTTGTAGAAAGCTTCTCAAAATTCTTCCAGAATTCTTTGCAACAAATTTTAAATCCGTTAATTTAATATGCTCCATTTAACAGCTATGCAGTGGATAAAATGCCGGGCCTGGAGTTAGGAAGACTAAGTTCAATGATGTTCACAGATACTTATTAACTGTAGGATCCTGGACAAATCATAAAACCTATGTCTGCCTCAGTTTACTCGATTATAAAATAGCAGTGATAATAATAATACCTCCCAGAATTGTAGTGAAGATGAAATGAGATAATGATCATAAAGAATTTAAATGTAGTGCCTGGCACAGAGTAGACATTGTATAAATATTATTATTATTATTATTGATGGATACTCACCAATACATTAATGTAATAATATATTATGTATATTGGTATATGTTGGAACCTTGTTTCTCTCCTTGATCTCATTAGAGTATATGTCTGTTACTAAGATGGCTAAATCAAAGGGAGTTGTCATTCAATTTCCTTGCATAATTCCATATTTATATCCAGAATTGTTTTACCACTCTATAGCTCCATTAGCAGAACATTAATAGGTCAGGCTTTTTGCACTGCCTCCAACATTGACTGGTCCCATTTTTTCTGTCATCTTTGCTAAATTACAAGGTATAGGGGTGAAACGTCAGAGTTGCTTGTATTTCTCTTATTAATGATTTAGAGCATGTGGAAATTCATAGCTCACAATTCTTATTTTAAAAATCCAACAAGCATTTGTAAATGTCTTCATTGTGTATAGCACTGTGCTGGTGCTAGAGATTAAAAAAAAAAAAGCCAAAACAGTTTACAGTTTATGGGAGTAGGAGATGGGTTGAAAGCACAGTTGAACAGATTAACATGTATATGTGATGACTTAAGGAGAGAGACTACACTAACAATAGGGATGTCTGGAAAAATTTCTTGAAAAAAAAGTTACATGGACTGAGCCTTGGAGGAACAAGGACTATTAAGGAGAGAGGAAAAGCAAGAACATTCTAGGCATGGAGGATGGCCAGTATGTCATAAAGGGAGGAAGTAAAAAGTTGAATTTGGCAAAAAGCAAGGGCAAATTTGACCAAACCACTGAGTGAAGGGGAGTCACCGCAAATAAGCCTGGAAAGGTAGGCTGGAAAGGCTTAAAATGCCAAGCATGGCAGAATGGAAGAGCTCTGGACATGGGAATACTTAGATTCAAACCCTACCTTACATAATTACCAGCTACGTGACTGGTCAATCAATCAGCTAGCATTTATATAGTGCTTTAAGACTGGCCAAATGCTTTACATATGTTATCTCATCTAATCTCTTGAAATATGAGGATTGCTAAAAGAAAAACTCTACCCCTTTGATCCTTTTTTTTTAAACTTTATTAAAAACAAACAAACAAACAATGGGAGTTTCCTCCTGCTGAAATTCACTAACTCCCCCACTACTCTGAATCTCCTCTGATTCAAAGTTCCCTCCTAGGCACGGGATTGGTCCTTATATAGAACAATCCCGTGCCTGGAAGTAGGGGGCGTGGTCTCCCTCTAGCATGGGAGTGGTCCATTCAGGACCATTGCAAGACAGGAAGTAAGGGGGAGGGACCCCTATAGCACGCTGGGGAATGTAGTTTTTTCCCAGCCACAACACTTCAAATCCTGCACTCACCTTGAGAGGTAGGTGCTGTTATTATCATCCCCATTTTTACATATGAATAAACTGAGACTAAGGGAGTCAAAATAATTTACCCAGGGTCACACAGTCAGTGTTCAGGGTTTGAATGCAAGTCTTTCCAGTTCCACATCCAAAACTTGAGTTACTATGCTACTTAGAGGCCTCAAGATCCCTTAATCTCTCTGAGCTTCATTTTCTTCATTTATATAAAGAATTTGAACTAGGTATCTTCCAAGGTACTCTCCACTTCTAAATTTGAGATTTTATCATTTTGTATATGTGACTGAGGTGGCTCAGTGGCTAAAGTGCTGGACCTGAAGTCTGGAAGACCTGGTGTCTTTGGGGGGATGTTAGGTGGCTCAGTGAATAGAGATCCAGGTCTAGAGATGGGAGGTCCTGTGGCTCAGATACTTCCTAGTTGTATTACCCTGTGAAAGTCACTTAACCCCTATTGCTTAGCTCTTACCACTCTTCTGCCAGTAACATGGGCACACCCTGTCTGACTATAAGATCCAGAAAGAATCCACCTTGCACTTGGTCCTGCACTTGAGGGCAGGTAACTAAATTCTCTCAAGTTTCTTTGAAGCTTTTGAGTAATTTCACTGCACTTTTCTTTTAATAAAAAGTTGTTGTATTTCCTTTCCCCCAGAAAAATGATACTTTGTATTTATTCTAAGACAGAAGGTAAGGATTTTTAAAAAGAAGAAAAAAGAAAACATCATGGTCAGTATGGTTCATGAGATCATGAAAAGCTGGACACTGGAGAAAGAAATGTCAAACCACTCCAGTTTCTTTGCCAAGAAAGCCCAACGGACAGTATAGTTGTGCTATGATCCATGAAAGTCACAAAAACTGACCACGACTTCAAAACTGCCCTATTATTTTCTCCCAAGAGTCCTAAAATTTTCCCTAGAAATTTTCTGGAATCCAGGGAGTTCCTGGATTTTCTTGAATGAGGAAGTGACAGATCTGAATATAATTTATGAATAACAATTTGGTAGTTTTGTGGAGGATAGATGAGAGAAGAGAGAAGGTTGAGCCTTAGAATTGTCAGAGGAAGAAGCAAATGGATGAGAAATTCATATGTTCCAGTTTATAAAATGCAGTTTAAGAAGCTTCCCGTTGAGATAATCTATGAGACTATACATCTTGGAGAGACACTGAATAAGGGCTCATAATTGAATAGAAGAAGGAAACTAAGCTGATTTGCATTTGGGCAATTATCACAAGTTTCTCTGCCCTTCAAGTTATTTGCAATAATAATAGTTATTAATAAAATAACAACTGGTTTTATATTGTATTTTAAAACTTGTGAAGAACATTACATACATTATCTCAGCTCAGCCTCATAACATCCTACAGGTACTGTTGTTCGTTTCAGTTGTGCCAAACTTTTCATGAACCTGTTAGGGGTTTTCTTGGCAAAGATACTGGAGGGGTTTGCCATTTCCTTCTCCATCTTATTACAGATGAGGAAACTGAAGCATACAGGGTTAAGTGACTTGCTCAGGGTAACGAAGCTCATAAGTAAGGCTAGATTTAAACTCAGATCTTCCTAATTCCAGGCATGGTTCTCTTCCACTGTGTCCTTTAGCTTCTCTCATTCCTGTAGGTACTACAGGTATTATTATTATTTCCTATATTAAAAGGAGGAAGAGGTTAAATGATTTGTTCATATTAATTTGATTATGATGAAACCAAGTCTTCCTGATTTCAAGTCTGGCATCCTAGCCACTATGCAATGGATAGGTCTCCTAAGAACATGGTAGTGCATGTTTCCCAAACATATAATACCATCAGGAGATCAACTATATAATTAACTTAATCAATCTTTATTAATAGCTAGACTTAAAAAGTAGTCATTAATCATTCAATGTCCACTTGAATGCAAATTTCTAGTGGCTTGCTCCAGATATCTGGGATTGAACCTGTGCGCTATTTCACCTTTTCTTTTTTTAATCAATTACTTGGATGCAGGCATAGATGCCATGTTTCCTGGTGACACAAAGCTGGGAGGGAGAAGTAATACTTTGCATAGCAGGATTGTGACCCAAAAAAGCCCTGACAATCTAATACATCGAGCTGTCTGAAAGTACTTACAAATGTGTTGCCTGGAAGAAGGATTAGATTTGTTCTTCCCCAAAGGGAAGAACTAGGAATGTTAGATAAATGCTAAAAAGAAGCAAGTTTGGACATGATATAAATAGAAACTTCCTAAAAATTAGGATTATTCAAAAACCCATTTATTAAAAAATGGAATGGGTTGCTTCAGTATGCAGTGATATCCTTGTCAGTAGAGGTCTGCAAGCAAAGGCCAGGTGAGCATTTGTCAGCTTTATTGCTTGGGGTATTTTTGTCCAAGTATGGGTTGGACCAGATGGCCTCTGTGTTCTTTTCCACCTCAAACTTTGCAGTTCTATGTTTGTTGATGGTATAAGATAAATGTTTATGTTTGTTCTGGCAGCAGCAAGCAATTCAGAATCATAGAAAACACTTGTTCATTCTCTTAAATATAATAGAATCTGATCTTTTTGTTCTATTTAATTAGAGGACCAATTTATCATGTCTCTGAAGCACCTTCCCCAGACATATACTGTGGACAGTCTAATTTAATATTCTGTCTGTTTACTGTATACCATAGCCTGGACAATGTATATTTTTCATCCATGTGGTTGTTCCTATGTAGATTTTTACGGATATCTCCTTCACATTGCTATGAGTTTTGTTGAGGAGAGTTTGTAGCCTTTTAGTATAGAAACGAACCTAAATTCTGATACTATTAGAAAGAATAATTGTTCAAACTTAACAAACCAAGTGCCTTCTATGTGCAAAACTTGGGGCTTTGTCAATAAAGCCCTGAGCTCTGAGCTCTGTTAAATTCTTTTAAGCTTGAAAGACTTCAAAGATAGGCATGGCAACAGCTTGCATGTCTGTTGTTCAAGGACCAAACTCGAAGAGAGGCTGAACACTAGTGTTGGCCAAATGATAATAAGTTTTATTCTCCGTGGCAATTTCTTTCAATAGACAAAAAGCACAAAATGGCCCTATTCCTGTATGACTCCTGTTTTCACAGTGATTTCTACAGAGTTCTGGGAATACAGGCTGATAGTGCCAAGAATATCACAACACTTAGACTATATAATTTTTTTTCTTTCTTTATAACCTTTTTCAAGTACACAAACATTTAATAGGGCATAACTCAGTTTTCAAATAATTGTACAGTGCTGTCTTTCCTGAAAGCATTAAAGATTCACTTTGTTTTGTAAAGAAACATTAAGAGAGGAAAACACAAGAAGAATTATGCATTGAAAGTTCAACTCCATTAACAGTTATAACAGTGTGTAGTACCTAATAGGGTGCCACGTCCCCTGTGGGTATGTAAGAATTGTGGGTGGTGATGTTTCAGTTCTTTGTTACTGAAATATTGAAGGCATAACAAAACCCCTCCATCCAATTAGTTCTTACATTATGTACTTGCATAATATACTGTACATTTGCCTTTAAATATGTAGCATTATATTTTCTGCCATTTGGGGGAGGAGGAGACATGAATGCTATTGAATTGGTATTATGTAGGGAATATAGAGATTTGGTCCTTCTTCATGAATATGTCTCTCCAGCTGGTGCTGACAGACTTGGGCATATTAAGCAGAGAAGAAGCAATATTTTAAATTGGAAGCACTGTTCCAAATACCTAAAGTATCCATAGAAGGTATCTTAAACAATCGGTAACACCTGGAGAGGTATGTAGTTCTTGGAAATTCTACACCCACTTCAGTTGTCTTATAGGACATGCCGACATAGAAGAGCCAACTTAAAATGTACATGTACACTAATTCAGTTTTACATTTTGAAACTAAAGTATTTTAGGGTTGTGTCTATATATCCAGGGAAAGTAGGTGGCACAGTGGATAGAGCATCAGACATGGATTCAGGAACACTTACTAGTTGGGCGACACAGGGTAAAACATTTTTTTCTCCTGTTTGCCTCAGTTTCTTCCCCTGTAAAATGAGCTGGAGAAGGAAATGGCAAACTGCTTCAGTATCTTTACCAAGAAAACCCCAAATGGGATCATGCAGAGTCAAACATGACTGAAAATGTCTGAACAACAACACTGTATGTTCAGAGTTGTGCTGACCCCTGTGATTATTAATTGCCAACATTTATGTTGTACTTTCAGGATTGCTATTCATTTCCCACATATTATTTGATTTGAACCTCAGAATAACCCTATGTAGGATAGGGACTTATTTTGCGAATTTGGATCTGAATGCTTAGAGAGATTAAATGATTTTTCCATGATAATACAATGAATTTCAGAAGCAAGATTCAAATCCAGGACACTGGTATGTAAGTCAAATGTTCTTTTGACTATAGCATACCACGTCTGGAAAATATATCATCCTACAAAATCTGGCTATGTTTCTTTCTATGAGCAACTAATAAATATGAGGACACATTTCAACATAATTTGATTCAACAAATATTTATTAAGCACCTACTGTATCTAAGGCATTGACCTGGGTGTTGGGAATACAAAGAGAAGAAGAAAATAGTACCATTGCTAATAATAATCATCCCTGGCATTTCTATAGAGTTTTAAGGTTTACAGAGTGCCTTACAAATATTAACTCATCTTATCTTTCCAACAACACTGAGAGAGATAGGTGCTCTCATTTTACAGATGATGAAAACTTAAGTAGACAGTGGTTAAGTGACTTCACAACAAAATGGTCATACAACTAGCAAATGTCTGAAGCTGAATTTGAACTCAGGTCTTCCAGACTCCAATTCCAGGGCTTTATCCAATGTGCTACTGAGCAAGCCCTAGGTTCATCAGAAGACGTAGAAAATCCATGAAGATATCAAGAAGGGCTTCTCTTCAGATAAACTTTAAAGAAAACTAAGCATTTACAGAAGTGGAGGTAAAGAAGGATACATTCCAAGCATGGATACAACCTGTGTCAGAAAAAGAAGGTAACTCTCTACCTCAGTTTCCTAATCTATAAAGTGGGGAGGGGCTTAATGGTCTCCATGGTCTCTTCCAGCTCTGGATTCAGAATTCTATGAATGTTATGGGGAACAGCTGGTAGCTGTTTTGGAATGTAGTTCTCGTTTGTCCTTTATTTTTGAAGTGGACAATTGACATCATGAGGTCAGGTCTTGGCTTGTGCATGAATTGGGTTTAAGTGAGACAGAGTTGCACAGTCATCAGCTTCTCTCCTCTAGAGTCATGGATGTTCCTGGCAAGACAAAAGTCAGGCAACTGGTGATGGCCTGAGATGCAGTGCATGACTTTGTCATCTTCAGTGTCTGACCAAGTTCTAAGTGTTCTACAGAATTTATTTTGGTTGCCTTCACAGCCATTGGAAGAAATTGTTCTTGTCTATTCCTCCAGGGGGAAGTGTTCACAAGTTTGGGATAGACATCTCTCTAGACTCACCAGTGAGTTTGAGACCTGTTGGTTACCCTCATCCTGGTTTAGCCCATCTGCCAAGATAGCTTTGCCAGGGTCTGGCTGTTGTGTGTGCTACACCTTCTTGGAGTCCTAGGTGAGAGTTGAGTGAATATGGATGAGTAGCCCTGAAAAGGACCAACAAAATCACAAGAGAGATGCTAGTTCTCTCTGTACACCCCATATACCTCTGGAATTTAGTATGTATGAAGGAGAGTAATATAAGAAACCTGGAAGGCACGAGCATGATTGTAGAGGACTTGAAATGCTAGATTAAGACGTTTTTATTTTATTTTTAAAATAATGGAAAGCCATTGGAGATTTCTAAACATACGAGAGACATTGTCTAGGCCTTATGTTTTGGGAAGACTATTTTTGGAGCTGTATTGAAGATAGATTGGATAGGAGGGAGATCAGAGCCAGGGTGATCAATTTTCAGACTATTGTAGTGATCTCTGTGGTCAGGTCCTTAGCTAGGCTAGTAACCATGTGAGGGAAGAGAAGACAACAAATGGAAGAGGTGTTAAGGAGGTGAAATTGGGAAGATGATAACAGATTAGAAATGGAAGTGAGGGAGAAGGAATGGGAAGAGTCAAAAATGACTCTGAGGTTACGAATCTGGGATTCATCCATCAGCACTGACTGTTGAGAATTTTGTAATTCTGCCTTTGTAATCCATTGCATTTCCTTGCAGTTAGGCATTTCTACATGGTTGTCATCTATAGAAAGCATTATACCAGTTGAAATAAGATTGTATGAAAAGGTCTCAGTAAAGTCCATTATGCTGCATGCCTGTGCAAATTAGGTTTATGAGCACAAAGAGCTAGTCATTGTCCAAGCAAAAAAAGTAGGAGGGGTCATCAGAAAATAGTTGCCTTGTAGGGTGCTATTCTAAAAAACACTAACAGAAGTTGAGGCAACCCATAGCATCCCTGGCATTAAATCTGCTTACAGAACTGTACAATACATTATATGTACAACGGGGAGAGGAGTGAGGGGGGGCTATCTTTGCAACCTGTTATTCATATATGCCATCTGTCCACCACATGAAACAGTATAACACGGCCAGAGCTTGTGAAGTAATCCAAAATGCTATTCCAATTCTGTCCCTTCACCTTCAATGCTGGCCTTTGAAAAATTAACAGAATGTTGACAATGCAAAATAGCTTACCCTGATAAGCCTGGGATTTAAAAAAACAACAACTAGAAAACAAATTTATAGACTTTTCATGAAAAGTATGTATTATTTTCTATGTTGGCCCTGCCTCAGCTGTTATCAACTAAATGGGCATTTATTTTTGCCCTCTTTTTATGTTCAAAAGTTAGCGAAGACCACTAGGGGATTCACAAATACTTTGCCTTTGGTAATCCCGTGCTAGTGAGTCTGGCATTTTGAGAGAGTTGAGAATGTTATTGTTTAGGCGCACCTTGATTCATGCCCATTAGTTTTCCAGAATTTCAAAGACATTCATTTAACAAGTATTTATTAAATACTTAGTTCTGGGGCAAGAATTGTGCTAAGCACCAAGGACATAAAGGTAACCAACCAGCATTGTCCTTTAGGGATAATTATTGGTGCCAGACATTCCCTAAACCCATATGAATAAAAGGTAAGTCAGCATCTGACTTCCTTAGGACCCTGATGGACTGCTCTGAACAGCTCTGAACAACCTCAGATTGGGAGAATGAATAAGGAAGCCCAGCCTCTTTCCCTGAGTAGAGAGGGGCCCTCGGGTCAAGAAATACAGTATACTTTGCCAGCCTTGAACCCTATGCTGATTGTCTCTGTTTGCATGTTTTTCCTTGTTTGTTTTGCTTTAGACCTCTAAGGAAACTTCCTCTCCCATGGCAGATTGATTAGCACCTGCCATCTAACTGAGAGCCTTAGCTCATCACCTGGGATCCTGAGAGGCTGAGGGATTTCATTTATTCAGGACATATATGTTGCATGTACCTAGTTTTGTACATGTTGTCTCTCCCATCAGAAGAGGCTTGCCATGATGTCTGGGACTGCTTTTTGCTTCCTTTGGCATCCTCAGCCCTTAGTAGAGCACCTGGCATCCAGTAGACACTTAATAAGAGCTTGTCAATTGGCAGACTGATTAGCTCAAGGTTTCACATGTAGTACGAATCAGAAGCAGATTTGAATACTATTCTTTAACCTCAGCTACATATAGAGATGGTCAAATCCTTGATGTTACTCACATCTTCCTTGTTCAAGAACTTGAATTTTCTCTATCTAATCATAATCTTTTCTTTCTATATCCCCCTTATGCCTCATTCCTCCTAAGTCTAGTTTTCACCCTCTAATTCAGAAGTGTTGAATTAAAGGGCTTCTAGGAACCAGATAACCAAAGTTTAACAAGACAAATAAAAGTACAACATAGATAATGCTAATTTGTAGTTTTCTAAGTCAGTATGTGGGCAGCTAGGTGGTACATTGGATAGAGTGCCAGGCTTTATCTTCTTGAGTTCACATCTGGGCTCAGAAACTAGCTGTGTGACCCTGGGTAAGGCATTTAACACTACTTATCTCAGTTTCTTTATTGATAAAATGAACTGGAGAAGGAAATGGCAAACCACTCCAATATCTTTGCCAAGAAAAGCCCAAATGGGATCACAAAGAGTTGGGATCCAACTGAAAAACTGAAGAACAATTCAATATGTGGCCAGTAGGGATCCAATTCTATCTGAGTTTGACACCACTGTTCTAATCTTTTTATCTCTCAGTACTATGCTAGGCCATCACTCCAGCTCTGATCATATTCTTTTCCCTTTCTAATCTTGACTCCTTGGTGAACCAGTTCAACTCCACATTATTTATTCAACTCTATTTCTGAGTCCCTTATCCCCTACTGTCAATCAGGCTTTGCCAAACTTCAATTCCAGGTTACTCCCAGCATCTGCCACTTCTATTCCTATTCATGTACTGCTGAACGAAACTGGAAGAATCATGAAACTGCTGATTTGGTCCTATGAAAAGTTAAGCTAGCTAGTCTCATTTGGACCTTTACTATCAGGCAATCCTATTCTTCCACCTTAATTGATTCCATAGTCCACTCACCGCAAAACTTTTCTTCTCTCCTCATGTCCTCTATGTTAAGGACTTTGACTTATTCCTTACAGAAAAAAGTCAAGAAAGGTGCTTCTTTCCTTCTTTACACGTCCACCTGATACAGTTTTGGTGTCTAGTAATGAGGTTTCTCTTTTGCTTGCTGAGGTATCTTTGATTTTACATCCCATCCCCTTCTACCATTGTCTCCACCATCTAATTTTTAGTCACTTCCTATCTAATGGCTCTGTCCCTGCTATTCATAAACATCCCTAAATCTGAATTTAAAAATATGTCATGCCCTTTCTTTCATCTCTTTCTCAGCTTAAAAAAATTAAAAAAAGTTGTCTACAATTGTTGTGTCCCCATTCTTTTCTCACTCTCTTCTAAAGCATCTCATTATTTGCTTCTAACCATTCTCTCTAAAGGTGCCAGTGATCTCTTAATTACTAGATCTAATGGTCCCATTTATTTTCTCCTTTCTTTTAAACTTCTCTTCAACATGACAAGTAGAACACATCTCCTAGATATTCTCTTCTTACAGAGTTTTCTTGACACCAGCTCTTTATTCTCTTCTACCTATCTGAGCACTCCTTCTTAATCTCTTGTTGGATATTTTTCTTTGTCATGCTCACTAACTATGGGTGACCCTCCTTTTTTCTATCTATACTCTCACTTGGTGATCTCAGTATCTCCCAGGAGTTCAATTATCATCTGCATTAGGATGATTCCAAGTTATATGAGCACCACACTTTCATTATCAACATGTTAGATATTTCAAACTGACATATCTATCTCAATGTGTCCAAAACATAATGCATTAGCTCCCCCTTCTCTTCTGAAGTTTACTATTACTACTGAGAGCACCACTATCCTTCCAGCTTCCTACATGTTCAACTTCAATGCCATCTTTAACCCCTCTTTCTCACCTGCTTCATATATCAAATCAGCTGCCAAATTCTGTCATTTCTTTCTTAATCTCTTTCACATTTGCATATTCCCTTCTCTCTTTTCCTACCATAATCTGTTACTTCCTTCCTGGACTGTTCCCCCGACCTCTTAATTGTTCTGCTTGTCTCAAGTCTCTCTTGAGACATTCATTTACCATCATGACTTTACAAGAACATAGGTCTGACCTTTGTCACCCTTCCTGCTCAATAAATTTTAGTAATTCCTTATTTCTACTAAAGTAAGTTTTATTTGTCATTTATAGCTTTTAACGACCTTGCTCCTTACTATCTGTCTTTCTAATTTTCTTCTATTCTTCTCCCCTCCCTGCACTCTATGATCCAATCGTCCTAGTCTAATGACCTGTCCTTTCCCACAATATCCCATTTCCAAATTCTATGCCTTTGCACTGTCTGTTCCACATGCGCAGAATGGTTTCCCTGCAAACTTCTGACTCTAAGAATCTCTATTTTCCTTTAAGTCTCGGCTCAAGTGTCATCTTCACCAGAAGACCTTTTCCAGTCCCTCCATTGGCAGGTTCATTCCCCTGTAAGATTACCTTACATATACTCTGGGCATATATTGTATATTTTGAGTTATTCATTTTGTATCCCTTATTAAAGGGCTTCCTAAGGGTAGAGATTGGTTTTACTTTTTCTTTTTAGGGTTAGCATATACTATGGCGCCCAGCATATAGTAAATAATAAATGTTTGTTGATCAATTGCTTGATTGATTCCTAACTCCAAGTCCAGTATTTTAACTACTCTAGTGTGGTATTTCTCACATGGAAGAATTTTATCTTCTCATTTTCTAAGATATATAAACATCTTATATCATCATTTTGACATACTGTAGATATAAATGCATTTACATTTACCAGTTGAGAGACAGGCTGGCATAGAACATGGAGAGAGCTGGTCTTGACTCAGATTTTTTTTAACTTTTCAGTTCATTTGATTTTTATTCTGAACTTAACAAACACCAAATAAAATGAACATTTCCATATACATTGTAGAACAGAAGGAGAGGATTGTACATGAAACTGTGATTCTCTATTATATAGAACTCACTTTTCTTTTTAAGAATATAATAAATTCAACATATAACTTTTAAAGCTGTCCTGATTGTCTGTGATTCCTTCTGGTTTTCCTTCTGTTCTTTCTTTTTCTTTTTTTTTTTTTGGAGGAGGGATATTTCTAATCCTCTCATGCCACCATCTCCTGTACCCCTTGAAAAACAAAGACAAACAAAACTCTCATACTAAATATACCTTGTCAAGCAAAACAGATTCTTAAATTGATCATGACTAAAACCACAGACCTCATTACATTCTGAGAAAATCACCTTTCTTTCAAGAGATGTTGTTATTGTCTGTTGTTTCGATTGAGTCTTGACTCTTTATGACTCCTTGTAGTCCTTCCCAAAAATATTGTAGTGGTTTGCTGTTTTCCTCTCCAGCTCATTTTATAGAGGAGGAATTGAGGGAGAGTTAAGGGAGTGGTCAGGTTCACCCGGCTAGTAAGGGTCTGAGGCCAGATATGAACTCAGAAAGATGAGTCTTCCTGACTTCAGACACAGTACTTTATGCATTATGCTATCTACTTGTCCTTTTCAGGAGATGGGCCTTATTCCTTATCATTGGTTCTCTTCAATCATGGCTGGTCATTTCAGAAAGTCTTGCATTCAAGTCCAGCCTTGTCATCTTTGAATTTCCTCACCTGTAAAACAAGAAAAATTCTAGCATCTTCCTCCTGGGATTCCTATGAGGTTCAAATGAATTAAATATGTAAAGTGCTTTGCAAACCTAACACATATAGAAATGCTAGCCATTTTAGAGGTGATCATTGAAGCCATGAGAGTGTATAAGATCACCAAGGGACAGACTGTAAAAAGAGAAGATACAAAAACTAATGGGAGAATCTTATACAGTGGCTCCCTAAATGGAATAAGTTGAATAATAGTGAATAAATAGTGAAAAAATAGCGAATAAAAGTGACAGCTAAGAAAATCTTTTTTCAGAGAAGACAAAGGAATAGGGAGTATAACAGAGTAGGATGTAAGAATGATCAAAAGTTTTAATTTTTCAAAGTTCAGGAGAAATAAGGATATAGTTTGAGTTAGAGATATAGAGAGTGATGTAGATCTCTCTCGTATATATGCTTTGAAGTTTGACAAGTAAAAGGAAGAAGATAAACAAGACCCAGAGAGAGAATAATAGGAAAAAATTTTCATGTGATTAGCAGGAAGAAGTCACAAAAAGAACTCTAGAAAGAAAAAGCCAAGAAAACAATAACTTTGAGGGAAAGCCAGCAGAAGCTTTGGTGCCCAAGTGGTCTACCATCCCAAAGCAGAACACATAAGCCCCATGACTGAGCCCGATTATTACTTAGTATAAATCATAAAAATGAATTTCTTAATCAAAGGTTATATGTCAAATTAGAGAAGAAAGGAAACAATAGTTTATTAAGGGCTATATCTCAGGCATTATGGTAGTCCCTTCATTAATATTTCATTTTACCCTTGGGGACTATAAATGAAATATCATTCCCATTTTACATTTGGGAAACATGTTAAATGACTTGTCTAGGATAACACAGTTTGTACTTTTCTAAGATCAGCTTTGAATTTAGGTCTTCCTGACAAGACCCAGTGCAATTCAGAATTCCACATAATTCCTACTTAAATATACTCAACAAGTAGTCATCCAGGTTCTGTTTGAATACTCTTAAGAAATCCATTACTACCCAAGAGAGCTTATAGAAGGTGCAATGAATAGAATGCTAAATGGAAATTAGGAAGACCTACCTCTCCTTGCCTCAATTTCTTCATATTTAACATAGGAATAATAATATCATCTACTTGCCAGGCTTATGAAGATCAAATGAGATTTACAAATTTTAAAACCCTTCATAATATAGTCCTCCCCTTCCTACCTTTCTAGTCTTCTTTCACATTCCTCCCAATCACAAACTCTTTGATCTAGTGACATTGGCCTCCTGGCTTGCTATTCCATGAACAAGACACATCATTTTCAGGCGCTGAGCATTTTCTCCAGCTGTTCCCCATGCCTGGAATGCTCTCCCTTCTCATCTCCATGAAGCTTTCTTGGCTTCATTTAAGTCCCAAATAAAATCCTATCTTCTGCAGAACGTCTTTCCCTACTCTTAATTCTAGTACCTTCCATCTCTTAATTATATCCTATTTTTCCTATGTATAGTCTACTTGTCTGTTTGTTTACTTGTTTTCTCCTCCATTAGACTGAGCTCCTTGAAGAAGGGACTGCCTTTTATCACTTTCTGTATCCCCAGCACTTAACACAGTATCATTCACATAGTAGACTCTCAATAAATGTTTATTTATTGATTTATTCATAGTTTCAGCCAGAATTATTGCAATCAATTGCTAATTAGTCTTCCTACTCTTTTCCTACTTCAATTCATTTCTATCACATAGGTAAAGAAAAACCATGCATCTGTTCTGACTGCATCCATTACAAATGTATTCTATAAAATCTCAACTGGGTCTTCACTGCTACTAGGCAATCCTACTTTATCTCCCTTTTCAACTTATTATCCCATTCTCCACAACAGCTCTTCCAAACTTTTTGATCCATCTTCAAATCTCCCGTGGTTCTCCTTCCCCGACCCTCTCAGGTGAGAATGTTGCCTTATATTTTACAGAAAAAAAAATGAGGTCATTCAATGTGAACTCCCTCTTCTAACCTCTTTCTCCTCTATCACTCAGATGCCTTCTGCTAATATCTCCTCCTTGACCCTTCCTCACATCATCAAGTACCTCACTCTTTACCAGCTAATCTCTACGTGCTCAAGCATTTCAGTCCATCCCATATCCTCGAACAGATTGTCCCTTCTATCATCTCCATGCTACTGTTTATTTTCAATCTCTCCCTGTCCACTGGCTCGTTCACTACACTACAAAGCGGTTCCTGGGGTTTTCAGGGAGGAATACCACCTCTGATATGAGGGCTTCTCTAACCCTTTTACAGCTATTGTTCCAACTTTGGTATCTGTCTGACACTAAACTCTCATCTATGGCTCCAAGAAGCTGTAGCGTGCACAGCAGCTATACCATGGGAAAATAATCTTGTTTTATTCAGGACAAAATACCATTTTATTAAGAGTGATGTATATATTGTTAATAAAACAGACCGTGCTGCAAAAAACATAGTCCTGAGCATGGTCAATTTATTAGTTAGGCTTGCATTAACCAAAATACTGCCAGTGACCTCTCTAGATGACAAATAAATATTTTTTATTTGAGGGTGTGAGGACGAGGAAAATATTCCTAATTTTTTTATAATATCTTCATATGCCATGAACTCAGTTACTCCACTTTCCTCTTTGTTTTCCTTTAGAAGTCCTCCAAAGCTTAAACTTTGGAGCCCAGGACTGAATACAGTGCCATGGGTGTAGTCTGACTAGAACAGACTCCTGTCATGCCATCACCTCCTTGTTTCCGGAAATTATGCCTTTCATTGCAGTTACAAATCATATTAGCTTTAGCTTTTTGTCTGCCAAACCACACTTAATGATTCACAATGAGATTGCAGTCCATCAAATCCGCAAATCTTTTTCAGACAAATTGCTGTCTTCCTATGACTCCCTATCTGAAAGTTTGGAAATTTATTTTGAATATGTTTATGTCTTTACATTTATCTCTATTGAATTCCAGCATATTAGATCAAGTCCAATTCTCTAGCCTATTTAGATCCATTCCCCACCTAGATGCAAATTGATATTCCTAAATCACAAATCTGATCATTTTCAAGAGGCTTCAAGGTTTCCCTATTGTTCAGAGGAAAAAAAAAAACAACATGCCTAGCCACATCAAGGGCTCATTTCAAGCTAAATAATATGAATTTGTTTTGTACTTGAACAAATATCCTTAGTTTCTCCTGCAATGTTCAATCACTTGGGAATAGAAGAAGCAGATGGTGGGGTTTGCCTAGGGTTGAGGATTAACAGGATAGGAATGGTGGAGGGTCAAGGGAACAATAATTATAAGTTGGGGATCAATGTGGTGCTGAAACATCCTACCTTGAAGTCCTAGATAATTGGAAACACAATTGAAACCAGAATGATGATAAGATCACAGGCTTTAGAGGTGTAAATTGCAGAGCTTGCTTTCATTTATTAATTTATTCATTAATTCATTTACTATATTCATTTATTTATTTATTCATTCATTCTTTTGGATGGGATGTGTGATGGGAGGGAGACAAAATAGATTTATGCTAATTAAAAAATAGAAAGTTGAGGGAAGTACTTAGAGAGGTGTGAAATGTTGTATAACTTTATCACTTTACTTTGTTACCAAGCCAGAATTTGATTGTGGATTTTATTAATTTGATCCCCAAGTTCTAATACTTTATTTTTCCACTATAAAACATTGCCTCTCTGACAACTGAATATTCTATGATTCTCAAATATCATATAGCATTTTATTAATATTTTTATTATATTGTATAGTATCCTATCATGAAAATAAGTTACTTATACTTTAGCTTTGCTGCATTTGCAACCAAAATAGATGAGGATTCCAGGAAGCACACCCTTACTTTTCTACACTCAAAGGAAGCACTTTATCATGCAGCTATTCCTTTCAAGATGAGGATGAAGACCATGTTGTACTTCCTTTCGTGGCTTAAATTATAGAGGTAGAAAAGAATGTCTTTGGAGGGAAGCAGAATGGGGAATATTGAGGCTGACTTATGAGAATGGCTGGTTGGATCCATTCGAAATGATGATATCGAAATGGAGTGGAGTGTAAGCTCATGTACACTCAACTGGTCAAGGAACCATTAGGCAGAAAGGAGAAAAAGTAGAAGAGGCTTTTAAAATTTTTTTCTGTCACAAACTTTTATAGATATTTGACTTTGTTTTTGAACTCTTAAGTTTTTTTATGTAACAAAAAATATCACTCTTAAAACACAGTCTGTTCAGTGTTTGAGGCTAATGTAAATACCAATTCATATAGCTTCATGTTTAATAGACTTGGGCTTTTGGAATGGCTGAAGAGAGTAAATTAATAAAGCAAGAGAGTATTCAGTACCTGCATGTGGTTATGGCTGCATATATACTTTTTATGTTTTCTTAACTGATAAAATAAAAATCACCAGTGGGGAGGTGATTATACTCTGTTGGAAAAAAAAATACGAATATAGAATCTAAGGGATAGGAAGAAGCCTGAAGTCTTTATTGAACTGCCTTCAACCAAAAACTTTTTCAGAATCAAATGGATTTTGAAAGCTTTAGAGAAATATATTTGATAACCTCACTCAATACCATTCTATTGTTTAGCCAACAGTATTTTGAAGTAGTTACTCATTATAACTAACAAATTCTTGTTCTTTTTATGTTGAAATCCTTTTTTCAGTTCTCTGTTGAATAAGAGAATATACAGTGAAATGAATATTAAATGTATAATAATTGATTATTCATTTTAAATTCAAGGGACACAAATTCCAACTATGTGAACAAAATGGATTGTAATTATGTAATATCTTCTACTTTTTCTTGTTTTTTTTTTTAATAGACCCAATCTTAAACCCATCTGATGAAAATGAATAAAAGCTTTGACTTGTAGACTGAAAAGTCAAGGCCCCTCCAACACAAAACCATTTTTCCTGTAGAACATTTCAACTGAAGGCAAATATAAATTTACTCTATGAAGCTTAATAGGAGTTCTTATATCAATATGATAATTTATTTCTTATTCTTAAAGTTTTGGTTCATCTTAATTAGATATAGAACTTTAGGGCTTAAAGAGAGAGATGCTAATTAACTCTTATCTCCTGAGCTACACTCCCACTTGCCTAATCTCCACCTTAGCTATCCCACAGACATTTTAAATTGAACCTATCCCAAAGAGAACTTGGCTTTCATCTCAAACAACCTCTTCTCTCAACTTCCCCCTTTCTCTTGAGAGTATCATCATTTTCCTGGTCATTTGGGTTTCTAACTGAGTAACGACCCTCAACTCTTGCCTTTCAGTCAGGCCATCATTAAGCATTTATTAAATACCTAAAGTACCAAGTACTGGGAATACAAAGACAGACAAAAGATAGTCCCTGCTCTCAAGGAGCTCACAGTCTACCTATACACAAAAAAGATGTATATAGTTATGTTTACATATATGTGTGTGTACATATATGTGTATTTAGCTAAATAGATTTTACTATATAAATATAATAATATCTAATCAACAGAGGGAAGGCACTAGCATTAAGGGGAATCAGGAAAAGCTTTTCCTAGAAAATTAGATTTTATCTGGGACTTGGAGGAAGTCAGGGAAGCAGAGGAGGGAGATTATTCAAGACATGATAGTCATTGAAGATAAATCTGGAGATGGAATGTCTTGGGTGAGCTACACTACTACTCCATAAGTTAGCCAGTCATGTTGATTTTACCTTCCCAGCATGTCTGGAATTCTTTCTCTTCCCTCTGTTTATACCACAATTACCCCTTGCTCAGACCCTACCCACTTCTCACTTTTACCACTCCAGTAGCCTCCTTTTTCTCATTGTGGTGTCCTCATGAAGTTTCTCCTGGGGCAATATCTCTTCAGGGAAGATATACTATCTACCTTTGGGAATGTGTATTTCAAATATTTTTAGATAAAGAAGGGATGCTTTGGTAGCTATTATTTTATTATATCATCTTTCAAATGCTTTTGATGAAGTTATTTCCTGATTCTAAATTAACCCTATTCTTTTCCTATTAAGTTAATTTTAATAACCAATTTCTACATAAGTTTTCCAATTCATAAGATCCATATTGTCTCCCTCCTTTTTTCCCTACCTCCTCCAGGAGTTGGCAAACAATTCAATCTGGGTTATATGTGTATTATCATACAAAACATATCCTGTTAAGTTAAACAACACATAACCAATAAGAGGAAAATATACTTTTTGAAGAAGATATAATCATTATTTCAAATTTTAGGATAAAATGAAAAAACATTTTTTTAAAAAATAGCCATGCAGAACAGAAAATGGAAGTGCTATTGTCCCCCAATAAGAAAAGTCAGACTTATTGGAAGAAACAATAGATTTAGATTCAGAAAATACCAGTAGTATGGCACAGTTGAAAGAAAGGAGAATTTGGAGTCTAAAGAACTTTAGTTCAAATTCTATCTTTGCTTAATACCTCTGCAATCATAGGAATATCACTCAGCTTCTCTAGATTTGGTTTTTCCACTTTGGTTAGAAAAAGCGAAATAATATCTGATTCCCTTCTAATTCTAATTTCATCCCATTGATTGACTACTGGGACTATTTATCTAGATGGTCTCTAGATCTCCTCCCAGCTCTGAAAGGGTGACCTTATAAATCAATCCCATCTCGGACTCTTTTCGTCATCTGACAATGGACAAGTCACTTAATGTGAGAACCTACCTCGGGCACTTACCATGTTGTTGAGAGGTTCAAAGGCAAAAATGGTATAGATAGATAACAGAGAGATAGGTATGTGTATATATATATATATATGTATATATATATATACAGAGACATATATTGACATTAAATACTAATGTGCTATGTAAATGACAGCTATTGTTATTAAGATTAAAACCTACCTTTCAAAACCATTTCCTTCATCTCAGACACCATCTAAAAAGATCACTTCAGAGAAACTTCTTGATCTCATCTGAAAAGTAAAGGAATATTGTAAATAGATTTTGAACCTGTGCTTTGAAGGAGTTTTCTGGCCATACTTAATGTATACATTAAAAAAACAAAACAAAAAACCCAAAAAAAACCCTTACCTAATGTCTTAGAATCAACACTGTGTATTGGCTCCAAGACAGAAAAGCACTATGGGCTGGGCAATTGGGGTTAAGTGACTTGCCCAGGGTCACATAGCTGTAAAGTGTCTGAGGCCAGATTTGAACTGAGGACCTCCTGTCTCTAGATCTGGCTCTCAATCCTCTGAGCTATGCAGCTGCTCCCAATGTAAACACTTTTATGTCTATGTATATGTGTGGATGCCTGTTTGTACAGGCCATACAAGATAGAATACTGGACCTGAATTCAAATCTTACCCCAGATATTTACATAGCTGTATGACAACACTTTTTCTGTTATTAGTTTCCTCAGTTTTAAAACAGGGATACTAAATTATTTTGTAAATCATAAAGGGTTATATAAATCCTCATCATATACCTATGTGGGTAATAAGTTATATTTGCATATATACACATTATAAATGCATATATATTTTTATGACCTTGAAATTTAGGAGTAAATACATATAATACATAGATAGAAATATGTAGTAATATATAAAGATGTATCATATGGAAATAAATAGCAGAAATATATTATATAGAACTAAATATTTATCATATTTAATTAATAAGTAGATATTCATAATAATATTAATTGCCACTACTAATAAATACATATTGTATAAAAATAAATATGTTCATATATACATTATAGAGCATAAATATCTATACATGTATATGTAGAATATGCATTTATATACATATATTCAAATATAAATTCATGTAGAGAAAATTTACAAAGTAAATATATACATATATGTCTGTACATATATATATATCATACATATTTACACACAGATACACACACTATGACCAGCTCAGCTTCAAGTATTATTACATAGTAGAAAGAATATTGAAATGAAAATCCAAGGCCCTGAGTTTGAATTCTGGCTCACCTTTGAGGTCACTTGTGTAACTTTGGAAAGTCAGCTAGGCAGGAGTAGCGAGGTGGTTCAATGGACTGAGACGAGAGAACCTGGGTTCAAAGCTGTCCTCAGATACTTCTTAGCTGTGTGATCCTGAGCAAAGGGCTTAACTTCCTTTGCCTTTCCCTAACTGCTCTTCAGTCTTGGAACAGATACACAATATTGATTCTAAAATGGAATTTAAAGGTTTTTATTTTAATTTAAACTAAAGAAAGTAACCCAGCCTTCAGAGTTCTTAGTTTTTCAACCTACAAAATGAAGGGGTTGGATTAGGTGATCTTTGAGGAAACTTCTAGCCCTTAATCTATGGTCCTGAGATCCTATAGGGTTATATGTTTATGACCGAAAAGAACAATAGGTTATGGTTATATGAGATCTTTGTTTAACTTTTCCATTGGTGGGTAGTCTAAAGCAGGGGTTCTGAAACTTCTTTTGAATGTCCTAAATCCCTTTGACAGCTGATATATCCTTCTCAAAAGAATATTTAAAATACTTAAAATGACCAAGGAAGCCAATTTTTAAAAAATGAAACTACCAAAATGAAAAAAACATACAAGTTTGCAGATTCCAGTTATGGATATCTCCTAATCAGTTTTTAAGCTTTTGAGGGAGGGGTAATAGTAGACTTGAAGACTTTCAAACTGTCCCTATCGATTCTTAAGGAATAACAAATACACATTTTGTAGATGAAGTGAAAATTGCCTGTTGTTTTTATTATTGTAAGAACTGGTCCACTGAACTTAGCACAGCCTCGAAGGTCTCAGGGAGAATACTATGATTAATGAGGTAGCCATTAATGTCAGTAGATTGAACAACCGAAATCTGATTATATTAAAGTGCTTCCCAAACATTAGGGTCACATTAACAGTTTATTGAAACAAGCTGATAAAATTTAAAATGGTCATCTAATTCCCCTGGGTTCCTAATTGTTGCATGATAAATCACTCTGTAGAGAAATCTATTACAATGTTCCAAATGAGAAAATGTAATTTACTGTACCATTACTGGGGTGTTTGAAGCACTTCAGTTCTCTAGCTGACAAATTTTACCAGAATAAGACAAAATTCCACAGATTAAAATAAAAGCGTCTGGCCCTAACAAAGGGGGAGAAAAAAGCCTTAAAGATAAATCCTCCAACTGTGAACTGGGTAAGAAAAATGATGCATTTTATGAGCCTACATTATGTAAAAACAAATTACATTAAATCTACTTGTAAGTCTATTACCAAAGGTCCAGCATGAATGAGCTTTTATTGATGTTCACCATACTATTTAGAAGGAAATTGTTGCAGAAATTGACTAAATCTCATGAATTGGTTTAAATATCTCCATATTATGGACAGGCTTGCCAAGCTCTCTGGAGAATAATGTCACTGCATTAATGGATACTCTTAGGATTCCATGCTGAGCAAGTAGACTATTTTGCCTTTCCAAGTTTTCATTGATGTGTCAATCCTCCAAATGAAGTATTTCCAGAAATGGACTGATAGTTCTAGATATTGATAGATAGTTGAGACCATATCATCATGTGTTCCTGGAATGGACACTGGCCGTGGGGGTGGAGAGAGCTGGTCATTTCTGGGAATTACCGGAAAAGGTGGCAGTCTCATTTGGTTGAAATAGACCAGTAGACAAAGAGGACATTGACCTGGAATGATTGTAAACAAATGTAAGTATAGTTTCAAGGAGATAAAGCATTCTGGGTTCTGAGTGGGTAATTATTTACTAGAAAAGCCATAAAGATTCAAAGAAATGTTTTCTACCCTTCCTTGCTGGTAAAAGGAAGGCTAATCCATTTGCTATTGTTTGATTTCTTTTCCCCCTCCTCTAGATTCATGACTATAACCCACTCTTCGGAAGTAGGGTTTCAGAGGTCTTGAAAAGACTCCTTCCATCTCTTTACTTGTGGCCATAATTTTTTAGTTTAACATAAAAGTATTGTTTTAGTACCTGGCTCTTACATATCCCAACCTGGGAAGTCATGCTACAGCAATCACTATTTTAGGACCCATGGACTCCAAGTGCTTTAAAACTTAAGGAAAAGTATATAAGGATGAGAATTGGGAGAATAGACTAGATAATAGGATCACCACTGCCCATGTTTGTGTAGCAGGAGCAATATTTCCTAGGGTCCTGTCGTATAGGCTGAGCTAGCTTTTGTGAATGCCCCTATCCATGAAGGTTAGGCAAGTTTTTTCTTTGAAAAGTTATTGAAGCTTTCCTCCAGATTGTATTGATTAGTGGGGACGAGGACTCAAGCATCGAAGTATTTTTCTGGTGGCCAAAGTACATGAATAGCGAGAACACTAGCATTTATCTTGCAATCATTTCAGCAGTGCCTGACTCTTTGTGACCCCATTTGGAGTTTTCTTGGCAGAGATACTAGAGGGGTTTGCCATTGAAGATGTGAAGTTCTGAGTTCAAATTGGACCTCAGACACTTCCTAGCTGCATAAACCCTGGGTAAGTCACTTAGCCCCCATTGCCTAGTCCTTACCATTATTCTGCCTTAGAAGGAATACAAAGTATTGATTCTAAGATGGAAAGAAAGGGTTTAAAAAATTAATTAATAAATGCTTATTGATTGATTGATTGATTGGTGTTTCCTCATAGTTACCTGTGAAGCTGATAATAGAAGTACTATGTACAGATTATGAAATTGAGGCTGAGAGGTATGGAATGTCCAAATTCAGAGAACTATATTTTGGGCCCTGAGGTAAACAAAACTTCTCTTTCTGATTTTAAATCTGGCCTCAGGTAATTACTGGCTGCCTGACCCTAGGCAAATCACTTAACCCTTCTGGCCTCTGTTCCTCATCTGCAAATTGAAGTGGAGAAGGAAATGGCAAACCACTCCAGTATCTTGGCCAAGAAAATGCCAAATGGGATCATAGAGAGTTGAACATGACTGAAAATGACTGAACAACAAAAGTCAACTTCAAAGCAAGAATTTAGACCCAGGTCTATACTTTTCAGTCCAGTATACTTTCCACTAAACTATTCCGCTTTTCTTTTTGAGAGATTCTAATGTAGCGCATTTTATTTCAGTGCTAAAATATCCTGTTTCCAGTTAGTCACATTATGGTTCTTTGTTCTCCATTACTGGCCCCTGTCTACTGTGTTGTAAGGAACAAATATAGTAACTGAATTACATGTCAGAAGATACAAGAAAGAGACTATTGACATCTACCAAATCCACTTGGCGCTCCATTTTAATTTTAAATGATGTGTTTTTAAGATAGAAACAAGAAAAATAAGATGGAAAGAAGACCAATAAAACAACAATTCCTTCCAATCCTTTCTTCAGATATTTCCATTTCTTTTTCCTCCTCTTCACAGCTTTGTGGTTACTAGTTTTTCCCCTTCTTATTTGTTACTTTACTTTCCAGAATCCTTATGCCTTTATCTTCTCTCTGCCACAAAGCTGGCAATAAAAAGAAATAGCCATTAAACCAATGGAATTGTGGCCATGGTTGCTGATTTAAGTAGTGCTTCACCTGGAGCAGATCTTCTCTTTAATTGAGGCAGCTTGTTGGAGTTTTTATTTTTTTATTTTTTTGCTATATATCTGCTTCAGTAGATGGTTGGCTAGGAGTTGGAATTCCAGTCAACCATATGAAATGATGTCAAGCCTTTTATGGTCAACAATCTGTTATTTGACCTAAAATAAGCACACCAGTTCAGTTCTCTTCACATTCTTCTTATATCACTAGTGAGCAACCAACTCAAATGAATGAGAAACATTTCTGTTTATTTATAGCTCTGTGATTTTTAAAGCATCAGACAACCAGTAGCAGACCTTTCTAAATCTAATACTTGGGTAAGACTAGATGTCTTCTAGCATCCCTCACAACTCTAAGACTCTATGACCATGTGAATGGAGAGAGAAACTTTGATTTTTATTGATTTAAATTGGTCCACTTAGGATCTGACCATTCTTATCACAACTCCCATTCCCAAAGACAAATTCATCTCTCCCCAGTACAGCTAGCTCAGATTTTTATAGATACCTCTGGGGCATTATGAATTATTCTATAAAGACATTGGCTTGATTCCCCCACTAACATACTTTTTTCCACATGATCATTAGTTGGGAAGCAATTAGTTAGCTAGACCTAAATAACTTTTAGAAAGCAGTATTTTACTAATGGGGTACATTAAGAACAGTCTTTGTAAAATGTCCCTATCCCTCTCCAAGTCTAAGATGTTCTTTCACAAATATAAACAGAGTCTAGGGAAAATTAGATTCAGTCTTCGAGATCACAAATGGCACTCATAGTTCCTAATTTGGGGAATTTCCCCCCCCCCTTGCCACTGATCCACTGGTTACTCAAAAAATTCCATTTCAGTATGCTTATCTAGGTCCATCTATTCTTGAGTCCCCATGCACATATTTCCATCAACTAATTCAGAAACACCACCACTATGATGATTTCCACTGATGGAAATGGGAAGTCCAAAATCTTCTAGAAGACTTTGAAGCTTGCTATGTCCCCTGCCAGTCAAAATTGGGGTTTGGGGAAAGGAGGCCTGAGGAAAGCCAAAGCCCAAACCTTTTCTTCTTCCCAAGGTACTGCCACCACAGAATTCTAGTTGTAAAGGCACATTTGGTTCAATTCACCAGATAATTTATATACAATCAACTGAAATATTTATATACAATTAATTGATTTCAATTCCTAGGATAATTTATATATGATCCTCAGGGCATGGTTAAAATTACTTAGTCTATCTGAATATTATTTTTGCCAGTTCTTACTCAAAAGGGAAAAGAGAATAGAGCCTAAAAACCTATAAGCCAATGATTTCCATGTCAATTCCTAGGAAAATTCTAAAAACGATCATGTAAGAGGTAGTTTATAAACATTTAGAAAGGGAAGCAGTGATCACAAAGAGCCAGTATGAGGGGCAGATAGGTGGCTCAGAGACTAGAGAGTCAGGCCTGGATACAGGAGGACCTGGGTTCAAATTTGACTGCAGACACTTCCTAGATGTTGTAATTAACAAGTAGGAAATGGGCCTTAAGCTGGTAACAAGGCTAGCAGGAGGATGGTGCTGGTTGTAATCCTATATTACACTGTGTGACCTTGGGAAAGTCACTTAACTCCAGTTGCCTATTCTAAGACAGAAGGTAAGGGTTTTTTAAAAATTAAAACAAAACATAACAAAGACCCAATGTGGCTTCATCAAAACAAGTCAATGCCAATGTCTTTTTTGACAGGATTTCTATTTCTTGACAGGTGAAATTTTCTAATAATTAGAGTGATCCAAAAGTGGAATGAATTGTCTCACACATACCAGATGTTTAATAAATGTTTATTGATTGACTGTTGGGTTCCATTTATTTAGAAGTCTTTAAGCAGAGACTGACTACTTACTGGTATCATAGTATGGATTCTTTTTTATATAGATTAATCTAGATGACCATCTAGATTGGTGTTCTTTCAAACTCTCAAATTCTGTTGTCTCTGAAGTCATCTAGTCCAAAGCTTCAAATTGTTGCCCCATTATTGGACTTTCTAATGACATCTCAACCGTTGTATACTTGTGAAGCTATTTTTTTAAGTGCAGGATTTTACATTTATTCCTTTTAAATTCCATCCTTTTTTTACTCAGCCCTTCTTCCCGAATTTAACTTAAAGTCTTAGGGTGTTGAATAGAGCACAAAGAGGTTAACACACAGTCAGCATATGGCTTTCAATTTAATACTCTGTCTGCTATAAGGAAATGAGTTCTACTCTTTTTCAATTAATCAATAGAAGTTGTTGGGTTTTTAAAATCTATAAATGAAGGAGGGAAAGGAAGGGAAAATAAGTATTTTATAACACCTACTATGTGCCAGGCACTGTGCTAAGTGATTTACAAATATTATCTCATTTGACTTTTATTAAAGGAAATGGCCCATCATCTGTGATCTATTTATGAATTTTAAACCTCTTTGATTAGGACAAGAAGGGAATAACTTCTAGGATAGCTATGTCTCAGATAGCTAGAGACATTTAAGCACTTCGTCAGTCAAGCAGTAGGTTGGTCTTTGGTATAAATTATCCAGTAGTTAGGAAGAGTTTAGTCTGCAAGTTAAAGTCAGGGAATAGGACAGGGTCTCTCTCTCTCTCTCTCTCTGTCTCTCTCCTCTCTTATTGGTTCATCATTTTATCAAAGATTAGACCAGTAGGAGATACTACATATCTATGGAAAAAAAGAGAGAGACTTAGAATAAGTGGGAAAATGGGAAAAAATAGTCACCTGAAGAAGAAAGTATCTTTAATGAGTGTGCCCCTTTGTCCCATGGAATGCTGGGTTTGAATTCAACGGAGATTTTTAGATCAGATGGCATCCTTGTCCAACAGAGAGAGCAGCACAAAAGAGGAATTCCATGAGAACTCCATGAAGAGAAAGGAGGATTTCAGTAACTGGAGGATGTGAGGATGTGAATTTATCCTTTGATTTCATGTGCTTTCTATAGTTAGAGTGCATTCTCCCACAAGTGTGTGTGTGTGTGTGTGTGACACACACACACACACACACTTGTGGGAGAATGCTTTAAGCTATGAAGTCAAGGGGTGGTGGTGGTGGTGGTGGTGGTTGTTTATTGTTACTGAATCACCTTGGTAAATACCCTTTCCTAAAAGTTAATTGAAGTCTGGCTGACCAAAGGAACACTATTGTGGGATCATGAACAATATTCCTCAAAACCCACCCCCCCGAGAGTTACCCTGAAAATCCTTCAGTGTGAGGGCAAGTTGGAGAAAGTAACCCAAGAGAAGTTCTATAATAATGCTGCCTGGGAAAGGTGAAAAGTATTGACAGGCCCAATGAACTGGAGAAAGCAAAGTGGATAGGAAGAGGGTGGTGGGAGTGAGAGATGAGAATGTTGAAAAGGGGAAGGAACAAAATGTGAGATGAAGGGGAAAAACAGAAGAGAAAGAGAAATGAATTGAATGGGGAAAAGGAAAGGGAGGTTAGTATGTTACAAAGGGGTAGCAAAGGGGTAGACAATTCATATTTGTAGATGAAGACCTCTGAATATGTAGGAGATAGAAAAGCACTGCAAATGGGGCAATAAATGACATTACATCATAGTTCCAGATATTTAGAAGGTGGTTATAATATTATGGGGCAGAATGATATTTAAGATTTGGGACATATTGAATTAAAATCCAATGAGCAATAGTACTATTGGGTTGTCAGGGTTTGAAATAAGGTATACAGACTGATTCTAAAGTATAAAATTTCTTCACTATCTTTTATACAAACAAATACGCTGAGAGGTCTTTATTTCCTAATACAAAGTGTCACTACCACAACAGGAATAACAAAGATGCTTTATTTTATTTCGAAAGGATGAATCTTATGAGTCCTAAACACTATAGAATCCTTATTTAAAATGAGTTAAGACATTTATTCTTTCAATATTCTATTACCAACCATAGCATCAAGTTTGAAAATCTCACTGTAAATAGATTATCATTACATTGTCCTTTTTATCACCACTGTCATCCTCATCCTCATTGTTATTGTTGTTTTATGGTTAAATTTTGTTTTTAGGGCAAAAAAAAAATCACTGGGTGACTAGGCCAAGAACAGTGACATTTTTAATTAATTAATTAAATTGTTTGTTGTATTAAAGTTTCCAGGTAATTCCCTTTTCTTCTCTTTTGTCTTTGCATAAGGAGAAAAATCATTTGACAAAAAAAAGATAAACGTATATATAAAACTATATCTTGCTTATTTCTATTTATCAGTTCTTTCTCTGAAGGGAGACATATAGTCATTCTTGAAAAAAACAAACAAAAGAAAAACAACTTTACGTTCTGTCTTAGAATCAGTAATAAGTATCGATTCCGAGGCAGAAGAATGGTAAGGGCCAGACAATCAATGTTAAGTGACTTGTCCAGGGTCACACAGCTAGGAAGTATATGAGGCATTTGAAACCAGAACTTCTCATCTTCAGGAGCCACTTGGCTGCCCACAAGTCATTCTTCAAACAATATTTTTGTTGCTTTATATAATGTTCTCTTTGTTCTGCTTTCTCTCTTCATAATATATTACTTAAAGTTTTAAAGTAAGCCCCTGAGAATGTTTTTTGAGTATCTTATAATATCAAACTATCATCCTCCATTATATAGCTGGCCCTGAGATAAGAAATGGAAAGAGTTAAGTGTTTTCCCTCATGCTGACAAAGAAGATCTTTAAAGGTGGATTTTTTTTTTACACTCAGTGCCCTATAACAACATTAAACTCATGAGGTAGGATAACTGGCAAACAAAACATGCTCCTACCAAGTTCCCCGAAAGAAGAATTTGGTCCCTTCCCTTTTCCACACCATTCTGATTCCCGATTTGACCAGGTTTCATGTTTGCCTTTGGATCTGAACCTGTCATTCTCGCGACAGCTGTCCAAGGCTGTCTTTGTCCTCTCTTTGAGATGATTTCCCCTGGAGCATCTGAGATCTCAGATTTCCAGGTATTAATAAAATTCTACAAATAATTCAGTTTAAAAACAGCTTATTTGATACTTTGTTTTCCTAAATATTTATTTCAAATACTATATGTTCACAGTGGTTTTAATACTGATGTCATACTTAAAATAAATCTCTCTGTGTACTTCATGTGATCTTTTCAGAATGCAATAAAACAGATTGTTTTTCATGGCTGTTC